>NC_088240.1:74517500-74868333 GCF_036934945.1 Oncorhynchus masou masou | reverse complement strand
TCAGGTAGCCTAGCTCAGGGGTATTCTCAGGTAGCCTAGCTCAGGGTTATTCTCAGGTAGCCTAGCTCAGGGGTATTCTCAGGTAGCCTAGCTCAGGGTTATTCTCAGGTAGCCTAGCTCAGGGTTATTCTCAGGTAGCCTAGCTCAGGGTTATTCTCAGGTAGCCTAGCTCAGGGGTATTCTCAGGTAGCCTAGCTCAGGGGTATTCTCAGGTAGCCTAGCTCAGGGTTATTCTCAGGTAGCCTAGCTCAGGGGTATTCTCAGGTAGCCTAGCTCAGGGGTATTCTCAGGTAGCCTAGCTCAGGGTTATTCTCAGGTAGCCTAGCTCAGGGTTATTCTCAGGTAGCCTAGCTCAGGGGTATTCTCAGGTAGCCTAGCTCAGGGTTATTCTCAGGTAGCCTAGCTCAGGGTTATTCTCAGGTAGCCTAGCTCAGGGTTATTCTCAGGTAGCCTAGCTCAGGGTTATTCTCAGGTAGCCTAGCTCAGGGTTATTCTCAGGTAGCCTAGCTCAGGGGTATTCTCAGGTAGCCTAGCTCAGGGTTATTCTCAGGTAGCCTAGCTCAGGGTTATTCTCAGGTAGCCTAGCTCAGGGGTATTCTCAGGTAGCCTAGCTCAGGGTTATTCTCAGGTAGCCTAGCTCAGGGTTATTCTCAGGTAGCCTAGCTCAGGGTTATTCTCAGGTAGCCTAGCTCAGGGTTATTCTCAGGTAGATAAGCTCAGGGTTATTCTCAGGTAGCCTAGCTCAGGGTTATTCTCAGGTAGCCTAGCTCAGGGTTATTCTCAGGTAGCCTAGCTCAGGGTTATTCTCAGGTAGCCTAGCTCAGGGGTATTCTCAGGTAGCCTAGCTCAGGGGTATTCTCAGGTAGCCTAGCTCAGGGGTATTCTCAGGTGAACACAGGTAGCTCTGGTTTACTGTCAGCTTGTAGAGTATAAGTGCTTATCTCTCTCTCCTGTCTGTCAGTGTGCTGTGTCAGCCCTGCAGCACAGCCATGTAGTTCAGAACAGTCCAGGACCAACCCACTGTCCTCTGATACACTAGGTAGAGACAGGGGAATGGAGCTGAACATGTGTGCAAGGTGGTGACATACCCAAGCCCTGATTGTGTGTGTGTGTGTGTGTGTGTGTGTGTGTGTGTGTGTGTGTGTGTGTGTGTGTGTGTGTGTGTGTGTGTGTGTGTGTGTGTGTGTGTGTGTGTGTGTGTGCGTGCGCGCGCACATAGTCTAATTGTACATACTGTATGTGGTACACAGTTGTCTGTGTATTATGTCTTTGTATTAGGCCTTGTGTTTGTGTGTCTCTTTTTGTGTTGGCTGGCAGACATACAGACAGGTGTGACAAGGAAACAGCTCTACCCTCAGTCAGAATGTGAGTCAGACTGGTAGAGAACAGGAGGGAGAGAAGGAGCTCTTTCATTCCCAGGGTCAGGCTGGAAAAGACTGAGCTTCATGGACTGTGTTTACTCTTGGGGATGGATGGCTGGAGAGAGAGGGATAGGGGTGGGTGGGATAACTTGCAAGAAGTGGGACTTTAGGTTAGACACACACCACCATCACGAGAACAAGCAGCCTCAAATTACCCCTCCATGTTGACAGTACAGCAGGGCTTATGAGGTTTCCAGTGTAATCAACGAGAAGGGGCCCTAGGACATGACACTATCTTAACATTTACATCTCTGAATGAGTTGTATACACATTAAGTTCTAAAAGTCTGGTTAGAATAAGGGGAGACGGAGCTGTATGACTAAATCTGAAGAGAGTAATTATTAGGCCATTTTCTCTGAGAAATGTAACAGAAATGTCCAATAATGATGCTTGTTGCAGTATGTGGTTCATGGTGCCTCAGTAATAGAGCGATGTCTCTTTTTGTTAAGATGGAGGATGTGAATGCAGCAGGACTGCGTTGCATGGTTGGTGAGTTATGTGGGCCGTACCGTCATGGAGGGGCGGCGGTATTGCTACCTCCATGTTCAGAGCCAGCCCAGATTGGGATTCTGGGAAAGCTCTTCCAACACTCTGGCCGGACATAGCTGCTTTATGTGCTGCAGTCCTCAAGTCCTCATCAGCCACCGCTGGTCATAGGGGTGGTAAAACGTGGCCTGCCAACACAATCACACACACACACATGCCTTCTGAATGAATGAGAATGTTTCTCCACGACCCAAACGGTAATCAAAGGCCTCTGTGTTTGGCCTGCGCAATTACCCTACTATCCAGACACACACACCAACACACACACACATTTGGAAGCAGTTAAATAGGCGGGAGGCTCAATGCGTACCCATTCCATGACAGTCGATTGGCCCTCGTCTATCCAATGTTTCCATAAAGCATGAAACAGTGACCACTTACGTGGAGAGCAAGAGAAAAATAGGGGGTAGGGAAAGTAATGCCAAGGAGTTGTCAGGGGTATGGAAGTATATTTTGGCATTAAGGGTTAGGCAATAGGGACAGAGAAAGAGATGCAGGGGATTTTACACATCACTGCTGTTCTCGGGGTTAGGAATTTTTTGAGTTGCTAGTCTTATGTTAGCCAGTGCGTAATGGCTGCAAATTACGTAATTGGCTCTACTGTTCTGGTCACGAGTGGCTTGACTGTATTGGAGTGGCCATACCAACCAAGATTGATTTGTAATTTTATTTCGCCTTTATTTAACCAGGTAGTCAAGTTGAGAACAAGTTCTCATTTACAACTGCAACCTGGCGATTGAGATTGATTTGAAGGTGGAGAGGGAGGGGAGAAGAGAGTACGGGGAGGGAAGGAAGAGAGCGAGAGAAGTGGACTGAAAGAGGGATGGGTAGAGAGGATGTGGTATGAGGGCATATTCACACCACTTTCAGCATAGCTGTTTCCCTCCCTCCCACATCCTCCTGACAATTCTCTGTCTCTACCTCGCTCTCTCTCTACCTCGCTCTCTCTCTACCTCGCTCTCTCTCTCTACCTCGCTCTCTCTCTCTACCTCGCTCTCTCTCTCTACATCGCTCTCTCTCTCTACCTCGCTCTCTCTCTCTACCTCGCTCTCTCTCTCTACCTCGCTCTCTCTCTCTACCTCGCTCTCTCTCTCTACCTCGCTCTCTCTCTACCTTGCTCTCTCTCTCTACCTTGCTCTCTCTCTACCTCGCTCTCTTTCTCTACCTCGCTCTCTTTCTCTACCTCGCTCTCTTTCTCTACCTCGCTCTCTCTCTACCTCGCTCTCTCTCTCTACCTCGCTCTCTCTCTACCTCGCTCTCTCTTTACCTCTCTCTACCTCGCGCTCTCTCTCTACCTCGCTCTCTCTCTACCTCGCGCTCTCTCTACCTCGCTCTCTCTCTACCTCGCTCTCTCTCTACCTCGCTCTCTCTTTACCTCTCTCTACCTCGCTCTCTCTCTCTACCTCGCGCTCTCTCTACCTCGCGCTCTCTCTCTACCTCGCTCTCTCTCTCTACCTCGCTCTCTTTCTACCTCGCTCTCTTTCTACCTCGCTCTCTCTTTACCTCTCTCTACCTCGCTCTCTCTCTACCTCGCTCTCTCTCTACCTCGCTCTCTCTCTACCTCGCTCTCTCTCTACCTCTCTCTCTACCTCTCTCTCTCTACCTCGCACTCTCTCTACCTCGCTCTCTCTCTCTACCTCGCTCTCTCTCTACCTCGCTCTCTCTCTCTACCTCGCTCTCTCTCTCTACCTCTCTCCCTACATCGCTCTCTCTCTACCTCTCTCTCTCTCTCTCTCTACCTCGCTCTTTCTCTCTACCTCTCTCTCTCTCTGTCTACCTCTCTCTCTCTCTCTCTCTACCTCTCGCTCTCTCTCTCTACCTTGCTTTCTGACTCCCTCGCTCTCTCTACCTCACTCTCTACCTCGCCCGCTCTCTCGCTCTCTCTCTCTACCTCGCTCTCTTTCTCTCTACCTCTCTCTCGCTCTGTCTACCTCTCTCTCTCTCTCTACCTCTCGCTCTCTCTCTCTACCTCTCACTCTCTCTCTCTACCTTGCTTTCTCCCTCCCTCGCTCTCTCTCTACCTCACTCTCTACCTCGCTCTCTCTCTCTACCTCTCTCCCTACATCGCTCTCTCTCTACCTCTCTCTCTCTCTCTCTACCTCGCTCTTTCTCTCTACCTCTCTCTCGCTCTGTCTACCTCTCTCTCTCTCTCTCTACCTCTCGCTCTCTCTCTCTACCTCTCGCTCTCTCTCTCTACCTTGCTTTCTCCCTCCCTCGCTCTCTCTCTACCTCACTCTCTACCTCGCTCTCTCTCTACCTCGCTCTTTTTCTCTACCTCGCTCTTTTTCTCTACCTCGCTCTCTTTCTCTACCTCGCTCTTTCTCTCTACCTCTCTCTCGCTCTCTCTACCTCGTTCTCTCTCTCTCTACCTCGCTCTCTCTCTCTCTCTACCTCGCTCTCTCTCTACCTCGCTCTCTCTCTCTCGCTCTCTCTCTACCTCGCTCTCTCTCTACCTCGCTCTCTCTCTACCTCACTCTCTCCCTCGCTGTCTCTCTCTACCTCACTCTCTCTCTCTATCTCTCTCTACCTCGCTCTCTCTCTACCTCGCTCTCTCTCTCTACCTCACGCTCTCTTTCTACCTCGCTCTCTTTCTACCTCGCTCTCTTTCTACCTCGCTCTCTTTCTACCTCGCTCTCTTTCTACCTCGCTCTCTCTCTACCTCTCGCTCTCTCTCTCTACCTCGCTCTCTCTCTCTACCTCGCTCTCTCTCTACCTCGCTCTCTCTCTCTACCTCGCTCTCTCTCTCTCTCGCTCTCTCTCTACCTCGCTCTCTCTCTACCTCGCTCTCTCTCTACCTCGCTCTCTCTCTACCTCGCTCTCTCTCTCTACCTCACTCTCTCCCTCGCTGTCTCTCTCTACCTCACTCTCTCTACCTCTCTCTCTCTCTCTATCTCTCTCTACCTCGCTCTCTCTCTCTACCTCGCTCTCTCTCTCTACCTCACGCTCTCTTTCTACCTCGCTCTCTTTCTACCTCGCTCTCTTTCTACCTCGCTCTCTCTCTCTACCTCGCTCTCTCTCTCTCTCGCTCTCTCTCTACCTCGCTCTCTCTCTACCTCGCTCTCTCTCTACCTCGCTCTCTCTCTCTACCTCTCCCTTGCTTTCTCTCTCCCCCCTCTCTACCTCTACCTTGCTTTCTCTCTCCCTCGATCTCTCTCTCTCTACCTCGCTTCCTCTCTCCCTCGCTCTCTCTCTCTCTACCTCGCACTCTCTCTCTACCTCGCTCTCTCTCTCTACCTCTCGCTCTCTCTCTCTACCTCTCCCTTGCTTTCTCTCTCCCTCCCTCTCTACCTCTACCTTGCTTTCTCTCTCCCTCGCTCTCTCTCTCTCTACCTCGCTTTCTCTCTCCCTCGCTCTCTCTCTCTACCTCGCTCTCTCTTTCTACCTCGCTCTCTCTCTCTACCTCGCTCTCTTTCTACCTCGCTCTCTCTCTACCTCGCTCTCTCTCTACCTCTCTCTCTCTCTCTACCGAGCTCTCTCTCTCTACCGAGCTCTCTCTCTCTACCGAGCTCTCGCTCTTTCTCTCTACCTTGCTCTCCCTCTCCCTCTCTCTCTCTCTCTCTCGCTCTCTCCCCCTCTCTCTCTCTCTCTCTCTACCTCTCGCTCTCTCTCTACCTCGCTTTCTCTCTCCCTCGCTCTCTCTCTCTCTCTTTACCTCTCTCTGTTCTCTCCTTTTACTCTTTCATTCTCATCTCCTTGCCTCTGTTGATTCTTTCTTCTGTGTTAGATCTCTCTCTTTTGGAACATCCACTTAGTCTGATACTACAGTATGTTGTATTGTGAATGACAATCTCTTTTTAACCAATACTATGTACTGATTAACCCTACAAATAGTTACAAGGCCAGGCAGTAAACTGTTCTAGTAGCTAGTTATCTCTTGACATTGAGTTGTATATATGTATGACTAATTTGGGGACCTTTTTGTACCTACAGTTGGTCAGAAGTTTACATACACTTAGGTTGGAGTCATTAAAACTTGTTTTTCCACCACTCCACAAATTTCTTGTTAACAAACTATAGTTTTGGCAAGTCGGTCAGCGCATCTACTTTGTGCATGACACAAGTAATTTTTCCAACAATTGTTTACAGACAGATTATTTAACTTATAATTCACTGTATCACAATTTCAGTGGGTCAGAAGTTTACATACACTAAGTTGACTGTGTCTTTAAACAGCTTGGAAAATTCCAGAAAATTATGTTATGGCTTTAGAAGCTTCTGATAGGCGAATTGACATCATTTGAGTCAATTGGAGGTGTACCTGTGGATGTATTTCAAGGCCTACCTTTAAACTCAGTGCCTCTTTGCTTGACATCATGGGAAAATCAAAAGAAATAAGCCAAGACCTCAGAAAAAAATTGTAGAAGTTTGGTTCATCTTTGGGAGCAATTTCCAAATGCCTGAAGGTACCACGTTCATCTGTATATCAATAGTACGCAAGTATAAACACCATGGGACCACGCAGCCGTCATTCCACTCAGGAAGGAGACGCGTTCTGTCTCCTAGAGATGAACATTGGTGTGAAAAGTGCAAATCTATCCCAGAACAACAGCAAAGGACCTTGTGAAGATGCTGGAGGAAACGGGTACAAAAGTATCTATATCCACAGTAAAACGAGAATGTCCTCTGGTCTGATGAAACAAAAATAGAACTGTTTGGCCATAATGACCATTGTTATATTTGGAGGGAAAAGGGAGAAGCTTGCAAGCTGAAGAACACCATCCCAACCGTGAAGCACGGTTGGCAGCATCATGTTGTGGGGGTGCTTTGCTTCAGGAGGGACTGGTGCACTTCACAAAATAGATGACATCATGAGGACGGAAAATTATGTGGATATATTGAAGCAACATCTCAAGACATCAGTCAGGAAGATAAAGCTTGGTTGCAAATGAGTCTTCCAAATGGACAATGACCCCAAGCATTCTTCCAAAGTTGTGGCAAAATGGCTTAAGGACAACAAAGTCAAGGTGGCCATCACAAAGCCCTGACCTCATTCCTACAGAAAATGTGTGGGCAGAACTGAAAAAGTGTGTGCGAGCAAGGAGGCCTAGAAACCTGACTCAGTTACACCAGCTATGTCAGGAGGAATGGGACAAAATTCACCCAATTTATTTTGGGAAGCTTGTTGAAGGCTCCCCAAAAAGTTTGACCCAAGTTAAACAATTTAAAGGTAATGCTACCAAATACTAATTGAGTGTTATGATAACTTCTGACCCACTGGGAATGTTATGAAATAAATAAATGTTGAAATAAATCATTATCTCTGCTGTTATTCTGACATTTCACATTCTTAAAATAAAGTGGTGATCCTAACTGACCTAAAATGGAATTTGTACTTGGATTCAATGTCAGGAATTGTGAAAAACTGAGTAAATGTATTTGGTTAAGGTGTATGTAAACTTCTGACTTCAACTGTATTTAATCCCTAATCTCACATGCAGTTGGAATATCAATGTATCTAATCTGGACTGCCATGTGTAATCTGCAGTGTTGATGTAAATGTGTTGACCACAGTGGTGTTGCAACAGTTGTCAGCTATGAATGATTATCCTTCATTAACTTGAGTTAGCCCAGGAATTTCACACTTCAGTCCCTGCATTGCCCAACACACCACACACATTGCATTTTTGTTGGGTTAATGAATGAACTGTAAATAAGCATTGTTGGGACGGGCCCATAGGTATGCATTTCACTGTTAGTCTACACCTGTTGTTTATGAAGCACATGGTACAGGCAGGCAGCGGTACTGGGGCCTCACTGTGCTTCTCAGACCTTATCTCAGTGTTTCCCACGTGTCCTCGACTCTCTGTTTCTCTATTTATCTTTCTTCGGTTGATTTCGTTCATGAAATATTTACCAACTTCCTCTCCTGAGTGACAGAGGTGATGAGCACAGTTCAAGTAAAGAGAAGGGTGTCATTTCTTAATCTCACCCCTGACCTTGTTCCCCTCTGCCATACTCCATCCTTCCTCTTTCTATCTTTCTTTCTCTCTTTCTCATTTTGTACACCATCACACATCTCTCTCTCTCTCTCTCTCTCTCTCTCTCTCTCTCTCTCTCTCTCTCTCTCTCTCCTCTTCTATCGTCTCCTCATCCCTTCTCCTCCCTTCCTCATCCTCATCTCCCTCCTCTCTCTCTCGTCTCCTCATCCCTTCTCCTCCCTTCCTCATCCTCATCTCCCTCCTCTCTCTCTCGTCTCCTCATCCCTTCTCCTCCCTTCCTCATCTCCCTCCTCTCTCTCTCGTCTCCTCATCCCTTCTCCTCCCTTCCTCATCTCTCTCTTCTCTCTCTCGTCTCCTCATCCCTTCTCCTCCCTTCCTCATCTCCCTCCTCTCTCTCTCGTCTTCTCTTTCGCTCTCTCTCGATCTTTCAACCTGACTCTTGCAGTCAGGTCGAACAGGAAATGGCTCTTATCGTTTCCTGAGGAAATTACACCCACTTCCTGTCTGTGTGCCTCCCGCTCCTTTTCTACTCAGGCGCCTCTGGGGACACCCCCTCGGAGCCCGGCCAGGGCCATAGGACCCCAGAGAAGCCCGGACTCATTCAGTGCAATGAAGCCTTGCCTGATGAGAAGGCCAGATAAAAAGAGCACAGACACAGCTGAGCTTCCATTAGGGCTCTGCTCTATTTCAGGGCCATGCTGTCATAGTGGCACAGGGGACCGGACACAGGCTCTTGTGCGGGACCGGGTGTTTGGGGTGAAGAGTGACCTAAGCTGACACAATGAATGGATGTTTGGTACTTATAAAAACTTTATGTTTTCATATGGGATGAAAGACTGGGTTCTATGATTGATAGATACTGTAGAACCCTCGCTTTCTTTGTTGCTTTTATTTGTACTATATGACTCTCACCAGTCACATAAGGGCAGTGGTGTAAAGTACTTAAGTAAAAATACATTAAAGTACTACTTAAGTAGTTTTTTGGGGTATCTACTTTACTATTTGTATTTTTTACTCCATACTTTTTCCCTGACACCCAAAAGTACTCGTTACATTTTGACAGGAAAATGGTCCGATTCACACACTTATCAAGAGAAGGTGCTCATCCCAACTGCCTCTGCCCTGGCGGACTCACTAAACACACATGCTTCGTTTGTAAATTATGTCTGCGTGTTGTAGTGTGCCCATGGCTATCTGTAAATTAAAATAAACAAGAAAATGAATATAAGGAATTTGAAATTATTTATACTTTTACTTTTGATTCTTAAATACATTTTAGCAATTCCATTTACCTTTGATACTTAAGTATATTTAAAACAAAATAGTTTTAGACTTTTACTAAAGTAGTATTTTACTGGGTGACTTTTACCTTAATAAAAAACAAACTCAAGTATCTTTACTTTTACTCAAGTATGACAATTGAGTACTTTTTCCACCACTGCATAAGGGTCTGTCTAAGGCTTCATCCATTGGCCCATCAGTGTCCTGCGTTTTTATTGGTTGTGTAAATAGTGACACGGTGGGTGTTTTTTTACTTAAACGGTTACACAATGGGGATTGTGGTCTTGGTGCAAGAGCTGGTGTAACAGTGACTCAGTGGTTATTATTAAAACTCTCTCACAGTGACCTGCCTGGTGGAACTAAGAAATGCTGTAAAACAAAACATGTTGAATAACCATATAATATGAATGAGTTTCAAGTGAAAATGGAGATAAAAAAAGAAACGTCCTCTCACTGTCAACTGCGTTTATTTTCAGCAGACTTAATTAACATGTGTAAATATTTGTATGGACATAACAAGATTCAACAACTGAGACATAAACTGAACAAGTTCCACAAATATGTGACTATCAGAAATTGAATAATATGTCCCTGAACAAAAGGGGGGTCAAAATCAAAAGTAACAGTCAGTATCTGGTGTGGCCACCAGCTGCATTAAGTACTGCAGTGCATCTGCTCCTCATGGACTGCACCAGATTTGACAGTTCCTACTGTGAGATGTTACCCCACTCTTCCACTTCTGGGGGGAATTCATAAAACCCTCTGATCCAACAGGTCCCAGAAGTGCTCAATGGGATTGAGATCCAGACTCTTCGCTGGCCATGACAGAACACTGACATTCCTGTCTTGCAGGAAATCACGCACAGAACGAGCAGTATGGCTGGTGGCATTGTCATGCTGGAGGGTCATGTTAGAATGAGCCTGCAGGAAGGGTACCACATGAGGGAGGATGATGTTTTCCCTGTAACGCACAGCATTGAGATTGCCTGCAGTGACAACAAGCTCAGTCCGATGATGCTGTGACACACCGCCCCAGACCATGACGACCCTCCACTTCCAAATCGATCCCGCTCCGGAGTATAGGCCCATAGGCAACTGCCTTACAACAGGCCTACAAGCCCTCAGTCCAGCCTCTCTCAGCCTATTGCGGACAGTCTGAGCAATGATGGAGGGGTTGTGGAGGGGTTGTGCATTTGCCATCCTGTACCTGTCCCGTAGGTGTGATGTTTGGATGTACCGATCCTATACAGGTGTTGTTACACGTGGTCTGCTACTGTGCTGTTTTAGGCGTCTCACAGTACGGAGATTGCAATTTATTGCTCTGGCCACATCTACAGTCCTCATGCCTCCTTGCTGCATGCCTAAGGCACGTTCACACATATGAGCAGGGACCCTGGGCATCTTTTTTTGTGTGTGTTTTTCAGAGTCAGTAGAAAGGCCTCTTTAGTGTCCTAAATTTTCATAACTGTGACCTAAATTGCCTATGGTCTGTAAGCTGTTAGTGTCTTAACGACCGTTCCACAGGTGCATGTTCATTAATAGTTTATGGTTCATTGAACAAGCATAGGAAACAGTGTTTGAACCCTTTACAATGAAGATCTGTGAAGTTATTTGGATTTTTACGAATTATCTTTAAAAGACAGGGTCCTGAAAAAGGGACGTTTAGGAGTTGTAACAGGTGCTTTATAATAGACGCACACACAAGCCCTCCTCTGCACATTCACACACAGAAACACCCAAGTACAGCAGCACGTATGCCTGATAGCTATCAATAGATTGATGCCAGCTGACACCTAGCTAATTATTGTTGGAATGTGACAAAAGGGGAGGGGGGAGAGGAGCGTGGGAGGAGTGGCACAGCTGCCTCAGGAGCTCCAGGGCTCTCCTGCTCTTCTGGGCCACGTCCCAATAATGGCCTGAATAAACTTCCTCTCCTTGTCTCCTTTCCTCACCAAGTCACATCCCAATAGTCTGTAATAGTTTATCTCCTTTGCTCACTGTCAGAACAGCCCCATCCAGCCTTTTTCGTGTATCGGGATGAGAAGGAAAGGGGACGAGAAGTCAAGGAGATGAGAAGGGGAAGAGACTGGTGTAGTCTGGTGCCATGCTGTGGAATGTTCAGTATGTCAGGAGAGGAGAGTAGAAGGGACCCTCCCACATAGACCCTCTCAGATTTAAGCTATAATATCCCAACACTGTCTGTAACAGCAGACTCCCCATGTTTGCACTGTAGTGGGGGATACTACTTCATGTGACAGCATTTCATAGTTCCACCAGGCAGCAGTGCATTCAGCCTCTGTGGTAGCCATGGTGATGTAACTGTACGGTTGGGTAAATTATGGGCTACTGCAGCGGTGTTACTTTACATTCCACCTCGTTCCCAAGCTAATTCCACATAGCATTGGGCAGAAGTGTGTGTGGTGAACAAGATTACAGTAAGTGCAGCCCAGGCATTGGTTGATTCAGGCTACCAACAGCGGAGTTCGGTATGTGTGGTGCTGAGAGGAAGGTTTACCAACTGGTGTGTGGGATTATTTCACCCTACTTTGTGCATGTGTTGGTGCACGTTTGTGCATTCCACTCAGTTCCCTGGTTTACTTACCTCTACACATGACCGCGAAGGACCACATGTTCTCTCCTCCTCCAACTCCATTTTTCCACCTCTCTCCTTGACCTCTAAAGCCTCTGAACTCATACCAGCAACACCACTTCTCCTTACAAGACAATGTGCTATTTTAGTCTCTGTCACTTACCTAACCTCACTCTCAAACCCAACACACATTTGCTGCTATCGCACCTCAGTCATCTAGATACGCTGAACTCTTTCTTCAAAATATGTTTTACACTTTCACAGGCCCACACCCACCAGCTCACATCCTCATTCACACACATGCATTTAAAGAAGTTATTGCAGAAGGTTTTGCTGGTGTAGCGTATTCCATTCCCACAGTCTACAGATCTGCCAATACTGAAGGTGTAACCTAGGGTCTAGGGGTAGAGTTTAAGGTTTGGGGGTTGTTTCTGGACTAGCTGTCACTGACTGTTGTGAGTTCTCACGGGGACCCATCTCCCTCAGGGCATTGTTAGTTCAACTTTGTTGAATGCTCAGCTGTAAACTGGGTTTTGGCAAGGCATGTTCAACTGTTTCCCCTGGGTTAAAATATGTATCGCTCTCTCTAACTCCCTCCAAGCTACGATCCCAAATCTAAATGTTTCAGAGGAGCCTGGAGGAAGAGGAATTTGTGATTTGCAGAAAGCACCTTGATTCTACTTAATTAGTCAAACACTCCAGGATTTTAATGGCGCTAGATATTTAGCCATTCTCCAAAAATTGATTGGAGAATTCAAATTGGCCCCTGTATATTCTTGCAGTCAATTGCGTCAGTAATGACCTGTCGTGATAAGCAAGCAAAGGCCCTAACCAGAGTTTACCCCGCCCCCTCCCTAACCAGAGTTTACCCCCCCCCCTCCCTAACCAGAGTTTACCCCCCCTCCCTAACCAGAGTTTACCCCCTTCCCTAACCAGAGTTTACCCCCTTCCCTAACCAGAGTTTACCCCCTTCCCTAACCAGAGTTTACCCCCTTCCCTAACCAGAGTTTACCCCCTTCCCTAACCAGAGTTTACCCCCCTCCCTAACCAGAGTTTACCCCCCTCCCTAACCAGAGTTTACCCCCCTCCCTAGCCAGAGTTTACCCCCTCCCTAGCCAGAGTTTACCCCCTCCCTAGCCAGAGTTTACCCCCCTCCCTAACCAGAGTTTAGAACAGTCAAATCTGATTTATTTGCCCTCAAGTGGTTTTTCGACAGTTATTTGGCATATCTTGACAGTTTGACAAGCAAATTAGTGAATGTGCTAGAAAGCTAACCGCTACTTAGCTAGTTAGTTGACTGCTGTGGCTAGCCAATAAGGACTCCTTTTGAAAGCTGGACCGTCTTATCCTTTGAGGCTTTAAGTGTTCTTACACTATGATTTTGGAACATTCAAAGCAACTGGGAAACGTCCATGGCAGGCATTGTTATTTATTTTTTTACCTTTATTTTACTAGGCAAGTCAGTTAAGAACTTCTTAAGATTCTTAACTTCTTAACTTCTTAAAATTCTTATTTTCAATGACGGCCTAGGAACAGTGGGTTAACTGCCTGTTCAGGGGCAGAAGGACAGATTTGTACCTTGTCAGCTCGGGGATATGAACTTGCAACCTCTAACCACTAGGCCACCCTGCCGCCCCAGGGTAGCCACTTTCACTTGATACATAACTTCTGAGTGATAGGAAACACGGGCACCACCACCAGTCTGCGTACACCCGCAGATAGAACAATGAGGAAGATATTTCACCGGGTGTATAAATGTGAAGCATCCACTTGGCGTTCCCACTCACTACCAAATATGGCAGTGAGCGGAAGCCCAATGGCCGACATTCTGTACATTTTATCAATGATTAAACATTTGATCTGAATACAGTTTTCTGTTCCCAAAACTATAATCTCTTGCGAACAGAGTGGACAAAGTTGTCTAGACTTTACCCGTTGCTAAGGTTTTAAAAAATGGCATTGTTTAGAACAAGTGAAAAGGTGAATTGAGTTATTGCACACTTCACAGAGTAGGCGTTCCTTAATGGAAATATACAAATGTGTGCTAGAACGAGCCAATAGAATCTCACCAACTTGTGCTTGGCTCTGCCCACCTCCTCCTGCCCACTATGACTCATTTGTTTCCATTTGAAGTGACAGGCTGTGGTCTATCTTGGTTTATTTGTAAAAAAAATCTTTGCTACACCACTGCCAAACACCAGTGGTTACTATGACAACTAGCTTGGCCGTGTCAGCTAATGACTGCTGTCTGAACACACATGATTTGGTCACTTGTAACTTGCTGTTTGGACAGTCAGTATTCTAAAATGGATTTGAGCATTATGGCCTGTAGTGTGAACAAGGCTTTAGTAGTGTGATTATGGGGTCCTATAGACTAGGTCAGGGGTCGGCAACCCTTTTCCCGGAGGGCCGCAGGTACTGCAGGATTTTGTCCTAACTAGATACCACACCTGACCTAATTGATCAGTTCAGTGATTGTCTAACATCAACACACCTGATCTACCATGTCAGTTAAACCAAAACCATGAAGTGCCTGCGGCCCTCCAGGACCAGGGTCGCCCACCCCTGGGGTAGCCTATATATATATATATATATATATATATATATGCTAAAGAGAGAGAGAGGACATTACATCATCTGACACCACCACAACCTGCTGAGTGACACTGCAAAAGTCAACCCACTCCGACCTCGGCCTCACCCACCACACACACTTACAGTCAAGAAGGAAATATATATATATGTGGTGGGTGAGGCCGAGGTCGGTGTGGGTTTACTTTTGCAGTGTCACTCAGCAGGTTGTGGTGGAGTCAGATGATGTAATGTCCTCTCTCTCTTTTCTGTCTCCTCATGGTGCCAAAACTCCACATCACAATTAATTGCCTGAATTGAATCATAATAATAAATAGAACTATGAGTTTATAACATTAATGTGCACCACAGTTTAAAAATTGTCCCATTATCAATCACCCACATTAGCAAACTTATTTCATTTCAAACCTCACATTTCTCTAGTATAGGCTACTTATTGTGATGACGGATATGAGCAAAATGCCGGCGATAAGTGATCGGTATGGTCGGTGGAGGACAGATAAGTGATCGGTATGGTCGGTGGAGGACAGATAAGTGATCGGTGTGGTCGGTGGAGGACAGATAAGTGATCGGTATGGTCGGTGGAGGACAGATAAGTGATCGGTGTGGTCGGTGGAGGACAGATAAGTGATCGGTGTGGTCGGTGGAGGACAGATAAGTGATCGGTGTGGTCGGTGGAGGACAGATAAGTGATCGGTGTGGTCGGTGGAGGACAGATAAGTGATCGGTGTGGTCGGTGGAGGACAGATAAGTGATCGGTGTGGTCGGTGGGGGACAGATAAGTGATCGGTATGGTCGGTGGAGGACAGATAAGTGATCGGTATGGTCGGTGGAGGACAGATAAGTGATCGGTATGGTCGGTGGAGGACAGATAAGTGATCGGTATGGTCGGTGGAGGACAGATAAGTGATCGGTATGGTCGGTGGAGGACAGATAAGTGATCGGTATGGTCGGTGGAGGACAGATAAGTGATCGGTATGGTCGGTGGAGGACAGATAAGTGATCGGTATGGTCGGTGGAGGATAGATAAGTGATCGGTATGTTCGGTGTCAATCATTTTCGGTTTATTGTCCCAGATGTGTCTCTGTCTGTAGGGGGGAGCGTTTGGGGCTCAGTGGTCTAACTGTGTCTCTGTCTGTAGGGGGGAGCGTTTGGGGCTCAGTGGTCTAACTGTGTCTCTGTCTGTAGGGGGAGCGTTTGGGGCTCAGTGGTCTAACTGTGTCTCTGTCTGTAGGGGGAGCGTTTGGGGCTCAGTGGTCTAACTGTGTCTCTGTCTGTAGGGGGAGCGTTTGGGGCTCAGTGGTCTAACTGTGTCTCTGTCTGTAGGGGGGAGCGTTTGGGGCTCAGTGGTCTAACTGTGTCTCTGTCTGTAGGGGGGAGCGTTTGGAGCTCAGTGGTCTAACTGTGTCTCTGTCTGTAGGGGGAGCGTTTGGGGCTCAGTGGTCTAACTGTGTCTCTGTCTGTAGGGGGGAGCGTTTGGGGCTCAGTGGTCTATCTGTGTCTCTGTCTGTAGGGGGGAGCGTTTGGGACTCAGTGGTCTAACTGTGTCTCTGTCTGTAGGGGGGAGCGTTTGGGGCTCAGTGGTCTAACCCAGCCATGAGCATCATCGGGGCCGAGGATGAGGACTTTGAGAATGATCTGGACCCCGTGAGTAACTTCCTGATGACAATGAACTGTAGTGAACAATAGACTGATGAATGATCATATCTGTTCTGACCTTTCTCTCTGTCCTTCTCACATACTCCATTCTCTATCCTTCTCCTCCTCATTCCCTGTCTATCTAATCTGTCCCTCTCACATACTCCATTCTCTATCCTTCTCCTCCTCATTCCCTGTCTATCTAATCTGTCCCTCTCACATACTCCATTCTCTATCCTTCTCCTCCTCATTCCCTGTCCACCAATGTCCTCTATCTAATCTGTCACTCTGTACTGTCTCCTTCTTCCCTCCTCTATTCCTCACCTCTCCCTCAATATATCTACTGTTTCTAACCCCCCCCCCCCTCTCTGTCCATCCCAGACGGTGGATGACCACAGCAGTCACTTCACCAGTATAGAGCTAGTGAAGAGTCGGCCAACCCACCTGCTGGTCTTCCTTCAGCACGTCATCCTGCAGTTTGACTGCTCCTCCCTGGTGAGAACTACAGTGCTGTGTGTGTGTGTGTGTGTGTGTGTGTGTGTGTGTGTGTGTGTGTGTGTGTGTGTGTGTGTGTGTGTGGGTGTTTATGTCCATGTTAGTGTGTGATGAGTGTCTGTCTGCTCCATGTGTAGCTCTGTTTCTGTGCATCTCTAGTGATATTAAGCATGCCTCTGTCTCCCTTTTATTCTGCATGCAGACACCGTGATCCATCCAGGTACCGTTACCCCTTCACAGCCCAGACAGGCTCCCTCTCCCAAACCCCCTCCCTCCCCCTACCTGTCCCTGTAGCTTGTGATGCACCTGTATTTCAATACACACCAGACTGTCCTCCACCGACCATACCGATCACTTATCTGTCCTCCACCGACCATACCGATCACTTATGTCCTCCAACGACCATACCGATCACTTATGTCCTCCACCGACCATACCGATCACTTATGTCCTCCACCGACCATACCGATCACTTATCTGTCCTCCACCAACCATACCGATCACTTATGTCCTCCACCGACCATACCGATCACTTATCTGTCCTCCACCGACCATACCGATCACTTATGTCCTCCACCGACCATACCGATCACTTATCTGTCCTCCACCGACCATACCGATCACTTATGTCCTCCACCGACCATACCGATCACTTATCTGTCCTCCACCGACCATACCGATCACTTATCTGTCCTCCACCGACCATACCGATCACTTATCTGTCCTCCACCGACCATACCGATCACTTATCTGTCCCCCACCGACCATACCGATCACTTATCTGTCCTCCACCGACCATACCGATCACTTATCTGTCCTCCACCGACCATACCGATCACTTATCTGTCCTCCACCGACCAGTGTTATAGAAAATGGTTTGTGTGTGGTACTCATATCTTCTAGCTCCCTTCCTCATTGTTCTCTCTCTCTCTCTCCCTTCCTCCCCCTCTCAGTTATGTTACCTCCATGCTGACCTCTTCAAGAACCTCAGTACCAAAGAGACAAAGAAGCAGTTTGTGGAGTTCTACAACAGCTTCCTGGACAAGGGCGCTGTAAGTGCAAGAAACACAGGGAGCTAAGAAGCGACTGTAGAGCCCAGAGCCAGATGGCACCTCACTGTTCTGTTCCGTACTTAGTACCTATTCTGTACCGTACTTACTCTGGTTTCTTGCTACTGGCCGTTTGTCCGGCTGTACCCTCTATACCCCTCTTCCTCTCGTCATGTGTCTCCCCCTCTCCCTCTGCTCAGTGTGTCACACTTTCTCACTCTGACAAACCACTTCCTGTTCGGGTCGTGGGAATGACCTTTGGGAAAGATTGCTATTTCTATTGCTCCTTTCCTGTTTTACACTCCCTCTCTATTCTAAAAGGATACGTTTAGTGAAAGTTCATTGGAACATTCAGAGGTAGAAAGAGAATCATGGAGTAGAAATTGTACTTCTGTTTTCTAAGTTTCCTCTTGCCTGCATAAAAAAATGGTATTCAAGTGACATCTGGTGGTGACTATGGTGTACTACATTGAGATTTCTATACAAATTGTGTCGTAGAAGTCACTGTGATGCATATTATCATTATGTCAAATTAAATGTTCTCTCCCTCCTTCTCTTCAACCCACAGATTCTCAGAGTGCAAATCCCTCACAATGTATCGTTTGAGTTGGGTAAGCCCTCCTACGATCGTTCTCTTAGGATTTTTAGATAATGCAGCCGTCATACTGGTCTACTCAGCATTATCTGGATAAAGCATGGTGTGTATGTAATCTCTCTGTCTCAGACCGTACCAGACCAGACCTGCTCAGTGAGGAGCAGCAGAGGAAGTTTGTCCAGGATGTCCAGTTGGCTCAGGCCCCAGAGGTGCTGCGACAGCTGGAAGACTTTAGGTGACACACCCACATCCATAGAACCAGCAGTGACCTGGTCAAAATCACCCATATCTATGGAACCAGTGAAACAGCACCTATTGACTCACCAGTGATAACATTGGGTTAAAATAGTCTCTGCCCTAAACCCAAACTCTCTTGTTGCTCCCCATACACACGTGTGTACCAACTAGCCCTCAGCGATAATGTCAAACTGATGACAGTTATACGGTGTGAGATGTAAATACGTAAAGGGATACTTCCTGCTGTGCCTCCCTCTCAGGCAGAAGAGGATGATGGGTATGACCCCTAACGCGGCAGAGCTGCTGGAGGTGGAGTCTCACTACCCCACCGATCGTATCCCCATGGAGATGAAGGAGAAGGCTGTGGCAGAGACCCTGCTGGACAAAATGTCTGAGATCCAGTGAGTAGACTGCTGGGGTGGATTATTGACTGTCATAATGCAGTACTACATAACGTATAGCTTTTATGTAACTTCATAGATAAAGGAACAGTCTAATTAGCTAAGTTAAACCTCTCATGGCTTCGTTTGGGGGCAAGTTTCATTTGAATTCAATTAAATACTGTGTAGTATCATCATGACATCACAGGCCTCTAGACATCACAGTTCTAGTCCCTCAGCGGACATTTCTAGATTATGGTGCAGAAATACACACATTGACACAACCAGTTCAACACACAGGGACCACTAGGGGGATAGATGGATGATTAAAGACATGGAGGAGAGAGAGGGATTTGGGGAGAAAAGAAAGAGGGACAACAGTGATTGGAACAGAGGGGGTGAAAGAGAGGTGGAGGAGAGGAAGCAGAGGGAGAAGGAGAGAGTCAGCAGTGCCACGTTGGCAGGAAGGCTCTCCCCTGGCATGCTGCCAACCGGAGGGATGGGGAGGATGGAGAGGGGGAGGGAGGGAGGGAGAGTAGGGGCAGTCTAGTCCGTTCATCTACCTCTGACCCAGTGGCCAGACACAATGAATTAACACTGGAACAAGTGAGGAGGGGAGCAGGCGACAAGCTCTTTCACCTGCAGTGTGAAGAGAGAGGATGAAAGAGTGACTATAAGAGAGAGACCAACAAAGGGGATATGCCCAATGCATAAGTCCCTTTTTTCTGGTTACTACTGTATTGTCAGTGGAGGAAGTATGAAAAGCTTGTCAACAGGCAGTGTCAAACACATCATAAAGCAGCTTCCCACCGGCTCTGTTACTGACTCACAATCAACTCTCTCTGTCTCCTAACTACAAAAGAGTTATTAATTTATTCTTCCCATTTAGATTCACTTACACAATCCTCTGCTCTCCTCCACAATCCCACACCCGCCCTCGTTCAGCATGCTCCCCCGTCTCTCCCCCTCTCTCCGCCACAACATGGTGATCTCACCTCCTCTGTTTCCCATTGGTCAGTCAGTGGAATGGAGGGATGGGCTTGGCGTCCTGATTGGCTTCGGGAATCCAGAGGAAACCCCTCCCCTCCCTTTATGTTAATAGAAAAGAATAACAGTAGGATCTCATTTCCATATTCTTGCCTGCTTGTTGCGTCAGACTAAAACACAGTTAAATAGCCATTTCCGGTGTCCTGGAGCATTGTCAGATTTTCCAGCCCACCCTGCAGACAACTCTCAGAGAGCAGCTGTGCCTTGACTTCACACTTATCTTTTGCAGATAGTTAGAAAGCTAATACCTGGCCTTGTGCAGAAAAGCAGATTGGATAGATTTGTGCAGATTAGATTTTTGCAGTGTTTTATTTGAAAAACAATTGTCAATAGTTTCTTGTGCATTGTTTGGGGTGCAGCTTTTAATGCATCTCTCATTGTTTTAGACTTTGTTTTATTTTTTCCCTTTTTTGTTGGAAAGATCAGGATATGTTCAGTAGCTTCTGCTCTGAACACAATATCACTGCAGTCAGATTTGAGTTGGATCAGGAGAAGCTTAGCCGCTTCAGATTCCACCGTCCCAAAACAGAGTTAAGAATCAGTCGAGAAAGAGCGAGGGAAAATGCCACTTAATCGACTGCGGCGGTAAGTCTACAGACTCGGCAATGTCTGCACTTATCTCTCTCTCTCTATCTCTTTAATATCTATTCATCTCCTCTCTTTCAGTCCCTCCATCGTCGCAGACGAGGAGAAATGGTGAGTTCTGTGTTTCGCGGTGCTGTGTGTGTATCTGAACCAATTCTGTCAATGTGTGAATGGTGAGTTCTGTGTTTCGCGGTGCTGTGTGTGTATCTGAACCACTTCTGTCAATGTGTGAATGGTGAGTTCTGTGTTTCGCGGTGCTGTGTGTGTATCTGAACCGCTTCCGTCAATGTGTGAATGGTGAGTTCTGTGTTTCGCGGTGCTGTGTGTGTATCTGAACCACTTCTGTCAATGTGTGAATGGTGAGTTCTGTGTTTCGCGGTGCTGTGTGTGTATCTGAACCACTTCTGTCAATGTGTGAATGGTGAGTTCTGTGTTTCGCGGTGCTGTGTGTGTATCTGAACCACTTCCATCAATGTGTGAATGGTGAGTTCTGTGTTTCGCGGTGCTGTGTGTGTATCTGAACCACTTCTGTCAATGTGTGAATGGTGAGTTCTGTGTTTCGCGGTGCTGTGTGTGTATCTGAACCACTTCCGTCAATGTGTGAATGGTGAGTTCTGTGTTTCGCGGTGCTGTGTGTGTATCTGAACCACTTCCGTCAATGTGTGAGTGCATGCTAGACATACTTTGTCCAGCTCCCTGCTTAGATTCATTGATCTTTTAAAGTCCATACATACATGCCTTATATTTATTTGACCTTCCTCCTCAATTAGTTTGTTTTGCTCTAAAGTTGTACATTGTGCAGACTTCAGGACTGTAGTTGTACGTTGTGCAGACTTCAGGACTGTAGTTGTACGTTGTGCAGACTTCAGGACTGTAGTTGAACGTTGTGCAGACTTCAGGACTGTAGTTGAACGTTGTGCAGACTTCAGGACTGTAGTTGAACGTTGTGCAGACTTCCGGACTGTTGAACGTTGTGCAGACTGCAGGACTGTTGTTGTACGTTGTGCAGACTTCAGGACTACTGTTGTACGTTGTGCAGACTTCAGGACTGTTGTTGTACGTTGTGCAGACTTCAGGACTACTGTTGTACGTTGTGCAGACTTCAGGACTACTGTTGTACGTTGTGCAGACTTCAGGACTGTAGTTGTACGTTGTGCAGACTTCAGGACTACTGTTGTACGTTGTGCAGACTTCAGGACTACTGTTGTACGTTGTGCAGACTTCAGGACTACTGTTGTACGTTGTGCAGACTTCAGGACTACTGTTGTACGTTGTGCAGACTTCAGGACTGTAGTTGTACGTTGTGCAGACTTCAGGACTACTGTTGTACGTTGTGCAGACTTCAGGACTACTGTTGTACGTTGTGCAGACTTCAGGACTACTGTTGTACGTTGTGCAGACTGCAGGACTACTGTTGTACGTTGTGCAGACTTCAGGACTGTAGTTGTACGTTGTGCAGACTTCAGGACTACTGTTGTACGTTGTGCAGACTGCAGGACTACTGTTGTACGTTGTGCAGACTTCCGGACTGTTGTACGTTGTGCAGACTTCAGGACTGTAGTTGAACGTTGTGCAGACTTCAGGACTACTGTTGTACGTTGTGCAGACTGCAGGACTACTGTTGTACGTTGTGCAGACTTCCGGACTGTTGTACGTTGTGCAGACTTCAGGACTACTGTTGTACGTTGTGCAGACTTCAGGACTACTGTTGTACGTTGTGCAGACTGCAGGACTACTGTTGTACGTTGTGCAGACTTCCGGACTGTTGTACGTTGTGCAGACTTCAGGACTACTGTTGTACGTTGTGCAGACTTCAGGACTACTGTTGTACGTTGTGCAGACTTCAGGACTACTGTTGTACGTTGTGCAGACTTCAGGACTACTGTTGTACGTTGTGCAGACTTCAGGACTACTGTTGTACGTTGTGCAGACTTCAGGACTGTAGTTGTACGTTGTGCAGACTTCAGGACTGTAGTTGTACGTTGTGCAGACTTCAGGACTACTGTTGTACGTTGTGCAGACTTCAGGACTACTGTTGTACGTTGTGCAGACTGCAGGACTACTGTTGTACGTTGTGCAGACTTCCGGACTGTTGTACGTTGTGCAGACTTCAGGACTACTGTTGTACGTTGTGCAGACTTCAGGACTGTTGAACGTTGTGCAGACTTCAGGACTACTGTTGTACGTTGTGCAGACTTCAGGACTGTTGAACGTTGTGCAGACTTCAGGACTACTGTTGTACGTTGTGCAGACT
The DNA here is from genome assembly GCF_036934945.1 of Oncorhynchus masou masou. NCBI lineage: Eukaryota > Metazoa > Chordata > Actinopteri > Salmoniformes > Salmonidae > Oncorhynchus > Oncorhynchus masou. The sequence goes on along the minus strand of NC_088240.1, from coordinate 74,845,684 downwards.
TCAGGACTGTTGAACGTTGTGCAGACTTCAGGACTACTGTTGTACGTTGTGCAGACTTCAGGACTGTTGTTGTACGTTGTGCAGACTGCAGGACTACTGTTGTACGTTGTGCAGACTTCAGGACTACTGTTGTACGTTGTGCAAACTTCAGGACTGTTGTTGTACGTTGTGCAGACTTCAGGACTGTAGTTGTACGTTGTGCAGACTTCAGGACTACTGTTGTACGTTGTGCAGACTTCAGGACTACTGTTGAACGTTGTGCAGACTTCAGGACTACTGTTGTACGTTGTGCAGACTTCAGGACTACTGTTGTACGTTGTGCAGACTTCAGGACTGTTGTTGTACGTTGTGCAGACTTCAGGACTGTTGTTGTACGTTGTGCAGACTTCAGGACTGTTGTTGTGCAGACTTCAGGACTGTAGTTGTACGTTGTGCAGACTTCAGGACTGTAGTTGTACGTTGTGCAGACTTCAGGACTGTTGTTGTACGTTGTGCAGACTGCAGGACTGTAGTTGTACGTTGTGCAGACTTCAGGACTGTTGTTGTGCAGACTTCAGGACTTTAGTTGTACGTTGTGCAGACTTCAGGACTGTTGTTGTACGTTGTGCAGACTTCAGGACTGTAGTTGTACGTTGTGCAGACTTCAGGACTGTTGTTGTACGTTGTGCGGACTTCAGGACTGTAGTTGTACGTTGTGCGGACTTCAGGACTGTAGTTGTACGTTGTGCGGACTTCAGGACTGTAGTTGTACGTTGTGCAGACTTCAGGACTGTAGTTGTACGTTGTGCAGACTTCAGGGCTGTAGTTGTACGTTGTGCAGACTTCAGGACTGTAGTTGTACGTTGTGCAGACTTCAGGACTGTTGTTTTACGTTGCGCAGACTTCAGGACTGTAGTTGTACGTTGCGCAGACTGCAGGACTGTAGTTGTACGATGCGCAGACTGCAGGACTGTAGTTGTACGTTGCGCAGACTTCAGGACTGTAGTTGTACGTTGCGCAGACTTCAGGACTGTAGTTGTACGTTGTGCAGACTGCAGGACTGTAGTTGTACGTTGTGCAGAATGCAGGACTGTAGTTGTACGATGTGCAGACTGCAGGACTGTAGTTGTACGTTGCGCAGACTTCAGGACTGTAGTTGTACGTTATGCAGACTTCAGGACTGTAGTTGTACGTTGCGCAGACTTCAGGACTGTAGTTGTACGTTGTGCAGACTTCAGGACTGTAGTTGTACGTTGTGCAGACTTCAGGACTGTAGTTGTACGTTGTGCGGACTTCAGGACTGTAGTTGTACGTTGTGCAGACTTCAGGGCTGTAGTTGTACGTTGTGCAGACTTCAGGACTGTAGTTGTATGTTGTGCAGACTTCAGGACTGTTGTTTTACGTTGCGCAGACTTCAGGACTGTAGTTGTACGTTGCGCAGACTGCAGGACTGTAGTTGTACGATGCGCAGACTGCAGGACTGTAGTTGTACGTTGCGCAGACTTCAGGACTGTAGTTGTACGTTGCGCAGACTTCAGGACTGTAGTTGTACGTTGTGCAGACTGCAGGACTGTAGTTGTACGTTGTGCAGAATGCAGGACTGTAGTTGTACGATGTGCAGACTGCAGGACTAGTTGTACGTTGCGCAGACTTCAGGACTGTAGTTGTACGTTATGCAGACTTCAGGACTGTAGTTGTACGTTGCGCAGACTTCAGGACTGTAGTTGTACGTTGTGCAGACTTCAGGACTGTAGTTGTACGTTGTGCAGACTTCAGGACTGTAGTTGTACGTTGTGCAGACTTCAGGACTGTAGTTGTACGTTGTGCAGACTTCAGGACTGTAGTTGTACGTTGTGCAGACTTCAGGACTGTTGTTTTACGTTGTGCAGACTTCAGGACTGTAGTTGTACGTTGCGCAGACTGCAGGACTGTAGTTGTACGTTATGCAGACTTCAGGACTGTAGTTGTACGTTATGCAGACTGCAGGACTGTAGTTGTACGTTATGCAGACTGCAGGACTGTAGTTGTACGTTATGCAGACTGCAGGACTGTAGTTGTACGTTATGCAGACTGCAGGACTGTAGTTGTACGTTGAGCAGACTTCAGGACTGTAGTTGTACGTTATGCAGACTGCAGGACTGTAGTTGTACGTTATGCAGACTGCAGGACTGTAGTTGTACGTTGTGCAGACTGCAGGACTGTAGTTTATGCGTTGCGCACACTGCAGTCCTGTACGTTGTGCAGACTGCAGGACTGTAGTTGTACGTTATGCAGACTTCAGGACTGTAGTTGTATGCGTTGCGCAGACTGCAGGACTGTAGTTGTACGTTATGCAGACTTCAGGACTGTAGTTTACGTTATGCAGACTGCAGGACTGTAGTTGTACGTTATGCAGACTGCAGGACTGTAGTTGTAGGTTATGCAGACTGCAGGACTGTAGTTGTACGTTATGCAGACTGCAGGACTGTAGTTGTACGTTGAGCAGACTTCAGGACTGTAGTTGTACGTTATGCAGACTGCAGGACTGTAGTTGTACGTTATGCAGACTGCAGGACTGTAGTTGTACGTTGTGCAGACTGCAGGACTGTAGTTGTACGTTGCGCACACTGCAGTCCTGTACGTTGTGCAGACTGCAGGACTGTTATTGTAAGTTATGCAGACTGCAGGACTGTATTTGTACGTTGTGCAGACTTCAGGACTGTAGTTGTACGTTGCGCAGACTGCAGGACTGTAGTTGTACGTTATGCAGACTGCAGGACTGTAGTTGTACGTTGTTCAGACTTCAGGACTGTAGTTGTACGTTGTGCAGACTTCAGGACTGTTGTTGTACGTTGTGTAGACTTCAGGACTGTAGTTGTACGTTGTGCAGACTGCAGGACTGTAGTTGTACGTTGTGCAGACTGCAGGACTGTAGTTGTACGATATGCAGACTGCAGGACTGTAGTTGTACGTTGCGCAGACTTCAGGACTGTAGTTGTACGTTATGCAGACTTCAGGACTGTAGTTGTACGTTGCGCAGACTTCAGGACTGTAGTTGTACGTTGTGCAGACTTCAGGACTGTAGTTGTACGTTGTGCAGACTTCAGGACTGTAGTTGTACGTTGTGCAGACTTCAGGACTGTAGTTGTACGTTGTGCAGACTTCAGGACTGTAGTTGTACGTTGTGCAGACTTCAGGACTGTAGTTGTACGTTATGCAGACTGCAGGACTGTAGTTGTACGTTATGCAGACTGCAGGACTGTAGTTGTACGTTATGCAGACTGCAGGACTGTAGTTGTACGTTATGCAGACTGCAGGACTGTAGTTGTACGTTGCGCAGACTTCAGGACTGTAGTTGTACGTTATGCAGACTGCAGGACTGTAGTTGTACGTTATGCAGACTGCAGGACTGTAGTTGTACGTTGTGCAGACTGCAGGACTGTAGTTGTACGTTATGCAGACTTCAGGACTGTAGTTGTACGTTGTACGTTGTGCAGACTGCAGGACTGTAGTTGTACGTTATGCAGACTGCAGGACTGTAGTTGTACGTTATGCAGACTGCAGGACTGTAGTTGTACGTTATGCAGACTGCAGGACTGTAGTTGTACGTTGAGCAGACTTCAGGACTGTAGTTGTACGTTATGCAGACTGCAGGACTGTAGTTGTACGTTATGCAGACTGCAGGACTGTAGTTGTACGTTGTGCAGACTGCAGGACTGTAGTTGTACGTTGCGCACACTGCAGTCCTGTACGTTGTGCAGACTGCAGGACTGTAGTTGTACGTTATGCAGACTTCAGGACTGTAGTTGTACGTTGCGCAGACTGCAGGACTGTAGTTGTACGTTATGCAGACTTCAGGACTGTAGTTGTACGTTATGCAGACTGCAGGACTGTAGTTGTACGTTATGCAGACTGCAGGACTGTAGTTGTAGGTTATGCAGACTGCAGGACTGTAGTTGTACGTTATGCAGACTGCAGGACTGTAGTTGTACGTTGAGCAGACTTCAGGACTGTAGTTGTACGTTATGCAGACTGCAGGACTGTAGTTGTACGTTATGCAGACTGCAGGACTGTAGTTGTACGTTGTGCAGACTGCAGGACTGTAGTTGTACGTTGCGCACACTGCAGTCCTGTACGTTGTGCAGACTGCAGGACTGTTATTGTAAGTTATGCAGACTGCAGGACTGTATTTGTACGTTGTGCAGACTTCAGGACTGTAGTTGTACGTTGCGCAGACTGCAGGACTGTAGTTGTACGTTATGCAGACTGCAGGACTGTAGTTGTACGTTGTTCAGACTTCAGGACTGTAGTTGTACGTTGTGCAGACTTCAGGACTGTTGTTGTACGTTGTGTAGACTTCAGGACTGTAGTTGTACGTTGTGCAGACTGCAGGACTGTAGTTGTACGTTGTGCAGACTGCAGGACTGTAGTTGTACGATATGCAGACTGCAGGACTGTAGTTGTACGTTGCGCAGACTTCAGGACTGTAGTTGTACGTTATGCAGACTTCAGGACTGTAGTTGTACGTTGCGCAGACTTCAGGACTGTAGTTGTACGTTGTGCAGACTTCAGGACTGTAGTTGTACGTTGTGCAGACTTCAGGACTGTAGTTGTACGTTGTGCAGACTTCAGGACTGTAGTTGTACGTTGTGCAGACTTCAGGACTGTAGCTTGTACGTTGTGCAGACTTCAGGACTGTAGTTGTACGTTATGCAGACTGCAGGACTGTAGTTGTACGTTATGCAGACTGCAGGACTGTAGTTGTACGTTATGCAGACTGCAGGACTGTAGTTGTACGTTATGCAGACTGCAGGACTGTAGTTGTACGTTGCGCAGACTTCAGGACTGTAGTTGTACGTTATGCAGACTGCAGGACTGTAGTTGTACGTTATGCAGACTGCAGGACTGTAGTTGTACGTTGTGCAGACTGCAGGACTGTAGTTGTACGTTATGCAGACTTCAGGACTGTAGTTGTACGTTGTACGTTGTGCAGACTGCAGGACTGTAGTTGTACGTTGTGCAGACTTCAGGACTGTAGTTGTACGTTATGCAGACTTCAGGACTGTAGTTGTACGTTGTGCAGACTTCAGGACTGTAGTTGTACGTTGTGCAGACTGCAGGACTGTAGTTGTACGTTATGCAGACTTCAGGACTGTAGTTGTACGTTATGCAGACTGCAGGACTGTAGTTGTACGTTATGCAGACTGCAGGACTGTAGTTGTACGTTATGCAGACTGCAGGACTGTAGTTGTACGTTATGCAGACTGCAGGACTGTAGTTGTACGTTATGCAGACTGCAGGACTGTAGTTGTACGTTATGCAGACTGCAGGACTGTAGTTGTACGTTGCGCAGACTTCAGGACTGTAGTTGTACGTTATGCAGACTGCAGGACTGTAGTTGTACGTTGTGCAGACTGCAGGACTGTAGTTGTACGTTGTGCAGACTGCAGGACTGTAGTTGTACGTTGTGCAGACTGCAGGACTGTAGTTGTACGTTGCGCACACTGCAGGACTGTAGTTGTACGTTGTGCAGACTTCAGGACTGTTGTTGTACGTTGTGTAGACTTCAGGACTGTAGTTGTACGTTGTGCAGACTGCAGGACTGTAGTTGTACGTTGTGCAGACTGCAGGACTGTAGTTGTACGATATGCAGACTGCAGGACTGTAGTTGTACGTTGCGCAGACTTCAGGACTGTAGTTGTACGTTATGCAGACTTCAGGACTGTAGTTGTACGTTGCGCAGACTTCAGGACTGTAGTTGTACGTTGTGCAGACTGCAGGACTGTAGTTGTACGTTGTGCAGACTGCAGGACTGTAGTTGTACGATATGCAGACTGCAGGACTGTAGTTGTACGTTGCGCAGACTTCAGGACTGTAGTTGTACGTTATGCAGACTTCAGGACTGTAGTTGTACGTTGAGCAGACTTCAGGACTGTAGTTGTACGTTGTGCAGACTTCAGGACTGTAGTTGTACGTTGTGCAGACTTCAGGACTGTAGTTGTACGTTGTGCAGACTTCAGGACTGTAGTTGTACGTTGTGCAGACTTCAGGACTGTAGTTGTACGTTGTGCAGACTTCAGGACTGTAGTTGTACGTTATGCAGACTGCAGGACTGTAGTTATACGTTATGCAGACTGCAGGACTGTAGTTATACGTTATGCAGACTGCAGGACTGTAGTTGTACGTTATGCAGACTGCAGGACTGTAGTTGTACGTTATGCAGACTTCAGGACTGTAGTTGTACGTTATGCAGACTGCAGGACAGTTACGTTATGCAGACTGCAGGACTGTAGTTGTACGTTGTGCAGACTGCAGGACTGTAGTTGCGTTATGCAGACTTCAGGACTGTAGTTGTACGTTGTACGTTGTGCAGACTGCAGGACTGTAGTTGTACGTTGTGCAGACTTCAGGACTGTAGTTGTACGTTATGCAGACTTCAGGACTGTAGTTGTACGTTGTGCAGACTTCAGGACTGTAGTTGTACGTTGTGCAGACTGCAGGACTGTAGTTGTACGTTATGCAGACTTCAGGACTGTAGTTGTACGTTATGCAGACTGCAGGACTGTAGTTATGCGTTATGCAGACTGCAGGACTGTAGTTGTACGTTATGCAGACTGCAGGACTGTAGTTGTACGTTATGCAGACTGCAGGACTGTAGTTGTACGTTATGCAGACTGCAGGACTGTAGTTATGCGTTATGCAGACTGCAGGACTGTAGTTGTACGTTGCGCAGACTTCAGGACTGTAGTTGTACGTTATGCAGACTGCAGGACTGTAGTTATGCGTTGTGCAGACTGCAGGACTGTAGTTGTACGTTGTGCAGACTGCAGGACTGTAGTTGTACGTTGTGCAGACTGCAGGACTGTAGTTGTACGTTGCGCACACTGCAGGACTGTAGTTGTACGTTGTGCAGACTTCAGGACTGTTGTTGTACGTTGTGGAGACTTCAGGACTGTAGTTGTACGTTGTGCAGACTGCAGGACTGTAGTTTACGTTGTGCAGACTGCAGGACTGTAGTTGTACGATATGCAGACTGCAGGACTGTAGTTGTACGTTGCGCAGACTTCAGGACTGTAGTTGTACGTTATGCAGACTTCAGGACTGTAGTTGTACGTTGCGCAGACTTCAGGACTGTAGTTGTACGTTGTGCAGACTTCAGGACTGTAGTTGTACGTTGTGCAGACTTCAGGACTGTAGTTGTACGTTGTGCAGACTTCAGGACTGTAGTTGTACGTTATGCAGACTTCAGGACTGTAGTTGTACGTTATGCAGACTGCAGGACTGTAGTTGTACGTTATGCAGACTGCAGGACTGTAGTTGTACGTTATGCAGACTGCAGGACTGTAGTTGTACGTTATGCAGACTGCAGGACTGTAGTTGTACGTTATGCAGACTGCAGGACTGTAGTTGTACGTTGCGCAGACTTCAGGACTGTAGTTGTACGTTATGCAGACTGCAGGACTGTAGTTGTACGTTATGCAGACTGCAGGACTGTAGTTGTACGTTGTGCAGACTGCAGGACTGTAGTTGTACGTTATGCAGACTTCAGGACTGTAGTTGTACGTTGTGCAGACTTCAGGACTGTAGTTGTACGTTGTGCAGACTGCAGGACTGTAGTTGTACGTTGTGCAGACTTCAGGACTGTAGTTGTACGTTATGCAGACTTCAGGACTGTAGTTGTACGTTGTGCAGACTTCAGGACTGTAGTTGTACGTTGTGCAGACTGCAGGACTGTAGTTGTACGTTATGCAGACTTCAGGACTGTAGTTGTACGTTATGCAGACTGCAGGACTGTAGTTGTACGTTATGCAGACTGCAGGACTGTAGTTGTACGTTATGCAGACTGCTGGACTGTAGTTGTACGTTATGCAGACTGCAGGACTGTAGTTGTACGTTATGCAGACTGCAGGACTGTAGTTGTACGTTGCGCAGACTTCAGGACTGTAGTTGTACGTTATGCAGACTGCAGGACTGTAGTTGTACGTTATGCAGACTGCAGGACTGTAGTTGTACGTTGTGCAGACTGCAGGACTGTAGTTGTACGTTGTGCAGACTGCAGGACTGTAGTTGTACGTTGCGCACACTGCAGTCCTGTACGTTGTGCAGACTGCAGGACTGTTATTGTACGTTATGCAGACTGCAGGACTGTAGTTGTACGTTGTGCAGACTTCAGGACTGTAGTTGTACGTTATGCAGACTGCAGGACTGTAGTTGTACGTTATGCAGACTGCAGGACTGTAGTTGTACGTTGTGCAGACTTCAGGACTGTAGTTGTACGTTGTGCAGACTGCAGGACTGTAGTTGTACGTTATGCAGACTTCAGGACTGTAGTTGTACGTTGTGCAGACTGCAGGACTGTAGTTGTACGTTATGCAGACTTCAGGACTGTAGTTGTACGTTGCGCAGACTGCAGGACTGTAGTTGTACGTTGTGCAGACTTCAGGACTGTAGTTGTACGTTATGCAGACTGCAGGACTGTAGTTGTACGTTGCGCAGACTTCAGGACTGTAGTTGTACGTTGTGCAGACTGCAGGACTGTAGTTGTACGTTGTGCAGAATGCAGGACTGTAGTTGTACGATGTGCAGACTGCAGGACTGTAGTTGTACGTTGCGCAGACTTCAGGACTGTAGTTGTACGTTATGCAGACTTCAGGACTGTAGTTGTACGTTGCGCAGACTTCAGGACTGTAGTTGTACGTTGTGCAGACTTCAGGACTGTAGTTGTACGTTGTGCAGACTTCAGGACTGTAGTTGTACGTTGTGCGGACTTCAGGACTGTAGTTGTACGTTGTGCAGACTTCAGGGCTGTAGTTGTACGTTGTGCAGACTTCAGGACTGTAGTTGTATGTTGTGCAGACTTCAGGACTGTTGTTTTACGTTGCGCAGACTTCAGGACTGTAGTTGTACGTTGCGCAGACTGCAGGACTGTAGTTGTACGATGCGCAGACTGCAGGACTGTAGTTGTACGTTGCGCAGACTTCAGGACTGTAGTTGTACGTTGCGCAGACTTCAGGACTGTAGTTGTACGTTGTGCAGACTGCAGGACTGTAGTTGTACGTTGTGCAGAATGCAGGACTGTAGTTGTACGATGTGCAGACTGCAGGACTAGTTGTACGTTGCGCAGACTTCAGGACTGTAGTTGTACGTTATGCAGACTTCAGGACTGTAGTTGTACGTTGCGCAGACTTCAGGACTGTAGTTTACGTTGTGCAGACTTCAGGACTGTAGTTGTACGTTGTGCAGACTTCAGGACTGTAGTTGTACGTTGTGCAGACTTCAGGACTGTAGTTGTACGTTGTGCAGACTTCAGGACTGTAGTTGTACGTTGTGCAGACTTCAGGACTGTTGTTTTACGTTGTGCAGACTTCAGGACTGTACGTTGCGCAGACTGCAGGACTGTAGTTATGCGTTATGCAGACTTCAGGACTGTAGTTGTACGTTATGCAGACTGCAGGACTGTAGTTGTACGTTATGCAGACTGCAGGACTGTAGTTGTACGTTATGCAGACTGCAGGACTGTAGTTGTACGTTATGCAGACTGCAGGACTGTAGTTGTACGTTGAGCAGACTTCAGGACTGTAGTTGTACGTTATGCAGACTGCAGGACTGTAGTTGTACGTTATGCAGACTGCAGGACTGTAGTTGTACGTTGTGCAGACTGCAGGACTGTAGTTGTACGTTGCGCACACTGCAGTCCTGTACGTTGTGCAGACTGCAGGACTGTAGTTGTACGTTATGCAGACTTCAGGACTGTAGTTGTACGTTGCGCAGACTGCAGGACTGTAGTTGTACGTTATGCAGACTTCAGGACTGTAGTTTATGCGTTATGCAGACTGCAGGACTGTAGTTGTACGTTATGCAGACTGCAGGACTGTAGTTGTAGGTTATGCAGACTGCAGGACTGTAGTTGTACGTTATGCAGACTGCAGGACTGTAGTTGTACGTTGAGCAGACTTCAGGACTGTAGTTGTACGTTATGCAGACTGCAGGACTGTAGTTGTACGTTATGCAGACTGCAGGACTGTAGTTGTACGTTGTGCAGACTGCAGGACTGTAGTTATACGTTGCGCACACTGCAGTCCTGTACGTTGTGCAGACTGCAGGACTGTTATTGTAAGTTATGCAGACTGCAGGACTGTATTTGACGTTGTGCAGACTTCAGGACTGTAGTTGTACGTTGCGCAGACTGCAGGACTGTAGTTGTACGTTATGCAGACTGCAGGACACGTTGTTCAGACTTCAGGACTGTAGTTGTACGTTGTGCAGACTTCAGGACTGTTGTTGTACGTTGTGTAGACTTCAGGACTGTAGTTTACGTTGTGCAGACTGCAGGACTGTAGTTGTACGTTGTGCAGACTGCAGGACTGTAGTTTACGATATGCAGACTGCAGGACTGTAGTTGTACGTTGCGCAGACTTCAGGACTGTAGTTGTACGTTATGCAGACTTCAGGACTGTAGTTGTACGTTGCGCAGACTTCAGGACTGTAGTTGTACGTTGTGCAGACTTCAGGACTGTAGTTGTGCAGACTTCGACTGTAGTTTGTGCAGACTTCAGGACTGTAGTTGTACGTTGTGCAGACTTCAGGACTGTAGTTGTACGTTGTGCAGACTTCAGGACTGTAGTTGTTACGTTATGCAGACTTGCAGGACTGTAGTTGTACGTTATGCAGACTGCAGGACAGACGTTATGCAGACTGCAGGACTGTAGTTTGTTATGCAGACTGCAGGACGTTATGCGTTATGCGCAGACTGCAGGACTGTAGTTGCGCAGACTTCAGGACGTTGCGTTATGCAGACTGCAGGACTGTAGTTGTGCGTTATGCAGACTGCAGGACTGTAGTTGTACGTTATGCAGACTTCAGGACTGTAGTTATACGTTGTGCAGACTGCAGGACTGTAGTTGTACGTTGTGCAGACTGCAGGACTGTAGTTGTACGTTGTGCAGAATGCAGGACTTCAGGACTGCAGGACTAGTTTATGCGTTGCGCAGACTTCAGGACTGTAGTTATGCGTTATGCAGACTTCAGGACTGTAGTTGTACGTTGCGCAGACTTCAGGACTGTAGTTGTACGGACTTGTGCAGACTTCAGGACTGTAGTTGTGCGTTGTGCAGACTTCAGGACTGTAGTTGTGCGTTGTGCAGACTTCAGGACTGTAGTTGTACGTTGTGCAGACTTCAGGACTGTAGTTGTGCGTTGTGCAGACTTCAGGACTGTTTTACGTTTGCAGACTTCAGGACTGTTAGTTGTACGTTATGCAGACTGCAGGACTGTAGTTGTACGTTATGCAGACTGCAGGACTGTAGTTGTAGTTATGCAGACTGCAGGACTGTATGCGTTATGCAGACTGCAGGACTGTAGTTGTATGCGTTTGCAGACTTCAGGACTGTAGTTATGCAGGACGTTATGCAGACTGCAGGACAGACTGCAGGACTGTAGTTGACTGCAGGACGTTGTGCAGACTGCAGGACTGCAGTAGTGCACACGCACACTGCAGTCCTACGTTGTGCAGACTGCAGGACTGTAGTTGTGCGTTATGCAGACTTCAGGACTGTAGTTGTTGCGCAGACTGCAGGACTGTAGTTGTACGTTATGCAGACTTCAGGACTGTAGTTGTCAGGACGTTATGCAGACTGCAGGACTGTAGTTGTACGTTATGCAGACTGCAGGACTGTAGTTGTAGGTTATGCAGACTGCAGGACTGTAGTTGTACGTTATGCAGACTGCAGGACTGTAGTTGACGTTGAGCAGACTTCAGGACTGTAGTTTACGTTATGCAGACTGCAGGACTGTAGTTGTACGTTATGCAGACTGCAGGACTGTAGTTGTGCAGACTGCAGGACTTGAATTACGTTGCAGACTTCAGGACGTTGTGCAGACTGCAGGACTGTAGTTGTGCGTTGCAGACTGCAGGCACACTGCAGTCCTGTACGTTGTGCAGACTGCAGGACTGTTATTGTAGTTATGCAGACTGCAGGACTGTTGTACGTTGTGCAGACTTCAGGACTGTAGGACGTTATGCAGACTGCAGGACTGTAGTTGTACGTTATGCAGACTGCAGGACTGTAGTTGTACGTTGTTCAGACTTCAGGACTGTAGTTGTACGTTGTGCAGACTTTGTGCAGACTTCAGGACTGTAGTTGTGCGTTGTGCAGACTGCAGGACTGTAGTTGTGCAGACTGCAGGACGTTGTGCAGACTGCAGGACTGTAGTTGTACGTTGTGCAGACTGCAGGACTGTAGTTGTACGTTATGCAGACTTCAGGACTGTAGTTGTACGTTGTGCAGACTTCAGGACTGTAGTTGTACGTTTGCAGACTTCAGGTACGTTGTGCAGACTTCAGGACTGTAGTTGTACGTTGTGCAGACTTCAGGACTGTAGTTGTACGTTGTGCAGACTTCAGGACTGTAGTTGTACGTTGTGCAGACTTCAGGACTGTAGTTGTACGTTATGCAGACTGCAGGACTGTAGTTGTACGTTATGCAGACTGCAGGACTGTAGTTGTACGTTATGCAGACTGCAGGACTGTAGTTGTACGTTATGCAGACTGCAGGACTGTAGTTATGCGTTATGCAGACTGCAGGACTGTAGTGCGTTGTGCAGACTTCAGGACTGTAGTTATGCGTTATGCAGACTGCAGGACTGTAGTTGTACGTTATGCAGACTGCAGGACTGTAGTTGTACGTTGTGCAGACTGCAGGACTGTAGTTGTACGTTATGCAGACTTCAGGACTGCAGACTGCAGGACTGTAGTTGTACGTTGTGCAGACTTCAGGACTGTAGTTGTATGCGTTATGCAGACTTCAGGACTGTAGTTGTGCGTTGTGCGTTGTGCAGACTTCAGGAGACTGCAGGACTGTAGTTGTACGTTATGCAGACTTCAGGACTGTAGTTTATGCGTTATGCAGACTGCAGGACTGTAGTTGTACGTTATGCAGACTGCAGGACTGTAGTTGTACGTTATGCAGACTGCAGGACTGTAGTTGTACGTTATGCAGACTGCAGGACTGTAGTTGTGCGTTATGCAGACTGCAGGACTGTAGTTATGCGTTATGCAGACTGCAGGACTGTAGTTGTGCGTTGCGCAGACTTCAGGACTGTAGTTGTGCGTTATGCAGACTGCAGGACTGTAGTTGTACGTTGTGCAGACTGCAGGACTGTAGTTGTACGTTTGCAGACTGCAGGACTGTAGACTGTAGTTGTGCAGACTGCAGGACTGTAGTTGCGTTATGCAGACTGCAGGACTGTAGTTATGCGTTGTGCAGACTTCAGGACTGTTGTTGCGTTGTGCAGACTTCAGGACTGTAGTTGTACGTTATGCAGACTGCAGGACTGTAGTTTGTACGTTGTGCAGACTGCAGGACTGTAGTTTATGCGATATGCAGACTGCAGGACTGTAGTTGTGCGTTATGCGCAGACTTCAGGACTGTAGTTGTGCGTTATGCAGACTTCAGGACTGTAGTTGTACGTTGCAGACTTCAGGACTGTAGTTGTGCGACTTTGTGCAGACTTCAGGACTGTAGTTGTACGTTGTGCAGACTTCAGGACTGAGTTGTACGTTAGTTGTTACGTTGTGCAGACTTCAGGACTGTAGTTATACGTTATGCAGACTTCAGGACTGTAGTTATACGTTATGCAGACTGCAGGACTGTTATGCAGACTGCAGGACTGTAGTTGTTATGCAGACTGCAGGACTGTAGTTATGCGTTATGCAGACTGCAGGACTGTAGTTGTACGTTATGCAGACTGCAGGACGTTATGCAGACTGCAGGACTGTAGTTATACGTTATGCAGACTGCAGGACTTCATGCAGCAGACTGCAGGACTGTAGTTTGCAGACTGCAGGACTGTAGTTTACGTTGTGCAGACTGCAGGACTGTAGTTGTACGTTATGCAGACTGCAGGACTGTAGTTATGCGTTGTGCAGACTTCAGGACTGTAGTTGTACAGGACTGTGCAGACTGCAGGACTGTAGTTGTACGTTATGCAGACTTCAGGACTGTAGTTGTACGTTGTGCAGACTCAGGACTGTAGTTGTACGTTGTGCAGACTTCAGGACTGTAGTTTACGTTATGCAGACTTCAGGACTGTAGTTGCGTTATGCAGACTGCAGGACTGTAGTTGTACGTTATGCAGACTGCAGGACTGTAGTATGCAGACTGCAGGACTGTAGTTATGCGTTATGCAGACTGCAGGACTGTAGTTGTACGTTATGCAGACTGCAGGACTGTAGTTGTACGTTATGCAGACTTCAGGACTGTAGTTGTACGTTATGCAGACTTCAGGACTGTAGTTGTGCGTTATGCAGACTGCAGGACTGTAGCATGCAGACTGCAGGACTAGTTGTACGTTGTGCAGACTGACTGTTGCGTTGCGCAGACTGCAGACACGTTATGCAGACTGCAGGACTGTTAGTTGTGCGTTATGCAGACTGCAGGACTGTAGTTGTACGTTGTGCAGACTTCAGGACTGTAGTTGTACGTTATGCAGACTGCAGGGACTGTAGTTGTACGTTGTGCAGACTTCAGGACTGTAGTTGTACGTTATGCAGACTGCAGGACTGTAGTTTGTGCAGGACGTTTACGTTGTGCAGACTGCAGGACTGTACGTTGTGCAGACTTCAGGACTGCAGACTTCAGGACTGTAGTTGTGCGTTGTGCAGACTGCAGGACTGTAGTTATGCGTTGTGCAGACTGCAGGACTGTAGTTTACGTTGTGCAGACTGCAGGACTGTAGTTGCGCAGACTTCAGGACGATGCAGACTTCAGGACTGTAGACTTCAGGACTGTACGTTGTGCAGACTTCAGGACTGTAGTTGTACGTTATGCAGACTGCAGGACTGTAGTTGTACGTTGTGCAGACTTCAGGACTGTAGACGTTGTGCAGACTTCAGGACTGTAGTTGTACGTTGTGCAGACTTCAGGACTGTAGTTGTACGTTGTGCAGACTTCAGGACTGTAGTTGACTTCAGGACGTTGCGCAGACTTCAGGACTGTAGTTGCGCAGACTTCAGGACGTTGCGTGCAGACTTCAGGACTGTAGTTGTACGTTGTGCAGACTTCAGGACTGTAGTTGTACGTTGTGCAGACTTCAGGACTGTAGTTGTACGTTGTGCAGACTTCAGGACTGTAGTGCGCAGACTTCAGGACTGTACGTGCAGACTTCAGGACTGTAGTACGTTGTGCAGACTTCAGGACTGTAGTTGTACGTTGTGCAGACTTCAGGACTGTAGTTTTACGTTGTGCAGACTTCAGGACTGTAGTTGTACGTTGTGCAGACTGCAGGACTGTAGTTTGTACGTTATGCAGACTGCAGGACTGTAGTTGTACGTTTGCAGACTGCAGGACTGTAGTTGTACGTTATGCAGCAGGACTGCAGGACAGGACTGTAGTTGTACGTTATGCAGACTGCAGGACTGTAGTTGTACGTTATGCAGACTGCAGGACTGTACGTTGAGCAGACTTCAGGACTGTAGTTGTACGTTATGCAGACTGCAGGACTGTAGTTGTACGTTATGCAGACTGCAGGACTGTAGTTGACGTTGTGCAGACTGCAGGACTGTAGTTGTACGTTATGCACACTGCAGACTGTAGTTGTACGTTGTGCAGACTGCAGGACTGTAGTTTACGTTATGCAGACTTCAGGACTGTAGTTGTACGTTGCGCAGACTGCAGGACTGTAGTTGTACGTTATGCAGACTTCAGGACTGTAGTTGCGTTGCGCAGACTGCAGGACGTTATGCAGACTGCAGGACTGTAGTTGTACGTTATGCAGACTGCAGGACTGTAGTTGTACGTTATGCAGACTGCAGGACTGTAGTTGTACGTTATGCAGACTGCAGGACTGTAGTTGTACGTTGATGCAGACTTCAGGACTGTAGTTGTACGTTATGCAGACTGCAGGACTGTAGTTGTACGTTATGCAGACTGCAGGACTGTAGTTATACGTTGTGCAGACTGCAGGACTGTAGTTGTACTTCAGGCGTTATGCAGACTGCAGGACTGTAGTGCGTTATGCAGACTGCAGGACTGTAGTTATACGTTATGCAGACTCAGGACTGTAGTTGTACGTTGTGCAGACTGCAGGACTGTAGTTATGCGTTGTGCAGACTTCAGGACTGTAGTTGTACGTTATGCAGTGCAGGACTGTAGTTGTACGTTATGCAGACTGCAGGACTGACTAGTTTGTACGTTGTGCAGACTGCAGGACTGTAACGTTATGCAGACTGCAGGACTGTAGTTGTACGTTGTGCAGACTGCAGGACTGTAGTTGTACGTTATGCAGACTGCAGGACTGTGCAGACTGCAGGACTGTAGTTGTACGTTGTGCAGACTGCAGGACTGTAGTTGTACGTTGTGCAGACTGCAGGACTGTAGTTGTACGTTATGCAGACTTCAGGACTGTAGTTGTACGTTGTGCAGACTTCAGGACTGTAGTTGTGCAGACTTCAGGACTGTAGTTGTACGTTGTGCAGACTTCAGGACTGTAGTTGTACGTTGCAGACTGCAGACTGCAGGACTGTAGTTGTACGTTATGCAGACTGCAGGACTGTAGTTGTACGTTGTGCAGACTTCAGGACTGTAGTTGTACGTTGTGCAGGACTGCAGGACTGTAGTTGTACGTTGTGCAGACTGCAGGACTGTAGTTGTGCGTTGTTGTGCAGACTTCAGGACTGTAGTTGTACGTTGCGCAGACTTCAGGACTGTAGTTATGCAGACTTCAGGACTGTAGTTGTGCGTTTGCAGACTTCAGGACTGTAGTTGTACGTTGTGCAGACTTCAGGACTGTAGTACGTTGTGCAGACTTCAGGACTGTAGTTGTACGTTGTGCAGACTTCAGGACTGTAGTTGTACGTTGTGCAGACTTCAGGACTGTAGTTGTACGTTATGCAGACTTCAGGACTGTAGTTTACGTTGTGCAGACTTCAGGACTGTAGTTGTACGTTGTGCAGACTTCAGGACTGTAGTTGTACGTTATGCGACTGCAGGACTGCAGACTGCAGGAGGACTGTAGTTGTGCGTTGTGCAGACTTCAGGACTGTAGTTGTACGTTATGCAGACTGCAGGACTGTAGTTTGTTGTACGTTATGCAGACTTCAGGACTGTAGTTTGTACGTTGTGCAGACTGCAGACTGCAGGACTGTAGTTGTACGTTGTTGCAGACTTCAGGACTGTAGTTGTACGTTATGCAGACTGCAGGACTGTAGTTTACGTTATGCAGACTGCAGGACAGGACTGTAGTTGTACGTTATGACTGCAGGACTGTAGTTTACGTTATGCAGACTGCAGGACTGTAGTTGCAGACTGCAGGACTGTAGTTGTACGTTATGCAGACTGCAGGACTGTAGTTGCAGACTTCAGGACGTTGTGCAGACTTCAGGACTGTAGTTGTACGTTATGCAGACTTCAGGACTGTAGTTATGCAGACTGCAGGACTTAGTTGCAGACTTCAGGACTGTGGTTGTAGTTGTACGTTGTGCAGACTTCAGGACTGTAGTTGTACGTTGTGCAGACTTCAGGACTGTAGTTGTACGTTGTGCAGGACTTCAGGACTGTAGTTCAGGACTGTATGACTGCAGGACGTTGCAGACTGCAGGTGCAGACTTCAGGACTGTAGTTGTGCGTTATGCAGACTGCAGGACTGTAGTTGTACGTTA
Source organism: Oncorhynchus masou masou (assembly GCF_036934945.1). Lineage (NCBI taxonomy): Eukaryota > Metazoa > Chordata > Actinopteri > Salmoniformes > Salmonidae > Oncorhynchus > Oncorhynchus masou. Next base: position 74,828,070 of record NC_088240.1, on the reverse strand, counting down.
TGCAGACTGCAGGACTGTAGTTGTACGTTATGCAGACTTCAGGACTGTATGCAGACTGCAGGACTGTAGTTGTACGTTATGCAGACTGCAGGACTGTAGTTGTACGTTATGCAGACTGCAGGACTGTGTTGTACGTTGTGCAGACTTCGTTATGCAGACTGCAGGACTGTAGTTGTATGCGTTATGCAGACTGCAGGACTGTAGTTTATGCGTTATGCAGACTGCAGGACTGTAGTACGTTGTTGCAGACTGCAGGACTGTAGTTGTACGTTATGCAGACTGCAGGACTGTAGTTGTACGTTATGCAGACTGCAGGACTGTAGTTGTGCAGGACGTTGTGCAGACTGCAGGACTGTAGTTGTACGTTATGCAGACTGCAGGACTGTAGTTGTAGTTGTACGTTATGCAGAGGACTGTAGTTGCGTTATGCAGACTGCAGGACTGTAGTTGACTTCAGGACTGTAGCGTTGTGCAGACTTCAGGACTGTAGTTGTACGTTTGCAGACTTCAGGACTGTAGTTGTACGTTGTGCAGACTTCAGGACTGCAGGACTGTAGTTGTACGTTATGCAGACTTGCAGGACTGTAGTTGACAGGACTGTAGGTTGTACGTTATGCAGACTGCAGGACTGTAGTGTACGTTATGCAGACTGCAGGACTGTAGTTGCGTTATGCAGACTGCAGGACTGTAGTTGTACGTTGTGCAGACTGCAGGACTGTAGTTATGCGTTATGCAGACTGCAGGACTGTAGTTTGCGTTATGCGTTCAGGACTGCAGACTGCAGAGGACTGTAGTTGCATGCGACTTTGCGTTATGCAGACTGCAGGACTGTAGTTGTACGTTATGCAGACTGCAGGACTGTAGTTGTACGTTATGCAGACTGCAGGACTGTAGTTGCGTTATGCAGACTGCAGGACTGTAGTCAGGACTGTAGTTATGCGTTATGCAGACTGCAGGGACTGCAGACTGCAGGACTGTAGTTATGCAGACTGCAGGACGTTTACGTTATGCAGACTTCAGGCAGACTGCAGGACTGCGTTATGCAGACTGCAGGACTGTGCAGACTGCAGGACTGTAGTTGTACGTTGTGCAGACTGCAGGACTGTAGTGCAGACTGCAGGACGTTTGTGCAGACTGCAGGACTGTAGTTGTACGTTGTGCAGACTGCAGGACTGTAGTTGCAGACTGCAGGACGTTGTGCAGACTGCAGGACTGTAGTTGTACGTTGTGCAGACTTCAGGACTGTGTTGTACGTTGTGTAGACTTCAGGACTGTAGTTGTACGTTGTGCAGACTGCAGGACTGTAGTTGTATGCAGACTGCAGGACGTTGTGCAGACTGCAGGACTGTAGTTGTACGTTATGCAGACTGCAGGACTGACTTCAGGACTGTAGTTGCGTTATGCAGACTTCAGGACTGTAGTTGACTTCAGGACGTTTATGCAGACTTCAGGACTGTAGTTGTTCAGGACGTATGCGTTATGCAGACTTCAGGACTGTAGTTGTACGTTGTGCAGACTTCAGGACTGTAGTTTATGCAGACTTCAGGACTGTAGTTATACGTTATGCAGACTTCAGGACTGTCAGGACTGTAGTTGCGTTATGCAGACTTCAGGACTGTAGTTGTCAGGACGTTATGCAGACTGCAGGACTGACTGCAGGAGTTATACGTTATGCAGACTGCAGGACTGTAGTTGTACGTTATGCAGACTGCAGGACTGTAGTTATGCGTTATGCAGACTGCAGGACTGTAGTTATACGTTATGCAGACTGCAGGACTGTACGTTGCAGACTGCAGGACTGTAGTTGCGTTATGCAGACTTCAGGACTGTAGTTATGCGTTATGCAGACTGCAGGACTGTAGTTGTACGTTATGCAGACTGCAGGACTGTAGTTGTACGTTGTGCAGACTGCAGGACTGTAGTTGTGCGTTATGCAGACTTCAGGACTGTAGTTGTACGTTGTGCAGACTTCAGGACTGTAGTTGTACGTTGTGCAGACTGCAGGACTGTAGTTGTACGTTGTGCAGACTTCAGGACTGTAGTTGTACGTTGTGCAGACTTCAGGACTGTAGTTTATGCGTTGTGCAGACTTCAGGACTGTAGTTGTACGTTGTGCAGACTGCAGGACTGTAGTTGTATGCGTTATGCAGACTTCAGGACTGTAGTTATACGTTATGCAGACTGCAGGACTGTAGTTTACGTTATGCAGACTGCAGGACTGTAGTTATACGTTATGCAGACTGCTGGACTGTAGTTGTACGTTATGCAGACTGCAGGACTGTAGTTGTACGTTATGCAGACTGCAGGACTGTAGTTGTGCAGACGTTGCGCAGACTTCAGGACTGTAGTTGTACGTTATGCAGACTGCAGGACTGTAGTTGTACGTTATGCAGACTGCAGGACTGTAGTTGTACGTTGTGCAGACTGCAGGACGTTATGCAGACTTCAGGACTGTAGTTGTACGTTATGCTGTAGTTGTACGTTGTGCAGACTGCAGGACTGTAGTTGTACGTTGCGCACACTGCAGTCCTGACTGCAGGACGTTGTGCAGACTGCAGGACTGTTATTGTACGTTATGCAGACTGCAGGACTGTAGTTGTACGTTGTGCAGACTTCAGGACTGTAGTTGTACGTTATGCAGACTGCAGGACTGTAGTTGTACGTTATGCAGACTGCAGGACTGTAGTTGTACGTTGTGCAGACTTCAGGACTGTAGTTGTACGTTGTGCAGACTGCAGGACTGTAGTTGTACGTTATGCAGACTTCAGGACTGTAGTTGTACGTTGTGCAGACTGCAGGACTGTAGTTGTACGTTGCGCAGACTGCAGTCCTGTACGTTGTGCAGACTGCAGGACTGTTATTGTACGTTGTGCAGACCGCAGTACTATAGTTGCATTACTTTGCCATAAATGGCATTCTGTAGCTGATGTAGGCTGACTTGGTTTGTGGTCTTACGGCCTCAGTTTGAAAAGCTCTTGCATTTTCCCTCTCAAGCTCCTCTTTCTACTCCTCCTTTCATCTCTAGTAAACTACCAACTCTCCACCCAGCATCACCCCAGCTTTTCTCATATTCCAACCCCACCCATTTTCTCCTCTCAACCCCTTTTCTCCTCTCAACCCCGTTTCTCATCTCAACCCCTTTTCTCCTCTCAACCCCTTTTCTCCTCTCAACCCCTTTTCTCCTCTCAACCCCTTTTCTCCTCTCAACCCCTTTTCTCCTCTCAACCCCTTTTCTCATCTCAACCCCACCCCGTTTCTCATCTCAACCCCACCCCGTTTCTCATCTCAACCCCACCCCGTTTCTCATCTCAACCCCACCCCGTTTCTCATCTCAACCCCACCCCGTTTCTCATCTCAACCCCACCCCGTTTCTCATCTCAACCCCACCGCGTTTCTCATCTCAACCCCACCCCATTTCTCATCTCAACCCCACCCCGTTTCTCATCTCAACCCCACCCCGTTTCTCATCTCAACCCCACCCCGTTTCTCATCTCAACCCCACCCCGTTTCTCATCTCAACCCCACCCCGTTTCTCATCTCAACCCCACCCCTTTTCTCATTTCAACCCCACCCCTTTCTCATCTCAACCCCACCCCTTTCCTCATCTCATCTCAACCCCACCCCTTTTCTCATTTCAACCCCACCCCTTTTCTTATTTCAACCCCACCCCTTTGCTCATCTCAATCCCACCCCTTTTCTCATCTCAACCCCACCCCTACTCTCCCTCTCTTTCACTCCTATTATTTTTATTTACAGCTCATGCTTTAGCATCCTCTATAATAGTGTATCATTACTGTTTCTATTGCAATGCCAATATATTTGCATTTATACAGCATGTACTTTCATGACCACTAACTTTACAGAGATCTCGCTCTCCCTTCCTCTCTCTCGCCCTCCAGTTCGTCGATCTTTGCAGCAGTGGCCTTCTACATGAAGCACCTAGGAGTGAAGTCCAGGGTAGCTGACAGTAAGAAGTCCAGAGGGTTCTTCAGGAGACCCCTTGGGAAGGTGAGTCTGTCTGTATGTCTGTCTGTCTGTCTCTCTGTCTGGAGTTCACAGTCCATACCACACACCAACCTATCCAGTATTATTAGACTGTACTTGTCATAATGCGCTCTCTCTTTGTCTCTCTTCCTCCCTCTCAGAATAAGAAGAGTGAGGAGTCCACTAAATCTAAACCGAAGGGGGGTTTTCCCAACATCCTCAGCGCCGCCGGTGGCTGGATTGCTGGCAGCAGTACGTACCAGTAGTGTCATAATATGAGATGAGATTGTACTTTATCAATACCCAAGGGGAAATGAGTTTGTCTTCCTTAAGTAGTTAAAAAACAACACACAAATATTTACAGTAAATACATACTGTATGCACTACTAAATACACACTGCATACACTACTAAATACACACTGCATACACTACTAAATACACACTGCATACACTACTAAATACACACTGCATACACTACTAAATACACACTGCATACACTACTAAATACACACTGCATACACTACTAAATACACACTGCATACTGAAGGTACAGAGAAACAGAATAGATGATATATCGTATAAGCTATGTCAGGTGTTTGATTATCGATCGCCATCTAAAAGGGGGTCTACCAGAATGACCGTAGTGCCTGTATAAGACAAAGTCTTTGTAGAATTAAAAAGAACCCGTTGTCTTGCCCTGTGTTCTTCTTTCAGCTGAGGTCAAACTTCCTAAAGTGGAGGCTGAAGGTACCACCGTCTGGCTCTCATCTCCTCTTCCCCACCCCTTTATCTCTAGAATGGTTTAGTCCTTACTAATCAACCCTAAAGCATGTTTGCATGTATCAAATCAAACCCGGAAGGGGCCGAGGGGAATGGCAAGTTTTTGATTTGTTGACTTGCTGTTTTGCGTTGAGGTGTAATCATTGGTGTTTTAATAGGAGGACTAACCACATACACACACACGCTAGAGCTTGGCGGAAAAAATGAAAATCTGTGATTTTCTGTGATTTTGCTATACAATGTTCCTGTAGATTGTTCTAAAACCGTTATTTGGTCAACGGTAATAGCCTATGCGTTATGTTGATTCCTGCAGAAATTTGACGTTTGGTGCAACTTTGAAATTTGATGTTTGGAGAAACGTGGATAACCGTCAGAATCTGACGTTAAATTGGTAAAACCGTGAGCTCTTGTTGTTCATCAAGTAGCCAAGGTCAGGCATCCCGGGTGGCCAGTGGTTAAGGGCGCTGTACTGCAGCGCCAGCTGTGCCATCAGAGTCCCTGGGTTCACGCCCAGGCTCTGTCGTAACCGGCCGCGACCGGGAGGTCCGTGGGGCGATGAACAATTGGCCTAGCGTCGTCCGGTTTAGGGAGGGATTGGCCGGTAGGGATGTCCTTGTCTCATCGCGCACCAGCAACTCCTGTGGCGGGCTGGGCGCAGTGCGCGCTAACCAAGGTTGCCAGGTGCACGGTGTTTCCTCCGACACATTGGTGCGGCTGGCTTCCGGGTTGGATGTGCGCTGTGTTACGAAGCAGTACGGCTGGTTGTGTTGTGTATCGGAGGACGCATGACTTTCAACCTTCGTCTCTCCCGAGCCCGTACGGGAGTTGTAGCGATGAGACAAGATTGTAGCTACTACAACAATTGGATACCACCAAATTGGGGAGGAAAAAAAAAGTAGCCTAGGTGCTGGAAAGTTGTTGTAGCCTATATAGATTAATAAATTAGCCTACATTTACTGATAGATTAATAAATTAGCCTACATGTCTATATAGCAACAACATCACCAGCTAAGGGTTTTGAGTTCCCACTGCTATCTCAGTTGACTTACTTGGCACTGGAAATCAATAGTCAAAATGTCATGTAAAGTAGCCTAACTGTCCCTTTTAAAACGTTTAGTTTTATTGTTGTAGGCTATTTATTGTTATTGAGCAAAATAGTTACATTCATCACATTATCACATTTTGTCCATCTCGCCCAGCTCTAGCACCTCCCTCAAACATGATTTATTGCTGATTTATCATTATCGAAACAATTGGTCAATTTAACACAACATGGATTTTTGTCCATCTCGCCCAGCTCTCTCTCTCTCTCTCTCTCTCTCTCTCACACAAACACACACACACACGATAGGTCTGTCGTAGGGTTGTGAACATAGGCACAAAACTGTCCCCACCCTGAGTATGATTAACCCTCCTCTCTCACCACAGATTGACTGACTGCCCTATAATCATCCTGTCTGTCTCTGTCTGTTTCTTACTCTCATGGTCTCTCATGGAAATGACTGACTGTTTTGACTCTGTTTTTTTCAATGTCATCCCTTTTACCATCTATTTTTCTCTCTCTCTCTCTCTCTCTCTCTCTCAGTGGATAAAGAGAAGGTGAATCAGGAGCGTAAGGTTTCCAGCGGCCTCGCCCTCTCTCGAGGCTCCTCCGCCCCTGATGCTGCTCCTCCAGCATTAAACAGGAAGTCTGTTTCCACAGGATCCTCCCCTCATCAGGGTTTGGAGGTCAGCGAGGGCTCAGGGGTTCACATCAGTGTGACCTCCAGCCCAGACTTCTCCCACAGCGAGATAGGTAAGGCTGATTGGACGGCTACATGGTAGCATAGCAACACCCAACCTAACTTAGGGTGTGTTCAGTGAGGTGAATCTGATGTGTGCTTTTTTCCCTCTCCCAGGTCTGTTCAGCAGTCATTCGGACCCCCAGTTGGTGGTGGAGGGGGCGAGGTGTCCCCCGCGGGGATGGCAGGGGGGCTGGCTGTATGGGAGCCCCCCTCATCCAATGAACCCCCCCTGGAGGAAAACCTGGACAAAGACAGGTGAGAGAGGTAGTAAGGGAAAGGGATAAATAGAGGAAGAGAGAGGTAAAGAGAAGGGGGGGGGTGGAGTAAATGAGATGTATAAACTAAAGACCAACATAGACCCAACACCTTTAGGTAGAGTTGAACATAGTCAAGCAGTTTAAAAAGGTTAGGGGTCAGTGGCTATGCTAAGGCTGAGGAAGCTTGGTAAAACTCCCTCAGTGTCTCCGTCCGTCCCTGCTGTGTACTGTGCTGCCGAGCCTACCTACCACACCTTAACCCTGCCCTGCCAGAGCAGCTCCATGTAGCGAACATCACTAAGACCCACCCAGCATTTGGAGATGGACCCTTACTGGGGCTACAGGGACCTGGTCTTCCCCTCCAGCCCCCAACCCCTCCTCCTCCCTTCTCCTCTACCACAAATCTCTTGTTTTGTTTACCTGTTCTCCACTTTCTTTCACTCTGTGTGTCCATTTTTCATGTTTGTTTGCTCCTCTTCCAAAGCACCACTGCTGTCTCCTTGTTTGTGCGATGCTGACTCTGCTCAGTTATTCAGAGCAAGTTAAGTGTATAATAGTTAACATTGTACTGTAGTGTGTCATCGTGTCTGTGTGTCTGCAGGCTAGACTCAAGTACCAGAGCTGGGGAAACCTGGTATAACGTTGTTGTTATGTTGTCTGGGGTTGTACGTCTGTCTGATTTGGGCATTCATTGTGCTATATTTGGTTTGTACAGCATACAGGCTTAAGTTCATTAAGTTGACTTTTACTGTGCTTCAGTCGTGCGGTCCAGCTTTAGGTTTGTCTGCTGTCGGCTTTATCCCAGTCCTACTGTAGGTGAAGCAGTGAGGTCTGGTTCACTTTCATGTCTGTTGCTTGCAGAAGGCATCAGTGTGTGTGGTTCTATAGGGTTCCGCTATGTTCTGTTGTCCAGTCTTCACAGGGCTTCATGTAGTACCATGTCCAGGACAGCAGACGTCTTGTGTTTGTGGGCGTGCTTTGCTTTCTGTGGTTTTACAGTGCGTTCAGTGCTGCTAGGCTCTGTCCGTGTGCTGCAGCGGTTGATGGGGAGAGTTGGAGGTTTGTAGAAAGGGGGTGTGTTACTGTTGAATGGTTGTGGTGGTTCTGTAACTGTCCTGTCCCGTGTTTTCACAGATGGAAGACAAGGTGGGTTTCTACTTCTCTGCGACAGGGATACGGACACGCACTGGGCCTCATATTGATAACACACGGTCCATCCTGCATTACTGTGTACACACACACACACACACACACACACACACACACACACACACACACACACACACACACACACACACACACTGCATGGCTAAGTATTGTTTATCCTGTACCTTGAAGTGACGTGAGTGGGCTGTGATGTTAGAGAGTAATAGTCTTCGTGTGTGTGTGTGGGATTGGAAAGCTGATAAGCCCAATTGATTGCCATTTAACATTGCGTAATTGAAAGGCCTTGGTACACAGACACACTGAGATGTTACTAAGGACCGCTTTCTTAACTTCTAGTGTTGAGGTAGATGGGCTTCCAATGTGTTTCTAATAGGGCTAGTCATTAAGCAGTAACCCAGGACTGTGTGGAGTGTCTCTGCTTCCAATATGTTTCTAATAGGGCTAGTCATTAAGCAGTAACCCAGGACTGTGTGGAGTGTCTCTGCTTCCAATGTGTTTCTAATAGGGCTAGTCATTAAGCAGTAACCCAGGACTGTGTGGAGTGTCTCTGCTTCCAATGTGTTTCTAATAGGGCTAGTCATTAAGCAGTAACCCAGGACTGTGTGGAGTGTCTCTGCTTCCAATATGTTTCTAATAGGACTAGTCATTAAGCAGTAACCCAGGACTGTGTGGAGTGTCTCTGCTTCCAATGTGTTTCTAATAGGGCTAGTCATTAAGCAGTAACCCAGGACTGTGTGGAGTGTCTCTGCTTCCAATGTGTTTCTAATAGGGCTAGTCATTAAGCAGTAACCCAGGACTGTGTGGAGTGTCTCTGCTTCCAATGTGTTTCTAATAGGGCTAGTCATTAAGCAGTAACCCAGGACTGTGTGGAGTGTGTCTATGCTCCTGATTCTAACCATCCATTCTCTGTCACATCTCTTGTGTGCTTTTCTTTTGATCCTCTATATTCCTTTGACATCACATTGACTTCCTCTCTAATGGTTCTCCTGCTTGGATCCACTTTATCCTAATATCTCCCGTCTTTGTTGTTCCACTCTGTACTTTTTGGTTTGGTCTTTTGGACCATTTCCTTGTGGTTCCTGTACTCCTCACTCTGTCTGTCTCTCTACTTCCTCCCCTGCCTCCCCTACTACCATCCTCCTTGAATTTTTCCCACCCACTGGCTCTCCTCTCGCTCTCCTCTCTCCCTTCCCTCAATGTACTTTCCTCCTCCCTCCCTCCCTCCCTCCCTCCCTCCCCCTCCCTCCCTCCCTCCCTCCCTCCCTCCCTCCCTCCCTCCCTCCCTCCCCAGGCGTGTGGGACGCAGTGAGAGTGCTCGTGTGGACAGACATTCCTCCCGTCGCTGTGGCTCCTCCCGGGCCAAACAGTCGCGTTCCCGTAGCGACGTGGACCTGCAAGCCGCCGCCACGGCAGCACGCTCCTCCCCGACCTCTCCCCATCCCTCGTAAGGCAGACCCCTACCCCCCCTTCTCTCACAGGGGGAGAGAGAGCAGCACAGCCACAGATGGACAGAGTCACTGATGGACGGACTGACTGACTGACTATACTAACTGATGGACAGGCAGGCAGACTGACTATACAAACTGATTTTCAAGCAGACTGGCTGACTATACTAACTGATGGTCAGGCTGACTGACTGACTGACTATACTAACTGATGGTCAGGCTGACTGACTACTAACTGATGGACGGGCAGGCTAACTGACTGACTATATTAACTGATGGTCAGGCTGGCAGACTGACTATACTAACTGATGGTCAGGCAGACTGACTATACTAACTAATGGACAGGCAGGCTGACTGACTGACTGACTGACTATACTAACTGATGGACAAGCAGACTGACTGACTATACTAACTGATGTACAAGCAGACTGACTGACTGACTATACTAACTAATGGACAGGCAGGCTGACTGACTATACTAACTGATGGACAAGCAGACTGACTGACTGACTGACTACACTAACTGATGGACAGGCAGGCAGGCTGACTGACTGACTACACTAACTGATGGACAGGCAGGCAGGCTGACTGACTGACTACACTAACTGATGGACAGGCAGGCAGGCTGACTGACTGACTACACTAACTGATGGACAGGCTGACTGACTGACTATACTAACTGATGGACAAGCAGACTGACTGACTGACTGACTACACTAACTGATGGACAGGCAGGCAGGCTGACTGACTGACTACACTAACTGATGGACAGGCAGGCAGACTGACTGACTGACTATACTAACTGATAGACAGGCTGACTGACTGACTATACTAACTGATGGACAGGCAGGCAGACTGACTGACTGACTATACTAACTGATAGACAGGCTGACTGACTGACTGACTATGCTAACTGATGGACAGGCAGGCTGACTGACTGATTGACTATATTAACTGATGGACAGGCAGGCAGACTGACTGATTTACTGTACTTACTGATGGACGGACAGCCAGACTGACGGACAGGCTGACTGAATGACTATACTAACTGATGGACGGACAGCCAGACTGACGGACAGGCTGACTGACTGACTATAGTAACTGATGGACAGGCAGACTGACTGACTATAGTAACTGATGGACAGGCAGACTGACTGACTATAGTAACTGATAGACAGGCTGACTGACTGACTGACTATGCTAACTGATGGACAGGCAGACTGACTGACTATAGTAACTGATGGACAGGCAGACTGACTGACTATAGTAACTGATAGACAGGCTGACTGACTGACTGACTATGCTAACTGATGGACAGGCAGACTGACTGACTATACTAACTGATAGACAGGCTGACTGACTGACTGACTATGCTAACTGATGGACAGGCAGGCTGACTGACTGATTGACTATATTAACTGATGGACAGGCAGGCAGACTGACTGATTTACTGTACTTACTGATGGACGGACAGCCAGACTGACGGACAGGCTGACTGAATGACTATACTAACTGATGGACGGACAGCCAGACTGACGGACAGGCTGACTGACTGACTATAGTAACTGATGGACAGGCAGACTGACTGACTATAGTAACTGATGGACAGGCAGACTGACTGACTATAGTAACTGATGGACAGGCTGATATTACTGCCCAACTAACTTTGCTTTACTGACTGTCTGATGTCTAAGACAGAAAGGCTGAGTGAGAGTGAATGGAAGCTTCTTCCACTGTGTCCCCAGCAGCTTCATTAAGACAGGAAGAGATCCATGCTGAGTGACACAGCTTGACTGGAGGAGGAGGGTCAGAGCCAGAGTTATTTTCTTAGTCAGGGCTACAGTACCAACTGTAACTACATGTAATGTTAGTGCTGTGTGTGGATTATGTAGACTTTGAACCAGCCAATAGCGTACTGTCCCAATCCAAATGCTTCTCAACCCAAGCAGGTTTTCTAGCTTCGCGTTAGATTATTTTCATATTATCGCCCATACCCTTTATTCCCATACCCATACCTGCCCCTCTCCTCCTCCTCTGTCCTCCTCTCTTCTATCAGTGTTGATGAAGGGGTGTTACTGCCCGAGGGTGTGCTCCCAGGTCTTTCCCTCTCTGGCCCCACCCCCCAGCAGGAGGAACAGGACCCTCGCCTCCTGGAGCTGGAGCAGGACCCGCCCAACTGGAGAGAACACACCCCCCCAGACACCCTCAAAGACCTCAGCAAGAAGGAGACCAAGCGGCAGGAGGTCATCAACGGTGAGGAGGGATGGGGAGAGGGGTGGGGGATGGAGGGATCCATTAGAAGTAATTGCAGTGTAGTAACATTGAGCTGCTGCTCATCTGATGCAAAATATTGAGAATGAATTGGCACTAGAGGAATCTCTCTCCTCTCTCTCCTCTCTCTCCTCTCTCTCTCCTCTCTCTGTCTCTCTGTCTCTCTCTCTCTCTCTCTCTCTCTCAGAGTTGTTTGCGACGGAGCACGCCCACGTGCGCATGCTGAGTGTTTTGCAGACAGTGTTCTGGAAGCCTCTGGAGAGAGAGGAACTCATGACCGCCACAGAGCTGGCCACCATCTTCCCCAGCCTGGACGAGATCATAGACATGCACTGTGAGTACGGTTCCACCGCTGCTTGACCGTAGTATCACCATAACCCCGTCTACAGTACAACCACATGACCAATGTACTGCCACTGTAACCCCCTCTACAGTACAACCACATGACCAATGTACTGCCACTGTAACCCCCTCTACAGTACAACCACATGACCAATGTACTGCCACTGTAACCCCCTCTACAGTACAACCACATGACCAATGTACTGCCACTGTAACCCCCTCTACAGTACAACCACATGACCAATGTACTGCCACTGTAACCCCCGCTACAGTACAACCACATGACCAATGTACTGCCACTGTAACCCCCGCTACAGTACAACCACATGACCAATGTACTGCCACTGTAACCCCCTCTACAGTACAACCACATGACCAATGTACTGCCACTGTAACCCCCGCTACAGTACAACCACATGACCAATGTACTGCCACTGTAACCCCCTCTACAGTACAACCACATGACCAATGTACTGCCACTGTAACCCCCTCTACAGTACAACCACATGACCAATGTACTGCCACTGTAACCCCGCTACAGTACAACCACATGACCAATGTACTGCCACTGTAACCCCTCTACAGTACAACCACATGCCCAATGTACTGCCACTGTAACCCCGCTACAGTACAACCACATGACCAATGTACTGCCACTGTAACCCCCTCTACAGTACAACCACATGACCAATGTACTGCCACTGTAACCCCCGCTACAGTACAACCACATGACCAATGTACTGCCACTGTAACCCCCTCTACAGTACAACCACATGACCAATGTACTGCCACTGTAACCCCCACTACAGTATGACCGCCTAACCCCTGACATACAAACCAAAATTACAGTATGACTACATGACTGCCAATGCATGGCTGTGACCGTTACCCGACAACAGCACTTCTACAGTTCTGATACTGGCTGAAGTCAGTCTGACCAATGTAAATTGTAGGGCGGGGAATTGCCAAAGACCTCACGATACGATGTTACCACGATGCCTAGGTGTCCAGACGATATATATTCCGATTGGATGCTGTAATTTTATTGCGATTCCATGTTCCAAACATATTGTTCACCATATGTCTGCTGCAGGAGGACAAGAGAGAGTCATGAGAAAACGAGTTTTGATCAGTCATGGAAATAAAAGTGCTGAAAACCAATGGGTTCCTTATTTAAAGAGAAGATGGAGAATAAGCTCTGATGGGAAAATACTGAAACTTTGGTGCAACTAGCGCAAAAATAATATTGCGATACTGTGAAAATGAAACGGCATACCTTCCAAAATGATATCCTGATACTGTGAAAATGAAACGGCATACCTTCCAAAATGATATCCTGATACTGTGATAATGAAACGGCATACCTTCCAAAATGATATCCTGATACTGTGATAATGAAACGGCATACCTTCCAAAATGATATCCTGATACTGTGATAATGAAACGGCATACCTTCCAAAATGATATCCTGATACTGTGATAATGAAACGGCATACCTTCCAAAATGATATCCTGATACTGTGATAATGAAACGGCATACCTTCCAAAATGATATCCTGATACTGTGAAAATGAAACGGCATACCTTCCAAAATGATATCCTGATACTGTGATAATGAAACGGCATACCTTCCAAAATGATATCCTGATACTGTGATAATGAAACGGCATACCTTTCAAAATGATATCCTGATACTGTGATAATGAAACGGCATACCTTCCAAAATGATATCCTGATACTGTGATAATGAAACGGCATACCTTCCAAAATGATATCCTGATACTGTGATAATGAAACGGCATACCTTCCAAAATGATATCCTGATACTGTGATAATGAAACGGCATACCTTCCAAAATGATATCCTGATACTGTGATAATGAAACGGCATACCTTCCAAAATGATATCCTGATACTGTGATAATGAAACGGCATACCTTCCAAAATGATATCCTGATACTGTGATAATGAAATGGCATACCTTCCAAAATGATATCCTGATACTGTGATAATGAAACGGCATACCTTCCAAAATGATATCCTGATACTGTGATAATGAAACGGCATACCTTCCAAAATGATATCCTGATACTGTGATAATGAAACGGCATACCTTCCAAAATGATATCCTGATACTGTGATAATGAAACGGCATACCTTTCAAAATGATATCCTGATACTGTGATAATGAAACGGCATACCTTCCAAAATGATATCCTGATACTGTGATAATGAAACGGCATACCTTCCAAAATGATATCCTGATACTGTGATAATGAAACGGCATACCTTTCAAAATGATATCCTGATACTGTGATAATGAAACGGCATACCTTCCAAAATGATATCCTGATACTGTGATAATGAAACGGCATACCTTCCAAAATGATATCCTGATACTGTGATAATGAAACGGCATACCTTCCAAAATGATATCCTGATACTGTGATAATGAAACGGCATACCTTCCAAAATGATATCCTGATACTGTGATAATGAAACGGCATACCTTCCAAAATGATATCCTGATACTGTGATAATGAAACGGCATACCTTCCAAAATGATATCCTGATACTGTGATAATGAAACGGCATACCTTCCAAAATGATATCCTAATACTGTGATAATGAAACGGCATACCTTCCAAAATGATATCCTAATACTGTGATAATGAAACGGCATACCTTCCAAAATGATATCCTGATACTGTGATAATGAAACGGCATACCTTCCAAAATGATATCCTGATACTGTGATAATGAAACGGCATACCTTCCAAAATGATATCCTGATACTGTGATAATGAAACGGCATACCTTCCAAAATGATATCCTGATACTGTGAAAATGAAACGGCATACCTTCCAAAATGATATCCTGATACTGTGATAATGAAACGGCATACCTTCCAAAATGATATCCTGATACTGTGATAATGAAACGGCATACCTTCCAAAATGATATCCTGATACATAACTGTATCAATATTTCCCCTCATCACTAGTAAATGAACCCTAGTCCCAACCGTAACCTCAGTCTGACCATAATAACCCAACCATAAGTCTACCCCAGTCCAACCGCTGTGTTCCCTGTGTGTTTCTGTGCAGATGCTTTCTACGAGCACCTGAAGAAGCTGCGTCAGCACAATTTCATTGTCAAGGCCATCGGAACCACGTTACTCAATAGGGTAAGGAACAGGTCACCTTCCACTACTCCCCCTGTCTGTGCCCCTCACCCCATCTCAGCCTAACCCCCTCACCCCATCTCAGCCTAACCCCCTCACCCCATCTCAGCCTAACCCCCTCACCCCATCTCAGCCTAACCCCCTCACCCCATCTCAGCCTAACCCCCTCACCCCATCTCAGCCTAACCCCCTCACCCCATCTCAGCCTAACCCCCTCACCCCATCTCAGCCTAACCCCCTCACCCCATCTCAGCCTAACCCCCTCACCCCATCTCAGCCTAACCCCCTCACCCCATCTCAGCCTAACCCCCTCACCCCATCTCAGCCTAACCCCCTCACCCCATCTCAGCCTAACCCCCTCACCCCATCTCAGCCTAACCCCCTCACCCCATCTCAGCCTATCCCCCTCACCCCATCTCAGCCTAACCCCCTCACCCCATCTCAGCCTAACCCCCTCACCCCATCTCAGCCTAACCCCCTCACCCCATATATGAAGTGGATACTTAGGGAAATGGATCCCTAAAGAAAGCTTTTAATCACTCCCTCTTTCTCTCTCTCACTTTCTCTGTCCCCATCTCTCTCTGTCTAGTTTGGAGGGACGGAGGGTGAGTGGTTTCAGAAGCTGACGTCTAGGTTCTGTAGTCACCAGACGTGGGCCCTGGAACAGCTGAAGATGAGACAGAAGAAAGACCCTCGTTTCAACTCCTTCATACTGGAGGCAGAGAGTCGGCCTCAGTGTCGTAGGCTGCAGCTGAAGGACATCATCCCCACTGAGATGCAGAGGCTCACCAAATACCCCCTACTGCTGGAAAACATTGCCAAGTGCACAGGTCTGTGTATGTCCTTCCCTGCTCACATTCAGATAAACAGAGAGAGTGTGTGTGTTGTGACGTGTTGTGTGTATTCCTGTAGAGGACACCTTGGAGAAGGAGAGTATTCAGCAGAGTGCAGAGTGCTGTAGGAAGATCCTCAACCACGTCAACGAGGAGGTCAAACAGATGGAGAACTTGCTGGTGAGACACACACACACACACACTCAAACTACTACTATTCTTATAAGTGTCTGAGGGAAAGTATAAATGGTTTTTCTCTTTCCCTCCAGACCCTGAAAGACTATCAGCGCAGGCTGGACACCTCAGGACTCAAACCCAGTAATGAGCTGTACCTGGAGTACAAGGTGACTGACAATAGTGAGGGCTTCTTGTAGTGTAGTCCAGTGCTCTTCATGCTATCCTTTCTACAGTTGTCCCATTCTCTCATTCTTTATCAGTCTCTATTGTTCTCTTCTCATCTCAGTACCTTGACCTGGCCCAGAGAAGGATGATCTATGAGGGGCCTCTGACCTGGAGAGTGACCAAGGAGAAAACATTAGGTGCACTATCAACTCTACAAACATTAGTTTTAATGTATCAACCAATTGTCTGTCTGATTTAATTTTACACAAACCCAAACTTTTGTTCTTCTGTTGTTTACTTCCTGCCCCACTCTCCCCCTCCTCTCCTATCCACCCTGTTCCTGCCCCACTCTCCTCCTCTCCTCCTCTCCACTCTGTTCCTGCTCCACTCTCCTCCTCCTCTCCTCTCCACCCTGTTCCTGCCCCACTCTCCCCCTCTCCTCTCCACCCTGTTCCTGCCCCACTCTCCTCCTCTCCTCCTCTCCACTCTGTTCCTGCCCCACTCTCCTCCTCCTCTCCTCTCCACCCTGTTCCTGTCCCACTCTCCCCCTCCTCTCCTCTCCACCCTGTTCCTGCCCCACTCTCCTCCTCTCCTCCTCTCCACTCTGTTCCTGCCCCACTCTCCTCATCTCCTCCTCTCCACTCTGTTCCTGCCCCACTCTCCTCCTCCTCTCCTCTCCACCCTGTTCCTGCCCCACTCTCCTCCTCCTCTCCTCCTCTCCACTCTGTTCCTGCTCCACTCTCCTCCTCCTCTCCTCTCCACCCTGTTCCTGCCCCACTCTCCCCCTCCTCTCCTCTCCACCCTGTTCCTGCCCCACTCTCCTCCTCTCCTCCTCTCCACTCTGTTCCTGCCCCACTCTCCTCCTCCTCTCCTCTCTACCCTGTTCCTGCCCCACTCTCCTCCTCCTCTCCTCTCCACCCTGTTCCTGCCCCACTCTCCTCCTCCTCTCCTCTCCACCCTGTTCCTGCCCCACTCTCCTCCTCCTCTCCTCTCCACCCTGTTCCTGTCCCCCTCTCAGAAGTGCAGTGTGTGTTGCTGGGGGATCTGTTGGTGTTGTTACAGAAGCAGGATGATAAGATGGTGCTGAAGTGTCAGAGTAAGAGTAACATTGCTGTTCAGGAAGGCAAGCAGATGCTCAGCCCTATCATCAAACTCGACTCTGCCTTTCTCCGAGAGGTGGCCACAGGTGAGACACGCACATCTTTAAATATTTTATTTGAATGCACAAATCACATTACAGTCCCGAAGGATTCAAACATTTCAAAGATTCACAGATACATGGACACACGTAGTGTCAAAGCACCTTCTCCACCTTCTCCACACAGCTAGGCTGTCCATGACAAAGAGTAATGAGCAGTACCTTGCTAGCTGCTTTGCCTTTTTCCCTATGCAGTCCTGCAATCTGATGGCCATGCACTGTTAGCCTATGTACACGGCCAAAGGTTGTTCAGGCATGACTCAAGAGGCTGGTATTTCAGAAACTTGACAGCACAGGGTCTGGTCCATGTAAGAGTCAAAAGAGCAACCCACTTCCAAAAAGAGCATCTGTCTCCGGCCTTCCCCCACAACAACAACACCTGCCATATTTGGTATTCAAGAAAACACAACATCATCAACATGGAGCCGCACACACACACACACACACACACACACACACACACACACACACACACACACACACACACACACACACACACACACACACACACACACACACACACACCTACCTTGCAGGAATATGTCATCTCAATCCCCCTCTCTTCTGTGCCTCTGTCAGACCGTAAGGCTTTCTACGTCATCTTCACCTGGGACAGCGGGGCTCAGATCTACGAACTGGTGGCTCAATCTGTCGGGGAGAGGAAGAAGTGAGTGTGGGAGAGGGAGAGAGAAGGGTTTGGGAAGAGGAGAGGAGAGGGAGAGAAGGGTTTGGGAAGGGGAGAGGAGAGGAGAGGAGATAAGGGGATGGGGGGAGAGGGAGAAGTGAGTGAGGGAGAGGGGGAGAGAAGTGTTTGGGAGGGGAGGCGAGGAGGGAATTGGGAGAGGGAGAAGTGAGTGGGGGAGAGAAGGGTTTGGGAAGGGAGTGGAGAGGGAGAAGTGAGTGTGGGAGAGGAGAGAGGTTTATGGGGAGGGAGAAGGAGAGGTGGAAGATATGAAGATAAAGACGAAGCACCAACTGTAGTGGTGATGTGGCTTTGTTGTGTGAAGCTGGACAGATGTGATCAAGATGGCAGTAGATGAGCTGAAGAAGACAGGACCTCCATCTGACCTGAAAAGAGGAAACAGCATCTTAACTGGAGGAGGAGGAAACCCATACAGCCCCACCACGTGAGTCAACACAGCTCTGAGTGTGCACTGTTATAAGCCAGTCCTCTGAGCACTGATCACATTTCACATTTTAGTCATTTAGCAGACGCTCTTATCCAGAGTGACTTAAAGGAGCAATTAGGGTTAAGTGCCTTGCTCAGGGTACATCAACAGATTTTTCACGTAGTCGGCTGGAGGATTTGAACCAGCGACCTTTCTGGTTACTGGTCCAGCGCTCTTAACCGCTTGCCTACCTGCCGCTGATCTCATTTCTTTCTCTCCTTCTCTTTCTCGCTTTCTCTTTCTTTCAGGTTTCCTCAACCCCCTCTCAGCCCCACTGAAAATGGAGGAGTCTTGTTGAAAAACAGCATTGGTGAGAACAGACAACAAAGCACCTCTTTCAAGCCATTGAGCTTCTAGATGTTGATAATGTCGTTGTTAATGGTGCTATTACTGATGTTTATTTAGTTACTGCCAAGACTGTTACTACCAAGACTGTTACTGTGTTACTACCAAGACTGTTACTGTGTTACTACCAAGACTGTTACTGTGTTACTACCAAGACTGTTACTGTGTTACTACCAAGACTGTTACTGTGTTACTACCAAGACTGTTACTGTGTTACTACCAAGACTGTTACTGTGTTACTACCAAGACTGTTACTGTGTTACTACCAAGATTGTTACTGTGTTACTACCAAGACTGTTACTGTGTTACTACCAAGACTATTACTGTGTTACTACCAAGACTGTTACTGTGTCTTTACTGTTACTGCGTTACTACCAAGACTGTTACTGTGTTACTACCAAGACTGTTACTGTGTTACTACCAAGACTGTTACTGTGTTACTACCAAGACTGTTACTGTGTTACTACCAAGACTGTTACTGTGTTACTACCAAGACTGTTACTGTGTTACTACCAAGATTGTTACTGTGTTTTTACTGTTACTGTGTTACTACCAAGACTGTTACTGTGTTACTACCAAGATTGTTACTGTGTTACTACCAATACTGTTACTGTGTTACTACCAAGACTGTTACTGTGTTACTACCAAGACTGTTACTGTGTTACTACCAAGACTGTTACTGTGTTACTACCAAGATTGTTACTGTGTTACTACCAAGACTGTTACTGTGTTACTACCAAGACTGTTACTGTGTTACTACCAAGACTGTTACTGTGTTACTACCAAGACTGTTACTGTGTTACTACCAAGACTGTTACTGTGTTACTACCAAGACTGTTACTGTGTTACTACCAAGACTGTTACTGTGTTACTACCAAGACTGTTACTGTGTTACTACCAAGATTGTTACTGTGTTACTACCAAGACTGTTACTGTGTTACTACCAAGACTGTTACTGTGTTACTACCAAGACTGTTCCTGTGTCTTTACTGTTACTGCGTTACTACCAAGACTGTTACTGTGTCTTTACTGTTACTGCGTTACTACCAAGACTGGTCCTGTGTCTTTACTGTTACTGCGTTACTACCAAGACTGTTCCTGTGTCTTTACTGTTACTGCGTTACTACCAAGACTGTTACTGTGTCTTTACTGTTACTGCGTTACTACCAAGACTGTTACTGTGTCTTTACTGTTACTGCGTTACTACCAAGACTGTTACTGTGTCTTTACTGTTACTGTGTTACTACCAAGACTGTTACTGTGTTACTACCAAGACTGTTACTGTGTTACTACCAAGACTGTTACTGTGTTACTACCAAGATTGTTACTGTGTTACTACCAAGACTGTTACTGTGTTACTACCAAGACTGTTACTGTGTTACTACCAAGACTGTTACTGTGTTACTACCAAGACTGTTACTGTGTTACTACCAAGATTGTTACTGTGTTACTACCAAGACTGTTACTGTGTTACTACCAAGACTGTTACTGTGTTACTACCAAGACTGTTCCTGTGTCTTTACTGTTACTGCGTTACTACCAAGACTGTTCCTGTGTCTTTACTGTTACTGCGTTACTACCAAGACTGTTACTGTGTCTTTAGTGTTACTGCCTTACTACCAAGACTGTTACTGTGTCTTTACTGTTACTGTGTTACTACCAAGACTGTTACTGTGTCTTTACTGTTACTGCGTTACTACCAAGACTGTTACTGTGTCTTTACTGTTACTGCGTTACTACCAACACTGTTACTGTGTTACTACCAAGACTGTTCCTGTGTCTTTACTGTTACTGCGTTACTACCAAGACTGTTACTGCGTTACTACCAAGACTGTTACTGTGTCTTTACTGTTACTGCGTTACTACCAAGACTGTTCCTGTGTCTTTACTGTTACTGCGTTACTACCAAGACTGTTACTGTGTCTTTACTGTTACTGCGTTACTACCAAGACTGTTACTGTGTCTTTACTGTTACTGCGTTACTACCAAGACTGTTCCTGTGTCTTTACTGTTACTGCGTTACTACCAAGACTGTTACTGTGTCTTTACTGTTACTGCGTTACTACCAAGACTGTTACTGTGTCTTTACTGTTACTGCGTTACTACCAAGACTGTTCCTGTGTCTTTACTGTTACTGCGTTACTACCAAGACTGTTACTGTGTCTTTACTGTTACTGCGTTACTACCAAGACTGTTACTGTGTCTTTACTGTTACTGCGTTACTACCAAGACTGTTACTGTGTCTTTACTGTTACTGTGTTACTACCAAGACTGTTACTGTGTTACTGCCAAGACTGTTACTGTGTTACTACCAAGACTGTTACTGTGTTACTACCAAGATTGTTACTGTGTTACTACCAAGACTGTTACTGTGTTACTACCAAGACTGTTACTGTGTTACTACCAAGACTGTTACTGTGTTACTACCAAGACTGTTACTGTGTTACTACCAAGATTGTTACTGTGTTACTACCAAGACTGTTACTGTGTTACTACCAAGACTGTTACTGTGTTACTACCAAGACTGTTCCTGTGTCTTTACTGTTACTGCGTTACTACCAAGACTGTTCCTGTGTCTTTACTGTTACTGCGTTACTACCAAGACTGTTACTGTGTCTTTAGTGTTACTGCCTTACTACCAAGACTGTTACTGTGTCTTTACTGTTACTGTGTTACTACCAAGACTGTTACTGTGTCTTTACTGTTACTGCGTTACTACCAAGACTGTTACTGTGTCTTTACTGTTACTGCGTTACTACCAACACTGTTACTGTGTTACTACCAAGACTGTTCCTGTGTCTTTACTGTTACTGCGTTACTACCAAGACTGTTACTGCGTTACTACCAAGACTGTTACTGTGTCTTTACTGTTACTGCGTTACTACCAAGACTGTTCCTGTGTCTTTACTGTTACTGCGTTACTACCAAGACTGTTACTGTGTCTTTACGGTTACTGCGTTACTACCAAGACTGTTACTGTGTCTTTACTGTTACTGCGTTACTACCAAGACTGTTCCTGTGTCTTTACTGTTACTGCGTTACTACCAAGACTGTTACTGTGTCTTTACTGTTACTGCGTTACTACCAAGACTGTTACTGTGTCTTTACTGTTACTGCGTTACTACCAAGACTGTTCCTGTGTCTTTACTGTTACTGCGTTACTACCAAGACTGTTACTGTGTCTTTACTGTTACTGCGTTACTACCAAGACTGGTCCTGTGTCTTTACTGTTACTGTGTTACTACCAAGACTGTTCCTGTGTCTTTACTGTTACTGCGTTACTACCAAGACTGTTACTGTGTTACTACCAAGACTGTTCCTGTGTCTTTACTGTTACTGCGTTACTACCAAGACTGTTACTGTGTCTTTACTGTTACTGCGTTACTACCAAGACTGTTCCTGTGTCTTTACTGTTACTGTGTTACTACCAAGACTGTTACTGTGTCTTTACTGTTACTGCCTTACTACCAAGACTGTTACTGTGTTACTACCAAGACTGTTACTGTGTTACTACCAAGACTGTTCCTGTGTCTTTACTGTTACTGCGTTACTACCAAGACTGTTCCTGTGTCTTTACTGTTACTGTGTTACTACCAAGACTGTTCCTGTGTCTTTACTGTTACTGCGTTACTACCAAGACTGTTCCTGCGTTACTACCAAGACTGTTACTGTGTCTTTACTGTTACTGCGTTACTACCTAGACTGTTCCTGTGTCTTTACTGTTACTGCGTTACTACCAAGACTGTTACTGTGTCTTTAGTGTTACTGTGTTACTACCAAGACTGTTCCTGTGTCTTTACTGTTACTGCCTTACTACCAAGACTGTTACTGTGTCTCTACTGTTACTGCGTTACTACCAAGACTGTTACTGTGTCTTTACTGTTACTGCCTTACTACCAAGACTGTTACTGTGTCTTTACTGTTACTGTGTTCTACCAAGACTGTTACTGTGTCTTTACTGTTACTGTGTTACTACCAAGACTGTTCCTGTGTCTTTACTGTTACTGCCTTACTACCAAGACTGTTACTGTGTCTTTACTGTTACTGCGTTACTACCAAGACTGTTACTGTGTCTTTACTGTTACTGCCTTACTACCAAGACTGTTACTGTGTCTTTACTGTTACTGTGTTACTACCAAGACTGTTACTGTGTCTTTACTGTTACTGTTTTACTACCAAGACTGTTCCTGTGTCTTTACTGTTACTGCGTTACTACCAAGACTGTTACTGTGTCTTTACTGTTACTGTGTTACTACCAAGACTGTTACTGTGTCTTTACTGTTACTGCGTTACCTCCAAGACTGTTACTGTGTTACTACCAAGACTGTTACTGTGTCTTTACTGTTACTGCGTTACTACCAAGACTGTTACTGTGTTACTACCAAGACTGTTACTGTGTCTTTACTGTTACTGCGTTACTACCAAGACTGTTACTGTGTCTTTACTGTTACTGTGTTACTACCAAGACTGTTCCTGTGTCTTTACTGTTACTGCGTTACTACCAAGACTGTTACTGTGTCTTTACTGTTACTGCGTTACTACCAAGACTGTTACTGTGTCTTTACTGTTACTGTGTTACTATCAATACTGTTACTGTGTCTTTACTGTTACTGCCTTACTACCAAGACTGTTACTGTGTTACTACCAAGACTGTTACTGTGTTTTTACTGTTACTGCGTTACTACCAAGACTGTTACTGTGTCTTTACTGTTACTGCCTTACTACCAAGACTGTTCCTGTGTCTTTACTGTTACTGTGTTACTACCAAGACTGTTACTGTGTCTTTACTGTTACTGCCTTACTACCAAGACTGTTACTGTGTTACTACCAAGACTGTTACTGTGTCTTTACTGTTACTGTGTTACTACCAAGACTGTTCCTGTGTCTTTACTGTTACTGCCTTACTACCAAGACTGTTACTGTGTTACTACCAAGACTGTTACTGTGTCTTTACTGTTACTGCGTTACTACCAAGACTGTTCCTGTGTCTTTACTGTTACTGCGTTACTACCAAGACTGTTACTGTGTCTTTACTGTTACTGCGTTACTACCAAGACTGTTACTGTGTCTTTACTGTTACTGCGTTACTACCAAGACTGTTCCTGTGTCTTTACTGTTACTGCGTTACTACCAAGACTGTTACTGTGTCTTTACTGTTACTGCGTTACTACCAAGACTGTTCCTGTGTCTTTACTGTTACTGTGTTACTACCAAGACTGTTCCTGTGTCTTTACTGTTACTGCGTTACTACCAAGACTGTTACTGTGTTACTACCAAGACTGTTACTGTGTTACTACCAAGACTGTTACTGTGTTACTACCAAGACTGTTCCTGTGTCTTTACTGTTACTGCGTTACTACCAAGACTGTTCCTGTGTCTTTACTGTTACTGTGTTACTACCAAGACTGTTACTGTGTCTTTACTGTTACTGCGTTACTACCAAGACTGTTCCTGCGTTACTACCAAGACTGTTACTGTGTCTTTACTGTTACTGCGTTACTACCTAGACTGTTCCTGTGTCTTTACTGTTACTGCGTTACTACCAAGACTGTTACTGTGTCTTTAGTGTTACTGTGTTACTACCAAGACTGTTCCTGTGTCTTTACTGTTACTGCCTTACTACCAAGACTGTTACTGTGTCTTTACTGTTACTGCGTTACTACCAAGACTGTTACTGTGTCTTTACTGTTACTGCCTTACTACCAAGACTGTTACTGTGTCTTTACTGTTACTGTGTTACTACCAAGACTGTTACTGTGTCTTTACTGTTACTGTTTTACTACCAAGACTGTTCCTGTGTCTTTACTGTTACTGCGTTACTACCAAGACTGTTACTGTGTCTTTACTGTTACTGTGTTACTACCAAGACTGTTACTGTGTCTTTACTGTTACTGCGTTACCTCCAAGACTGTTACTGTGTTACTACCAAGACTGTTACTGTGTCTTTACTGTTACTGCGTTACTACCAAGACTGTTACTGTGTTACTACCAAGACTGTTACTGTGTCTTTACTGTTACTGCGTTACTACCAAGACTGTTACTGTGTCTTTACTGTTACTGTGTTACTACCAAGACTGTTCCTGTGTCTTTACTGTTACTGCGTTACTACCAAGACTGTTACTGTGTCTTTACTGTTACTGCGTTACTACCAAGACTGTTACTGTGTCTTTACTGTTACTGTGTTACTACCAATACTGTTACTGTGTCTTTACTGTTACTGCCTTACTACCAAGACTGTTACTGTGTTACTACCAAGACTGTTACTGTGTTTTTACTGTTACTGCGTTACTACCAAGACTGTTACTGTGTCTTTACTGTTACTGCCTTACTACCAAGACTGTTCCTGTGTCTTTACTGTTACTGTGTTACTACCAAGACTGTTACTGTGTCTTTACTGTTACTGCCTTACTACCAAGACTGTTACTGTGTTACTACCAAGACTGTTACTGTGTTTTTACTGTTACTGCGTTACTACCAAGACTGTTACTGTGTCTTTACTGTTACTGCCTTACTACCAAGACTGTTACTGTGTTACTACCAAGACTGTTACTGTGTCTTTACTGTTACTGTGTTACTACCAAGACTGTTCCTGTGTCTTTACTGTTACTGCCTTACTACCAAGACTGTTACTGTGTTACTACCAAGACTGTTACTGTGTCTTTACTGTTACTGCGTTACTACCAAGACTGTTACTGTGTCTTTACTGTTACTGCCTTACTACCAAGACTGTTACTGTGTCTTTACTGTTACTGCCTTACTACCAAGACTGTTCCTGTGTCTTTACTGTTACTGTGTTACTACCAAGACTGTTACTGTGTCTTTACTGTTACTGCGTTACTACCAAGACTGTTACTGTGTTACTACCAAGACTGTTACTGTGTTTTTACTGTTACTGCATTACTACCAAGACTGTTACAGTGTCTTTACTGTTACTGTGTTACTACCAAGACTGTTCCTGTGTCTTTACTGTTACTGCGTTACTACCAATACTGTTACTGTGTCTTTACTGTTACTGTGTTACTACCAAGACTGTTACTGTGTCTTTACTGTTACTGCGTTACTACCAAGACTGTTCCTGCGTTACTACCAAGACTGTTACTGTGTCTTTACTGTTACTGCGTTACTACCTAGACTGTTCCTGTGTCTTTACTGTTACTGCGTTACTACCAAGACTGTTACTGTGTCTTTAGTGTTACTGTGTTACTACCAAGACTGTTCCTGTGTCTTTACTGTTACTGCCTTACTACCAAGACTGTTACTGTGTCTTTACTGTTACTGTGTTACTACCAAGACTGTTACTGTGTCTTTACTGTTACTGTGTTACTACCAAGACTGTTCCTGTGTCTTTACTGTTACTGCGTTACTACCAAGACTGTTACTGTGTCTTTACTGTTACTGTGTTACTACCAAGACTGTTACTGTGTCTTTACTGTTACTGCGTTACTACCAAGACTGTTACTGTGTTACTACCAAGACTGTTACTGTGTCTTTACTGTTACTGCGTTACTACCAAGACTGTTACTGTGTTACTACCAAGACTGTTACTGTGTCTTTACTGTTACTGCGTTACTACCAAGACTGTTACTGTGTCTTTACTGTTACTGTGTTACTACCAAGACTGTTCCTGTGTCTTTACTGTTACTGCGTTACTACCAAGACTGTTACTGTGTCTTTACTGTTACTGCGTTACTACCAAGACTGTTACTGTGTCTTTACTGTTACTGTGTTACTACCAATACTGTTACTGTGTCTTTACTGTTACTGCCTTACTACCAAGACTGTTACTGTGTTACTACCAAGACTGTTACTGTGTTTTTACTGTTACTGCGTTACTACCAAGACTGTTACTGTGTCTTTACTGTTACTGCCTTACTACCAAGACTGTTCCTGTGTCTTTACTTTTACGTGTGTTACTACCAAGACTGTTACTGTGTCTTTACTGTTACTGCCTTACTACCAAGACTGTTACTGTGTTACTACCAAGACTGTTCCTGTGTCTTTACTGTTACTGCGTTACTACCAAGACTGTTACTGTGTCTTTACTGTTACTGCGTTACTACCAAGACTGTTCCTGTGTCTTTACTGTTACTGTGTTACTACCAAGACTGTTCCTGTGTCTTTACTGTTACTGCGTTACTACCAAGACTGTTACTGTGTTACTACCAAGACTGTTACTGTGTTACTACCAAGACTGTTACTGTGTTACTACCAAGACTGTTCCTGTGTCTTTACTGTTACTGCGTTACTACCAAGACTGTTCCTGTGTCTTTACTGTTACTGTGTTACTACCAAGACTGTTACTGTGTCTTTACTGTTACTGCGTTACTACCAAGACTGTTCCTGCGTTACTACCAAGACTGTTACTGTGTCTTTACTGTTACTGCGTTACTACCTAGACTGTTCCTGTGTCTTTACTGTTACTGCGTTACTACCAAGACTGTTACTGTGTCTTTAGTGTTACTGTGTTACTACCAAGACTGTTCCTGTGTCTTTACTGTTACTGCCTTACTACCAAGACTGTTACTGTGTCTCTACTGTTACTGCGTTACTACCAAGACTGTTACTGTGTCTTTACTGTTACTGCCTTACTACCAAGACTGTTACTGTGTCTTTACTGTTACTGTGTTCTACCAAGACTGTTACTGTGTCTTTACTGTTACTGTGTTACTACCAAGACTGTTCCTGTGTCTTTACTGTTACTGCCTTACTACCAAGACTGTTACTGTGTCTTTACTGTTACTGCGTTACTACCAAGACTGTTACTGTGTCTTTACTGTTACTGCCTTACTACCAAGACTGTTACTGTGTCTTTACTGTTACTGTGTTACTACCAAGACTGTTACTGTGTCTTTACTGTTACTGTTTTACTACCAAGACTGTTCCTGTGTCTTTACTGTTACTGCGTTACTACCAAGACTGTTACTGTGTCTTTACTGTTACTGTGTTACTACCAAGACTGTTACTGTGTCTTTACTGTTACTGCGTTACTACCAAGACTGTTACTGTGTTACTACCAAGACTGTTACTGTGTCTTTACTGTTACTGCGTTACCTCCAAGACTGTTACTGTGTTACTACCAAGACTGTTACTGTGTCTTTACTGTTACTGCGTTACTACCAAGACTGTTACTGTGTTACTACCAAGACTGTTACTGTGTCTTTACTGTTACTGCGTTACTACCAAGACTGTTACTGTGTCTTTACTGTTACTGTGTTACTACCAAGACTGTTCCTGTGTCTTTACTGTTACTGCGTTACTACCAAGACTGTTACTGTGTCTTTACTGTTACTGTGTTACTACCAATACTGTTACTGTGTCTTTACTGTTACTGCCTTACTACCAAGACTGTTACTGTGTTACTACCAAGACTGTTACTGTGTTTTTACTGTTACTGCGTTACTACCAAGACTGTTACTGTGTCTTTACTGTTACTGCCTTACTACCAAGACTGTTCCTGTGTCTTTACTGTTACTGTGTTACTACCAAGACTGTTACTGTGTCTTTACTGTTACTGCCTTACTACCAAGACTGTTACTGTGTTACTACCAAGACTGTTACTGTGTTTTTACTGTTACTGCGTTACTACCAAGACTGTTACTGTGTCTTTACTGTTACTGCCTTACTACCAAGACTGTTACTGTGTTACTACCAAGACTGTTACTGTGTCTTTACTGTTACTGTGTTACTACCAAGACTGTTCCTGTGTCTTTACTGTTACTGCCTTACTACCAAGACTGTTACTGTGTTACTACCAAGACTGTTACTGTGTCTTTACTGTTACTGCGTTACTACCAAGACTGTTACTGTGTCTTTACTGTTACTGCCTTACTACCAAGACTGTTACTGTGTCTTTACTGTTACTGCCTTACTACCAAGACTGTTCCTGTGTCTTTACTGTTACTGTGTTACTACCAAGACTGTTACTGTGTCTTTACTGTTACTGCGTTACTACCAAGACTGTTACTGTGTTACTACCAAGACTGTTACTGTGTTTTTACTGTTACTGCATTACTACCAAGACTGTTACAGTGTCTTTACTGTTACTGTGTTACTACCAAGACTGTTCCTGTGTCTTTACTGTTACTGCGTTACTACCAATACTGTTACTGTGTCTTTACTGTTACTGTGTTACTACCAAGACTGTTACTGTGTCTTTACTGTTACTGCGTTACTACCAAGACTGTTCCTGCGTTACTACCAAGACTGTTACTGTGTCTTTACTGTTACTGCGTTACTACCTAGACTGTTCCTGTGTCTTTACTGTTACTGCGTTACTACCAAGACTGTTACTGTGTCTTTAGTGTTACTGTGTTACTACCAAGACTGTTCCTGTGTCTTTACTGTTACTGCCTTACTACCAAGACTGTTAC
Source organism: Oncorhynchus masou masou (assembly GCF_036934945.1). Classification (NCBI taxonomy): domain Eukaryota; kingdom Metazoa; phylum Chordata; class Actinopteri; order Salmoniformes; family Salmonidae; genus Oncorhynchus; species Oncorhynchus masou. Next base: position 74,798,599 of record NC_088240.1, on the reverse strand, counting down.
TGTGTCTTTACTGTTACTGTGTTACTACCAAGACTGTTACTGTGTCTTTACTGTTACTGTGTTACTACCAAGACTGTTCCTGTGTCTTTACTGTTACTGCGTTACTACCAAGACTGTTACTGTGTCTTTACTGTTACTGTGTTACTACCAAGACTGTTACTGTGTCTTTACTGTTACTGCGTTACTACCAAGACTGTTACTGTGTTACTACCAAGACTGTTACTGTGTCTTTACTGTTACTGCGTTACTACCAAGACTGTTACTGTGTTACTACCAAGACTGTTACTGTGTCTTTACTGTTACTGCGTTACTACCAAGACTGTTACTGTGTCTTTACTGTTACTGTGTTACTACCAAGACTGTTCCTGTGTCTTTACTGTTACTGCGTTACTACCAAGACTGTTACTGTGTCTTTACTGTTACTGCGTTACTACCAAGACTGTTACTGTGTCTTTACTGTTACTGTGTTACTACCAATACTGTTACTGTGTCTTTACTGTTACTGCCTTACTACCAAGACTGTTACTGTGTTACTACCAAGACTGTTACTGTGTTTTTACTGTTACTGCGTTACTACCAAGACTGTTACTGTGTCTTTACTGTTACTGCCTTACTACCAAGACTGTTCCTGTGTCTTTACTTTTACTGTGTTACTACCAAGACTGTTACTGTGTCTTTACTGTTACTGCCTTACTACCAAGACTGTTACTGTGTTACTACCAAGACTGTTCCTGTGTCTTTACTGTTACTGCGTTACTACCAAGACTGTTACTGTGTCTTTACTGTTACTGCGTTACTACCAAGACTGTTCCTGTGTCTTTACTGTTACTGTGTTACTACCAAGACTGTTCCTGTGTCTTTACTGTTACTGCGTTACTACCAAGACTGTTACTGTGTTACTACCAAGACTGTTACTGTGTTACTACCAAGACTGTTACTGTGTTACTACCAAGACTGTTCCTGTGTCTTTACTGTTACTGCGTTACTACCAAGACTGTTCCTGTGTCTTTACTGTTACTGTGTTACTACCAAGACTGTTACTGTGTCTTTACTGTTACTGCGTTACTACCAAGACTGTTCCTGCGTTACTACCAAGACTGTTACTGTGTCTTTACTGTTACTGCGTTACTACCTAGACTGTTCCTGTGTCTTTACTGTTACTGCGTTACTACCAAGACTGTTACTGTGTCTTTAGTGTTACTGTGTTACTACCAAGACTGTTCCTGTGTCTTTACTGTTACTGCCTTACTACCAAGACTGTTACTGTGTCTCTACTGTTACTGCGTTACTACCAAGACTGTTACTGTGTCTTTACTGTTACTGCCTTACTACCAAGACTGTTACTGTGTCTTTACTGTTACTGTGTTCTACCAAGACTGTTACTGTGTCTTTACTGTTACTGTGTTACTACCAAGACTGTTCCTGTGTCTTTACTGTTACTGCCTTACTACCAAGACTGTTACTGTGTCTTTACTGTTACTGCGTTACTACCAAGACTGTTACTGTGTCTTTACTGTTACTGCCTTACTACCAAGACTGTTACTGTGTCTTTACTGTTACTGTGTTACTACCAAGACTGTTACTGTGTCTTTACTGTTACTGTTTTACTACCAAGACTGTTCCTGTGTCTTTACTGTTACTGCGTTACTACCAAGACTGTTACTGTGTCTTTACTGTTACTGTGTTACTACCAAGACTGTTACTGTGTCTTTACTGTTACTGCGTTACTACCAAGACTGTTACTGTGTTACTACCAAGACTGTTACTGTGTCTTTACTGTTACTGCGTTACCTCCAAGACTGTTACTGTGTTACTACCAAGACTGTTACTGTGTCTTTACTGTTACTGCGTTACTACCAAGACTGTTACTGTGTTACTACCAAGACTGTTACTGTGTCTTTACTGTTACTGCGTTACTACCAAGACTGTTACTGTGTCTTTACTGTTACTGTGTTACTACCAAGACTGTTCCTGTGTCTTTACTGTTACTGCGTTACTACCAAGACTGTTACTGTGTCTTTACTGTTACTGCGTTACTACCAAGACTGTTACTGTGTCTTTACTGTTACTGTGTTACTACCAATACTGTTACTGTGTCTTTACTGTTACTGCCTTACTACCAAGACTGTTACTGTGTTACTACCAAGACTGTTACTGTGTTTTTACTGTTACTGCGTTACTACCAAGACTGTTACTGTGTCTTTACTGTTACTGCCTTACTACCAAGACTGTTCCTGTGTCTTTACTGTTACTGTGTTACTACCAAGACTGTTACTGTGTCTTTACTGTTACTGCCTTACTACCAAGACTGTTACTGTGTTACTACCAAGACTGTTACTGTGTTTTTACTGTTACTGCGTTACTACCAAGACTGTTACTGTGTCTTTACTGTTACTGCCTTACTACCAAGACTGTTACTGTGTTACTACCAAGACTGTTACTGTGTCTTTACTGTTACTGTGTTACTACCAAGACTGTTCCTGTGTCTTTACTGTTACTGCCTTACTACCAAGACTGTTACTGTGTTACTACCAAGACTGTTACTGTGTCTTTACTGTTACTGCGTTACTACCAAGACTGTTACTGTGTCTTTACTGTTACTGCCTTACTACCAAGACTGTTACTGTGTCTTTACTGTTACTGCCTTACTACCAAGACTGTTCCTGTGTCTTTACTGTTACTGTGTTACTACCAAGACTGTTACTGTGTCTTTACTGTTACTGCGTTACTACCAAGACTGTTACTGTGTTACTACCAAGACTGTTACTGTGTTTTTACTGTTACTGCATTACTACCAAGACTGTTACTGTGTCTTTACTGTTACTGTGTTACTACCAAGACTGTTCCTGTGTCTTTACTGTTACTGCGTTACTACCAATACTGTTACTGTGTCTTTACTGTTACTGTGTTACTACCAAGACTGTTACTGTGTCTTTACTGTTACTGCGTTACTACCAAGACTGTTCCTGCGTTACTACCAAGACTGTTACTGTGTCTTTACTGTTACTGCGTTACTACCTAGACTGTTCCTGTGTCTTTACTGTTACTGCGTTACTACCAAGACTGTTACTGTGTCTTTAGTGTTACTGTGTTACTACCAAGACTGTTCCTGTGTCTTTACTGTTACTGCCTTACTACCAAGACTGTTACTGTGTCTTTACTGTTACTGTGTTACTACCAAGACTGTTACTGTGTCTTTACTGTTACTGTGTTACTACCAAGACTGTTCCTGTGTCTTTACTGTTACTGCGTTACTACCAAGACTGTTACTGTGTCTTTACTGTTACTGTGTTACTACCAAGACTGTTACTGTGTCTTTACTGTTACTGCGTTACTACCAAGACTGTTACTGTGTTACTACCAAGACTGTTACTGTGTCTTTACTGTTACTGCGTTACTACCAAGACTGTTACTGTGTTACTACCAAGACTGTTACTGTGTCTTTACTGTTACTGCGTTACTACCAAGACTGTTACTGTGTCTTTACTGTTACTGTGTTACTACCAAGACTGTTCCTGTGTCTTTACTGTTACTGCGTTACTACCAAGACTGTTACTGTGTCTTTACTGTTACTGCGTTACTACCAAGACTGTTACTGTGTCTTTACTGTTACTGTGTTACTACCAATACTGTTACTGTGTCTTTACTGTTACTGCCTTACTACCAAGACTGTTACTGTGTTACTACCAAGACTGTTACTGTGTTTTTACTGTTACTGCGTTACTACCAAGACTGTTACTGTGTCTTTACTGTTACTGCCTTACTACCAAGACTGTTCCTGTGTCTTTACTGTTACTGTGTTACTACCAAGACTGTTACTGTGTCTTTACTGTTACTGCCTTACTACCAAGACTGTTACTGTGTTACTACCAAGACTGTTCCTGTGTCTTTACTGTTACTGCGTTACTACCAAGACTGTTACTGTGTCTTTACTGTTACTGCGTTACTACCAAGACTGTTCCTGTGTCTTTACTGTTACTGTGTTACTACCAAGACTGTTCCTGTGTCTTTACTGTTACTGCGTTACTACCAAGACTGTTACTGTGTTACTACCAAGACTGTTACTGTGTTACTACCAAGACTGTTACTGTGTTACTACCAAGACTGTTCCTGTGTCTTTACTGTTACTGCGTTACTACCAAGACTGTTCCTGTGTCTTTACTGTTACTGTGTTACTACCAAGACTGTTACTGTGTCTTTACTGTTACTGCGTTACTACCAAGACTGTTCCTGCGTTACTACCAAGACTGTTACTGTGTCTTTACTGTTACTGCGTTACTACCTAGACTGTTCCTGTGTCTTTACTGTTACTGCGTTACTACCAAGACTGTTACTGTGTCTTTAGTGTTACTGTGTTACTACCAAGACTGTTCCTGTGTCTTTACTGTTACTGCCTTACTACCAAGACTGTTACTGTGTCTCTACTGTTACTGCGTTACTACCAAGACTGTTACTGTGTCTTTACTGTTACTGCCTTACTACCAAGACTGTTACTGTGTCTTTACTGTTACTGTGTTCTACCAAGACTGTTACTGTGTCTTTACTGTTACTGTGTTACTACCAAGACTGTTCCTGTGTCTTTACTGTTACTGCCTTACTACCAAGACTGTTACTGTGTCTTTACTGTTACTGCGTTACTACCAAGACTGTTACTGTGTCTTTACTGTTACTGCCTTACTACCAAGACTGTTACTGTGTCTTTACTGTTACTGTGTTACTACCAAGACTGTTACTGTGTCTTTACTGTTACTGTTTTACTACCAAGACTGTTCCTGTGTCTTTACTGTTACTGCGTTACTACCAAGACTGTTACTGTGTCTTTACTGTTACTGTGTTACTACCAAGACTGTTACTGTGTCTTTACTGTTACTGCGTTACCTCCAAGACTGTTACTGTGTTACTGCCAAGACTGTTACTGTGTCTTTACTGTTACTGCGTTACTACCAAGACGGTTACTGTGTTACTACCAAGACTGTTACTGTGTCTTTACTGTTACTGCGTTACTACCAAGACTGTTACTGTGTCTTTACTGTTACTGTGTTACTACCAAGACTGTTCCTGTGTCTTTACTGTTACTGCGTTACTACCAAGACTGTTACTGTGTCTTTACTGTTACTGCGTTACTACCAAGACTGTTACTGTGTCTTTACTGTTACTGTGTTACTACCAATACTGTTACTGTGTCTTTACTGTTACTGCCTTACTACCAAGACTGTTACTGTGTTACTACCAAGACTGTTACTGTGTTTTTACTGTTACTGCGTTACTACCAAGACTGTTACTGTGTCTTTACTGTTACTGCCTTACTACCAAGACTGTTCCTGTGTCTTTACTGTTACTGTGTTACTACCAAGACTGTTACTGTGTTACTACCAAGACTGTTACTGTGTTTTTACTGTTACTGCGTTACTACCAAGACTGTTACTGTGTCTTTACTGTTACTGCCTTACTACCAAGACTGTTACTGTGTTACTACCAAGACTGTTACTGTGTCTTTACTGTTACTGTGTTACTACCAAGACTGTTCCTGTGTCTTTACTGTTACTGCCTTACTACCAAGACTGTTACTGTGTTACTACCAAGACTGTTACTGTGTCTTTACTGTTACTGCGTTACTACCAAGACTGTTACTGTGTCTTTACTGTTACTGCCTTACTACCAAGACTGTTACTGTGTCTTTACTGTTACTGCCTTACTACCAAGACTGTTCCTGTGTCTTTACTGTTACTGTGTTACTACCAAGACTGTTACTGTGTCTTTACTGTTACTGCCTTACTACCAAGACTGTTACTGTGTTACTACCAAGACTGTTCCTGTGTCTTTACTGTTACTGCGTTACTACCAAGACTGTTACTGTGTCTTTACTGTTACTGCGTTACTACCAAGACTGTTCCTGTGTCTTTACTGTTACTGTGTTACTACCAAGACTGTTCCTGTGTCTTTACTGTTACTGCGTTACTACCAAGACTGCTACTGTGTTACTACCAAGACTGTTACTGTGTTACTACCAAGACTGTTACTGTGTTACTACCAAGACTGTTACTGTGTTACTACCAAGACTGTTACTGTGTTACTACCAAGACTGTTACTGTGTTACTACCAAGACTGTTCCTGTGTCTTTACTGTTACTGCGTTACTACCAAGACTGTTCCTGTGTCTTTACTGTTACTGTGTTACTACCAAGACTGTTACTGTGTCTTTACTGTTACTGCGTTACTACCAAGACTGTTCCTGCGTTACTACCAAGACTGTTACTGTGTCTTTACTGTTACTGCGTTACTACCTAGACTGTTCCTGTGTCTTTACTGTTACTGCGTTACTACCAAGACTGTTACTGTGTCTTTAGTGTTACTGTGTTACTACCAAGACTGTTCCTGTGTCTTTACTGTTACTGCCTTACTACCAAGACTGTTACTGTGTCTCTACTGTTACTGCGTTACTACCAAGACTGTTACTGTGTCTTTACTGTTACTGCCTTACTACCAAGACTGTTACTGTGTCTTTACTGTTACTGTGTTCTACCAAGACTGTTACTGTGTCTTTACTGTTACTGTGTTACTACCAAGACTGTTCCTGTGTCTTTACTGTTACTGCCTTACTACCAAGACTGTTACTGTGTCTTTACTGTTACTGCCTTACTACCAAGACTGTTACTGTGTCTTTACTGTTACTGTGTTACTACCAAGACTGTTACTGTGTCTTTACTGTTACTGTTTTACTACCAAGACTGTTCCTGTGTCTTTACTGTTACTGCGTTACTACCAAGACTGTTACTGTGTCTTTACTGTTACTGTGTTACTACCAAGACTGTTACTGTGTCTTTACTGTTACTGCGTTACCTCCAAGACTGTTACTGTGTTACTACCAAGACTGTTACTGTGTCTTTACTGTTACTGCGTTACTACCAAGACTGTTACTGTGTTACTACCAAGACTGTTACTGTGTCTTTACTGTTACTGCGTTACTACCAAGACTGTTACTGTGTCTTTACTGTTACTGTGTTACTACCAAGACTGTTCCTGTGTCTTTACTGTTACTGCGTTACTAACAAGACTGTTACTGTGTCTTTACTGTTACTGCGTTACTACCAAGACTGTTACTGTGTCTTTACTGTTACTGTGTTACTACCAATACTGTTACTGTGTCTTTACTGTTACTGCCTTACTACCAAGACTGTTACTGTGTTACTACCAAGACTGTTACTGTGTTTTTACTGTTACTGCGTTACTACCAAGACTGTTACTGTGTCTTTACTGTTACTGCCTTACTACCAAGACTGTTCCTGTGTCTTTACTGTTACTGTGTTACTACCAAGACTGTTACTGTGTCTTTACTGTTACTGCCTTACTACCAAGACTGTTACTGTGTTACTACCAAGACTGTTACTGTGTTTTTACTGTTACTGCGTTACTACCAAGACTGTTACTGTGTCTTTACTGTTACTGCCTTACTACCAAGACTGTTACTGTGTTACTACCAAGACTGTTACTGTGTCTTTACTGTTACTGTGTTACTACCAAGACTGTTCCTGTGTCTTTACTGTTACTGCCTTACTACCAAGACTGTTACTGTGTTACTACCAAGACTGTTACTGTGTCTTTACTGTTACTGCGTTACTACCAAGACTGTTACTGTGTCTTTACTGTTACTGCCTTACTACCAAGACTGTTACTGTGTCTTTACTCTTACTGCCTTACTACCAAGACTGTTCCTGTGTCTTTACTGTTACTGTGTTACTACCAAGACTGTTACTGTGTCTTTACTGTTACTGCGTTACTACCAAGACTGTTACTGTGTTACTACCAAGACTGTTACTGTGTTTTTACTGTTACTGCATTACTACCAAGACTGTTACTGTGTCTTTACTGTTACTGTGTTACTACCAAGACTGTTCCTGTGTCTTTACTGTTACTGCGTTACTACCTAGACTGTTCCTGTGTCTTTACTGTTACTGCGTTACTACCAAGACTGTTACTGTGTCTTTAGTGTTACTGTGTTACTACCAAGACTGTTCCTGTGTCTTTACTGTTACTGCCTTACTACCAAGACTGTTACTGTGTCTTTACTGTTACTGTGTTACTACCAAGACTGTTACTGTGTCTTTACTGTTACTGTGTTACTACCAAGACTGTTCCTGTGTCTTTACTGTTACTGCGTTACTACCAAGACTGTTACTGTGTCTTTACTGTTACTGTGTTACTACCAAGACTGTTACTGTGTCTTTACTGTTACTGCGTTACTACCAAGACTGTTACTGTGTTACTACCAAGACTGTTACTGTGTCTTTACTGTTACTGCGTTACTACCAAGACTGTTACTGTGTTACTACCAAGACTGTTACTGTGTCTTTACTGTTACTGCGTTACTACCAAGACTGTTACTGTGTCTTTACTGTTACTGTGTTACGACCAAGACTGTTCCTGTGTCTTTACTGTTACTGCGTTACTACCAAGACTGTTACTGTGTCTTTACTGTTACTGCGTTACTACCAAGACTGTTACTGTGTCTTTACTGTTACTGTGTTACTACCAATACTGTTACTGTGTCTTTACTGTTACTGCCTTACTACCAAGACTGTTACTGTGTTACTACCAAGACTGTTACTGTGTTTTTACTGTTACTGCGTTACTACCAAGACTGTTACTGTGTCTTTACTGTTACTGCCTTACTACCAAGACTGTTCCTGTGTCTTTACTGTTACTGTGTTACTACCAAGACTGTTACTGTGTCTTTACTGTTACTGCCTTACTACCAAGACTGTTACTGTGTTACTACCAAGACTGTTACTGTGTTTTTACTGTTACTGCATTACTACCAAGACTGTTACTGTGTCTTTATTGTTACTGTGTTACTACCAAGACTGTTCCTGTGTCTTTACTGTTACTGCGTTACTACCAATACTGTTACTGTGTCTTTACTGTTACTGCATTACTACCAAGACTGTTACTGTGTCTTTACTGTTACTGTGTTACTACCAAGACTGTTCCTGTGTCTTTACTGTTACTGCGTTACTACCAATACTGTTACTGTGTCTTTACTGTTACTGCCTTACTACCAAGACTGTTACTGTGTTACTACCAAGACTGTTACTGTGTCTTTACTGTTACTGCCTTACTACCAAGACTGTTACTGTGTTACTACCAAGACTGTTACTGTGTTATTACTGTTACTGCGTTACTACCAAGACTGTTACTGTGTCTTTACTGTTACTACCAAGACTGTTACTGTGTCTTTACTGTTACTACCAAGACTGTTCCTGTGTCTTTACTGTTACTGTGTTACTACCAAGACTGTTACTGTGTCTTTACTGTTACTGTGTTACTACCAAGACTGTTCCTGTGTCTTTACTGTTACTGCCTTACTACCAAGACTGTTCCTGTGTTTTTACTGTTACTGCGTTACTACCAAGACTGTTACTGTGTCTTTACTGTTACTGTGTTACTACCAAGACTGTTACTGTGTTACTACCAAGACTGTTACTGTGTCTTTACTGTTACTGCGTTACTACCAAGACTGTTCCTGTGTCTTTACTGTTACTGCGTTACTACCAAGACTGTTACTGTGTCTTTACTGTTACTGCGTTACTACCAAGACTGTTCCTGTGTCTTTACTGTTACTGCGTTACTACCAAGACTGTTACTGTGTCTTTACTGTTACTGCGTTACTACCAAGACTGTTACTGTGTCTTTACTGTTACTGTGTTACTACCAAGACTGTTACTGTGTTACTACCAAGACTGTTACTGTGTCTTTACTGTTACTGCGTTACTACCAAGACTGTTACTGTGTCTTTACTGTTACTGCGTTACTACCAAGACTGTTACTGTGTCTATAGAACGAGATAAGGACAGCCTGACTGATGAGATGAAGTCTGTGGACTCTCGTCATTCGTTGATTGATTACCTCTCGGACAAAGGCTTCGACTTGATTGGCCACAGCAACAGTGATCAGGTGAAAGTGGCCAATAGCGCGTTAAACGAAGGTGAGTGGGTTTATTTGATTGGTCCAAACGGTTACCATTTTCACTGATGTTCCTCTTACTGTTATGTTCCTGTCTCCTGCCACAGTCATGTCCCTCAAGAGGCTATTGGTTGGCAGCATCAGCCTATCAGACAACTCACAGCCTGATGAGGAGAATGGAAGGGAGGGGCCAGAGAGGCAGGACCAAGGACTACAAGGGGAGGAGGGTGGAGGGATGAAGATAGAGGAGGAGGGAGGGATCAGTGCTCCTCTGGTTCTGTCCCAGGAGAGGATGGAGGAGGTGCGCCGGAAACTGCAGAGTCTGGAGGTACAGCTGAAGAGACTGCAGGTGAGAGAACAAGGAAGGAAGGAAGGAAGGAAGGAAGGAAGGAAGGAAGGAAGGAAGGAAGGAGTTGTAGAGGATTGAGTAATGGGGTTGCAAAGGATGACTGAAGCATAAAAGGAGGGTGCCAAGGAGGTCAGATGGGGACAAACAGCAGCATAGAAGAGAAAGATAGAGAAAATCACTTCACCAGAGCTTGTGCTGCTCTGCTGCTATTGTCACTGAAATGGCTATGTGAAATTGGAGTTCTGGGACAATGGCCTTTGTCTGCAGCTAGCTGTGTGATGTCACAAAAGCACCCACAAAAGGGAAAGAAGATTATGAAAGGAAGGGATGGCGGAGACGGAGGGGTGAAGTGTGTGTGTGTGTGTGTGTGTGTGTGTGATTCAGCATTTAACTGTTGATCTTGCTCCATCAGAGTGTTGAGGAGGAGCACCACCGGCTGCAGAAGGCCCTGTCTAAGTTCTCCCTGGAGGGGGGCAACTTCTAGTGGGACACCAGGTGAACCTTCATATACAACCCTTTATACTGTTGTCATGGGAGGAGTTTTTCTTTACCGCTGATACAGGGTCAGATCTTGTATTATCTCTCTAGTTAAGATAAGGGTTGGGGTTAGAGTAATATACGATTTTAGGTCAACTACCTCTGGCTCTGCAATGCCATGGGTATTAATACTAGAATTGTGTCAAGGATATGCTGTCTAATCTCACCAACTCTTTCCTTGTCATCTCTTGGTCTTCCTCAGATCACTGTAAGTGCTGGATTGGAGTGCTCGAGTTGCTTTTGGAGGATGGATGAATGCGTCCTGGAATTTCCTATTTACTAAACACACTCTGTGCTCCACTGCCATGCCTGAGCCCTTGTTAAAAATTTCCAGGGGCTCACAGCCAACCGTGAGACCCTTGAAAGGTGGAGGAGGACGGCTTTACGCAAAGTAGTGGAGTAATGCAGTGTAGGAGGGGTGTGTTTGAGGTGTGTGTGTTTTTGCGTGTTTGTGAACATGCTAGTATGTGGAAGTGAGTGAGCGTGTGAGAGATGGGAGTTTTGCAAACAGGTGCCAAAGATTGGAGCAGTAGTTTGCTGTGAGAGAGATGCTGCCTGGGCTTATTGATTGTGAGCTTCTGCAACACAAACACACACACACAACATATACTTATACCCCCAGTGCATGTTCAGTAAATATATCTATCATTGCCAACTGTAGGGGTTTGGACTGTATAATAAACCCCCATGTATGCATGTAGAGAGAGATACTAGTGTCAGCCCTATAGAGGGCGATGTAGAGCTGTAGAACAAGACAGGAACATGCTCAGAGTTGTGAAATTCTGGTAACTGGTTTCCCCAAATCCTGGTTAGAAGATTCCTGGATTCAGGAGGGAATAAGGAGGAATTCTGGGAGTCGTTCAACCGGAGATTTCTGAAAAACCTGGGATTTTTTGGAATTACTTTCCAAACTTAGACATTTTACTGAACATTTAGTAGGCCCCTATATCCAGTACATGCCAAAGTACAGCAGAGATGCACCTTTAAGTTAGTATAATCCAATTCAAGTGACCAACCACACTGAATTCCCAACATTGAATTTGCAAATATTTATTACTATTATTATGATAATATATAATATATGCCATTTAGCAGACACTTTTATCCAAAGCGACTTAGTCATGCAGACATACATTTTTACATTTTACCCCAATTGTTGAGAAGATCTGCGCGTGTGTTTGTGTTGTAGAAGCAAAATGGCCTTCTGGAGTTACTGTAATAGAGTCCTATTAGAACTGTAATTATGGCCCAAACATTCATCCAGTAGTATTGGAATTGATCATGTTGTTAGGGATATAGACAGTGTGTGTACCGCTTTTGACTTCAGCCGCCTCTCCTTTGGACCCTGCTACTGTGCTGGGCCGGGCGATAGAGGGATGGACAGATACACAGAGATGGGATGTAGATTAGAGATGGAGGGATACAGTCAGGAAGAGAGGAGTAAGGGAGGAGAGGAGGCAGAAGGGTTTTTCCTTGGAAGACCAACTTGATTAGCAGCGTATTAGATGGTGATGGAGGTAGATGTAGAGAGAGAACTTGAAGTTCAGTGTTCAATGTGCTGTGGAATCAGTTATAGGGGCCTCCCGAGTGGTGCAGTGGTCTAAGGCAGTGCTAGCTGTGCCACTAGAGATTCTGGGTTCGAGTCCAGGTTCTGTCGCACCCAGCAGCAACAGGGAGACCCATGGGGCGGCGCACAATTGGCCCAGCGTCGTTCGGGTTAGGGGAGGGTTTGGCTGGCATCGATGTCCTTGTCCCATCACGCACTAGCGTCTCCTGTTGCGGGCTGGGCGCAATGCTCGCTGACACGGTCGTCGGGTGCACAGTGTTTCCTCCAACGCATTGGTGCGGCTGGTTTCTGGGTTAAATGGGCATTGTGTCAAGAAGCAGTGTGCCTTGGCTGGGTTGTGTTTCGGAGGATGCACGGCTCTCGACCTTCACCTCTCCCGTGTCCATACGGGATTTGCAGCGATGAGACAAGATTGTAAACTAGCTATTGGATACCATGAAATTGGGGAGAAAAAGAGGTTTAAAAAAAATCTATATAATAAAATAAAGAATCGGTTATAGACACAATCAGTCAGACCCATACATGCTCTGATACTCACATTGCGTGGGAGCCCAGTGCAGTAGCAATGGTCACACAGGAACACGGTCATCACGTGTGTGATGTGACTGGAGTCGACTTCCTGACTATAGGGCTAGTAGCTTCTCCGTAAAGAAAGGAGGGAGACACACAGTATTATATGCTGTATGATACGTTTTTCGTCTGATACAAAGGTTATATTCTTTAATGGTAGCAATACCATGTTTGTGCATATTTTTCTTTAGGAGTTGATTGTAATTATTGTTATTATTTTGATGATTTAGACTAGTGGCATTGAACTGTTAACTGGGAAACGGGACCAAAGAGACACCCATGTACCTGTAGATCCTCATATGAGCTGTTTATACTGTCCCACTGCTTATTACTATAGGAGAAAGTCATGTCATGCTGATTGGAGAGTGATGCCTACAGTAAGCAGTCGTGGCTCTCTGCTTCTCCTGCATCCAAACTCCAGCGTCACATGTAGAGAAAACAACACAGTGGGTAGAAACATAGAGGGCCTGTGTTGAGGGAGATGATGATATCTAAGCTTGTATGAAGACTGTATTGTGTATTGTGATACATCCATCCATGCTGCCGCCCCAGACTAATGAACAAAATTTAACTAGACACTTCACAATCACACTGCCGTTCAAATCCTCTCTTCATTGCTACCATGTGTGAGCAGGGCTGCACTGTGTTGTTATAGACATGACTCACCTAGCGTCACTTTGATATTGACTGGACCACGTTTAGGGACAGCATGGGGTGGCGGTACAGTACAGTAAGATACAGAAGGATACTGAGATGAGACCCATCATTACTGATTTAAGCTACTGTTTCTATAGACCACTTCTGGAATGAAGAGAAGCGGGTCTGGGGAGTTCGGATGCAGGAATTGCAGGCGCGACTAGTCGTCACTCTCACCAGTGTTGGAATGACAGTTATCTTTCACGATCACTTTTGAATTATGCATTCTCGTTGTGGCCATAGCAACCGTTCCCTTACACCCTCCCCCAAATGTGTAATTCTGCAAATGTTATTGATAGTTACTCTGAGAAGCAGAGGGCGTAGTTACAAGTTGTGTTGAAACTTCATTGCTTTTTTTTCTTTCACCCCCCCACCCCTTTATTTTCTCGTGTTCCCCTCTTCATCACCAAGTCCACAATACTAGTCTCCGTCTCTCCTTCATCCTGTCTTCCTTCTAGAAGTCGCAGAAATGTAGTCCTTACTTTCTTACTACTCTCATCATTTTATTTTTGTTTCATTTGCTTAAATGGGTCGGGAGGTTTTGTTTTTGGTGATGGTTTGTTGAGAGGAACATATGTAATTATGTACTATGCATTTGGCAACAATGGGAGAAAGAGGAAGAGACTTGGATAACTTTTGTTTGCTCAGAGACCCCATATGTGAGACAACTCACTTGTATTATACAATGCTAGATGGCAACAAGATGAGGTTAAAGAGATTATCTCTAACTTGGGCTTTTTCACCATTGAAGCACAGTAATGAGCAGGTTAAATCCTGTTATACCAGCTTAGGTTAATACCTCCACCGCCACTGTAGTCTCAAGACTACTTGGCAAACGTGTGCTTATAATCCTCTCTCTCTTTCTCTCTCTTTCTTCCCTTTGCTTCCCCTCATGTATCCTATTTACAAATACATAGTGGTCTAGTTTTATATGTTTTTATAGAGAAGGGTGCCTTGTTCTGACGATCAAGCTTTTTCCCAAATGGCTCTTTAGTAAACAAACACTGTTGGTTGGGGAGATGTTTGGCTGTTAAGGTCGAAGAACCATGAAATGAACGTAGAAAGAGTTGGGTGACCAACATCAAGTCTCCTGTTTAATGTACAATTACAGTGAAATGCCTTTCTTGCAATCTCTAAAGCAACATGCATTCTAGGTCTGGCCAGGAGGTTTTCCTAGTCAGGTCACATGGTCCGGAAACCCCCCTGGCCTTACTTCGAGGTAATCCAAGGTTTCAGATAGGTGGTTTATGGGGGATTGACTGTAGGGTGGCTGTGTAAGTCCTGCAGTGTCCCCTGTAACTATGCTATCTCAGGGGTATGTTACAAAGTGTATTGTGTGTGTTCACCTCAGCGTCCACAAGGTTTGACCAGCGCCATGTTTTCTCCAGCTAGCCAGCGCTTTGTATAGAATAGGGTCTGGTCTGTCGCACATGCATCCGCCACATGTATATCTATAAACAAATGAATATGCAAGATCTATACTGTGTATTTTGGCTTTGATTTCATTGTGTAAGAGTTTTTAATTGTATACTTCAGAAGAAATTAGGTACTTTTTTTTAAATTGTAATTTTTTTTTTTAATAAATTGGGGTAAAAAACAACATTTTTTTGGTCTTTTACTGTTTTGAGTTCAAGAACACTGCAGTCACTTAAGCATATATCCTGACACCGAGAGACCAACAAAAGAGGAAGGAAGGTTTATTCACAAGACAACTGGGTAGAAGTGTATAGCTCTGTTGAAAGGCACAACACTCAAAATAACATTGGACCAAAATACTTTTTTATAAAAGGCCTTTTATTTTCTGCAACGACTGGCAACCAATATAAAACAGTGAAGAAGATGGTGGCCGTGACATTCTTGTTCCTCTGCTTCTGGGCTGGTGAGTAAGGGGCTGCTAGGATGTGCTGATAAACAATGCTGGGTAGTTAGTCTTTCAGTGCATATTCACCTTTATTTGAAAAGTTACATTACAGGTGGTCGATGAAGATGAGACCGAAGTGTAAATCTATGCCGTTTGAGTGAATTAATATGAATAGGTTCAACATCCTTTAAACCATGCATTGCAACATTTAAAACAATTTTCCCCCATTTTATCCCTTGGAACATGAGATTATTTAGCTGTGAGTAATGTATCTGTTCTGCTCTAATGAACCGTATCTCCTACCAGAGCAGATGGTTGTGCAATCAAATCACATTTTATTTGTCACATGCACGGACTACAACAATGAAATGCTTACTTACAAGCCCTTAACCAACAATGCAGTTAAGAAAAATACCGATAGAAAAATAAGAAATAAAAGTAACAAATAATTCAAGAGCAGCAGTAAAATAACAATAGTGAGGGTATTTACAGGGGTACCGGTACAGAGTCAATGTACAGGGGCACCGGTTAGTCGAGGTAATTGGGGTGCAGCTGTAGAACCTTTTTGAGGATCTGAGGAGCCATGCCAAATCTTTTCAGTCTCCTAAGGGGAAATAGGTTTTGTCGTGCCCTCTTCACAACTGTCTTGGTGTGCTAGGACCCTGTTAGTTTGTTGGTGGACACCAAGAAACTTGAAGCTCTCAACCTGCTCCAATACAGCCCCCATCGATGAGAATGGGGGTGTGCTCGGTCCTCCTTTTCCTGTAGTCCACAATCATCACACACTAGAATCTATACCAAACATGTATAACTCTAAATAGCAAGAGATGTTAAGAGACATAATATTACAGCACTCTAGATTGTGTGGCGTTTTTAGTCTCCAGTTTCTTTTTATCATCAGTGTCTTGGGCCAATAGTTGGACAGATATGCTGTCAATAACTGACCTTTGATCAGTGTCTTATGGGTCAACCTCATCCTACTCCTGCTGCTCTGCCTTCTAGTAGGTGTCCACGGTGACCTCAGCCGTATCCAGGTTACTCTGGAGCCAGACAGGCCCTCTCTGAGGGTGCAGCTCTCTCACACCGCCCACCTGCGCTGCTGCTACTCAGCCACAAGGGGAGCCGTGGAAACCACCTGGTTCATCAGCATCCAGACGGTCAACGGCACGTCCGCCCCGCAGGGAGTGGACCGGAGAGACTACCATGTGACAGTGGATGGGGGGAACCTGACTGCGGCAGGGGTCATGTGTCACACACTCATCCTGAGGGAAGCCCGTCTGAACGACTCAGGGTTGTACCAGTGTTTTCTCAACCACAGCGCCATGAGGCACTCTGTGTACACCCACGGCACCTTCCTGCAGGTCTACAGTGAGTGTGTGTGTGTGTGTGTGTGTGTGAAGCCCTCACAGTAAGCACCCATGTCACCTTCCTTCAGGTCTTGTGTGTGTAACCCTCAAAAGCTTTAGTCTGGTCTGTACTCTCAGTACTTTGTTGTACAGTATTTCTATTTTGTGTGTGTCTGTGTATGTACATGTGGGTGTCTGGGTGGTGGGGTCAAACCAGCTAAGCAATTCAGAATGCTTTGTAATCCACAAATCCAGTTAACCACTGCCCAATCCAGTAGAATTCACCATGAATGGCAGTATCTGTTCCCTGTGGATCACAGTAAATCATCTGTGATGATCTCATTACAACCTGCTAACCTAAAATTTGGGTCCCGGTAGTGCACACAGATCAGACCAGATTGCAATCCACCTAAAGCACCTAGAATTAAGCCACCAGTGAATGGCTACATTGTGTAGTAATCCCTCTGATTTAATTCAAATGACCAATGTTCAAATGTTAAAGAAATGCTTTGTTTACAGGTTTTCCTGGGAAATTGTGTGACATACGGAGCATTGTTTTTTTTATTTTTTATAATTGCACCGCTAAACATACACTGGCTGTTTTGTATAATTTATCTCAAACTATTCTCCTCTGTCTTGCTGCAATCTGATGCATGGTACCCCCCCCCCCCCACACACACACACACACATACTATCTCTCTTTCATTCACATCTAGCCTGCATCTCTCCCATGAAAGAGCAGCAGGTAAGTTCTACTCTGATGATCTTTATACAACCCCTCTCTTCTTGCTCAGGGCCGATGGTGAAGATTCTGGACATCAGTGAAAGCACCAGGAACTGCATCCTGACTGCTGAGGGAATGTTACTGATGGTGGCAGTGCTTCTGCATGGTACCATGTTGCTCTGTAAGGTCAGAGAGCCAAGCAGGCCACCTTTCCTACTGCTGAAGCTAGGCTATTGATCTAATATTCCTAATTTGCTCTCATTCCAATAGTGAATTTTGTCATTTGAAAATTGCTTTAACCAAAAGGACTAGTATATATGGTAATCTTACTGTATGATGACAATGGGCTTTTTCACATTATTGGCCAAGAGATTTACGATATATTATGAAGTCATCCTCTTCCTCTCCTTCTCAAGACGAAGAAACTCAATCAACTGAAGAAGAAAAGGGTCAAAGAGAAAGATGAGAATATCTATGAGGTGGGACTTGAATGAGATCCTCTGTCTTTCTGTCATAGTCACTGTTTTCACCATTCTTCAGTCAATCAAACAAGTTCTAGAAGAAGGGAAGAGGAAGTCAACCTATCATAACCTCCTTTACCTCAATCCATATCCAGGGTCTAAATCTGGAGGAATGCTGCTCCACATATGATCAGATCCAGCGCTCTCTGGTGCAGGGCCCCTACCAATACGTGGGAAACATGATCATAGAGGAGGAAATCCAACTGGAGAAACCTTGAATGAGAGGGGGGAGGAAGAGAGGGCAGGAGAAGAGTAATTTAATAGAACAGAGTTGTGGTGGGGGTTTTGAAATGAATTTTCTTCAAAACTGCCCCCCCCCCCCCAAAAGGCAGTAACCTACAATTCAATTTAGCCTTTCATTACAAATGCCAATACCTAAACACTTTATATTCATAAAATAGATATTTTTCTGCATGTTTGTATTTTCTATGCTTTTGTGTATGCATTGGCCAAATGTTTTTTTCCCCTCCAATTTCCATAATTCAAGGCCTGAATTGTGCTTAGTAAATAAAATTATAAAACTGATTGCCTTATGCTTTCATTTTTACATATTTAGCATTTTAGCTTCATGAAATGTATGTATTTGTCATATGTCCCTCGCACCCATACCGATGAGACTCGCTTGATGGAGTCTAGGAAGCGTTATCCCATTTCTGACACAATTGTGGGGTAGCACAACTGTGACTTGAATCTGGATCCTTGTCAACCTTACCATTCTTGCCATTACACCAAGAGGCTTGTGATAGGCCTCTAGCACAGGAGGTTGGTGGCAACTTAATTGGGGAGGACGAGCTTGTGGGAATGGCTGGAGCGGAATCAGTGGAATGGTATCATATACATTTAACACATGGTTTGATGCCATTCCATTTGCTCCATTCCAACCGTTATTATGAGCCGTCCTCCCCTCAGCAGCCACCACTGACGATGTTGTAGCTTGTAGATCAGCTATTAAACCGTATATACATTAAAGTTTACCTCCCTGTGATGGGAAGCCTACTGACGCACAGTACTGTACATTGTTTACCACAGATGATTATCTGGGGAAAGCTTTCGGACACTGCAACGCAGCAAAGAGGGGTGGCGTTTGTCGAACTGGAGCACGTCAATAGGCTCAAGGAATGCATTACCAGCGCTGACTGGCTGCAGTTTTGTTTGTGGGTGTGGCTTTTTTTTACAGGTATGACTAGAATATTTGAGGAGGCGCTGCGGAAATAGTGGGCGAAGATGGCGTCGGGAAAGAAGGGAGGAAACAGCAGCCTCGAAAAAGGTTTGAATGGAAGACGTTCGTCAAAACATAAAGAGGGGCCAATAGGTACGTTATTTACAGCAGTTAGACGTTGGACCATTTGCGTTAGTGGTTTTTGATAATGACAGTTAAATTAGGTTGCAAACCCCAACTCTTGCCTCTCTTCTAGCTAGCTAACTAGGATGCTAACGTTAGCCAGAAAGATTTAAGCCGCGGAAAGTGACAACAGTCTTAGCATTACGTTTTCTGGCAACTTGCATTGTGTGATATGAGGTTTGCATTAAAATAGTTCCCAGTGTTAGTCACTAACGTCAGCTAGGTTGAAACTTTCACAACTCGTTTATTTCATAATGTAGGTACTGTAACGCGCAATCTCGCTACAAAATACCAATGCAATTACTTGGAAATTGTAACTGTTTCGTTCGAGTAATTGACTGTAACGTTAGATACAATGTACACTATAACTAATCGAAACCTCGAGTCACTTGTTATATCGAGGCGGCAGGTAGCCTAGTGGTTATGTATATATATTTTTTGTCCCAACACATGTAGGCTGACGATGACAACGGTCCACCTGATCAGGTTGTCAAATCAGATAATCCCTGAGCCCACAAACCCTGCTGTGTTAACGTGTTTGTGTGTGGAGTGGTGAGGGACGTTGAGAAGCTGCACAATGCAACAGCAGCATCCTATTCTTCAAACAGTGTTGCCATCAGTTTACATTTGGAACCGTGTACTCAACAATGTGACACATGGGCAGCCTGTGGAAAAGAACATGCTTGAGGGGGTGGCATTACATGGTCAGGGATATGCCATTCAGTCAGACAGTTCTCCCACTGTAGCAGGCTTCTTTACTAGTTTTTAATTAAACGATCACTCTATTTACAAACAACTGGATTAAATATGTCTGAAAGCCTTTCACAATAGTTTCTTACAAACAAACCATTTATCTGTAGGTATTTAGTGATGAGATGGACAAACATTATATTATCTTCAGCAAATCTGCCTCTTGGATGAAAACTGGCACTAGACTGTTATTGTGGAGCAGAGACCTGTTATCGCTAGCTGTAAGCACCTTTTGATTGATTCCAGAGCATGCGTGAATAGCCAGATGCATTCTGCAAAGGCAGGATTTCCTCCTCATACATTTGAATTCCAACAATACCTGTGGATTGGATTGCCACAGCATTAACCATACATTTAGCCTATCTATCAAAATATGCAGATAATGGTGAATGTAGCCTATTTGTCAACATGAGCTGCTGATTCTGTCTGACCTTAGCAATGACCTGCTGTATGAGATTTTGACTCAACTGTCAGTTGACTAGCTACCTGTAGTACTTTCTGTAGTACTTTCTTATCTGGTCTGTCATCTCAGTCAGACAGTGTCGTAAAGGGCTGGGGGGAAACCGGTGAGGCCACCAGGCATGCTTGGTTGTGAGGGGTGGAGAGGGGCTCATTGTTACTAACGTCCTGTTGTGAAGTTTGGCCACAACTGAAATAGTCTGGAGCAAGGGTCGCACCTTCCAAACCGCACCATGACAGGAAATCCCCCCCCCCCCCCAAACAGGCCAAGGAAGATGTAGCCTAGCCTTCACACTGTTTGAATGCTATTTGACTTCAATTAGCAATAGGGCCTACTTCCTCAGGCTTAGCCTGTTATTGGTACCATGGCATTTTGGATGAAAGTGAACTTCTATGCCATCTAAAGTTAAAGTGCAGTGTGCACCACCCATCACACCTCTAGGCCTAGATGACGACATGCAATGATCAATTCGGGTGACTTACACATTAGAGGTCGACCGATTTATGATTTTTCAACGCCAATACCGATTTATTGGAGGACCAAAAAAAGCCGATACCGATTAATCTGCCAATTTTTATATATATACTTGGAATAATGACAATTACAATGATACTGAATTAACACTTATTTTAACTTAATATAATACATCAATAAAATCAATTTAGTCTCAAATAAATTATGAAACATGTAAGTTCCATTTGGTTTAAATAATGCAAAAACACAGTGTTGGAGAAGAAAAGTGCAATATGTGCCATGTAAAAAAGCTAACGTTTAAGTTCCTTGCTTAGAACATGAGAACATATGAAAGCTGGTGGTTCCTTTCAGCATGAGTCTTCAATATTCCCAGGTAAGAAGTTTTAGGTTGTAGTTATTAAAGGAATTATGGGACTATTTCGCTCTATACCATTTGTATTTCATATACCTTTGACTATTGGATGTTCTTATAGGCACTATAGTATTGCCAGTGTAACAGTATAGCTTCTGTCCACCCCCTCGCCTCTACCTGGGCTCAAACCAGGAACACATAGACAACAGCCACACTCGAAGTATCGTTACCCAGCGCTCCACAAAAGCTGCGGCCCTTGCAGCGCAAGGTGAATAACTATTCTAAATCTAAAAGCGAGTGACGTTTGAAACAGTATTAGCGCACACCCAGCTAACTAGCTAGCCATTTCACATTGGTAACACCAGCCATTAGGCTGATAGGCTTGAAGTCATAAACAGCACTGTGCTTGCGAAGAGCTGCTGGCAAAATGCACGAAAGTGCTGTTTGAATGAATGATTACGGGCCTGCTGCTGCTCAGTCAGACTGCTCTATCAAATCAGACTTAGTTATAACATAATAACACACAGAAATACGAGCCTTTGGTCATTAATATGATCGAATCCGGAAACTATAATTTCGAAAACAAAACGTTTGTTATTGCAGTGAAATACGGAACCGTTCAGTATTTTATCTAACAGGTGGCATCCCTAAGTCTAAATATTCTTGTTACATTGCACAACCTTCAATGTATGTCATAATTACGTAAAAGTCTGGCAAATTAGTTCACAATGATCCAGGCAGCCCAAACTGTTGCATATACTCTGACTCTGCGTGCAATGAACTCAAGAGAAATGACACAATTTCACCTGGTTAATATTGCCTGCTAAACTGGATTAGTAGTTATAACTAGTGATTATGATTGATTATTTTTTTATAAGATAAGTTTAATGCTAGCTAGCAATTTACTACTGCATTTGCGTAACAGAGGCTACTCGTGGAGTGCAATGGTTAGAGCGTTGGACTAGTTGGCTGCAGTTGCAAGATTGAAACCCCTGAGCTGACAAGGTGAAAATCTGTCGTTCTGCCCCTGAACAAGGCAGTTAACCCACAGTTCCTAGGCCGTCATTGAAAATAAGAATTTGTTCTTAACTGACTTGCCTAGTAAAATAAAGGTAAAATAAAATAAATAAAAATAAAAGGTATGAAAAAATATATAATAATCGGAAATTGATGCCCAAAAATACAGATTTCCGATTGTTATGAAAACTTGAAATCGGCCATTTCGATTAATCGGTCGACTTCTAGTTCTTATAGGCACTTTAGTATTACCAGCCTAATCTCGTGAGTTGATATGTTTGAATTCATAAACAGCGCAATGCTTGAAGCACAGCGAAGAGCTGCTGGCAAATGCAGGAAAGTGTTGTTTGAATGAATGCTTACAAGCCTGCTCCTGCCTACCACCGCTCAGTCAGACTGCTCTATCAAATATCAAATCATAGACTTAATTATAATATAATAACACACAGAAATACGAGCCTTAGGTCATTAATATGGTCAAATCCAGAAACTAATTTCAAAAACAAAACGTTTATTCTTTCAGTGAAATGCAGAACTGTTCTGTATTTTATCTAACGGGTGGCATCCCTAAGTCTAAATTTTGCTGTTACATTGCACAACCGTCAATGTTATGTCATAATTATGTACAATTCTGGCAAATTAATTAGTCTTTGTTCGGAAGAAATGGTCTTCACACCATCACGAGCCAGGCAACCCAAAATGCTGCAAATACCCTGACTGCTTGCACAGAACACAAGAGAAGTGACACAATTTCCCTAGTTAAAAGAAATTCATGTTAGCAGGCAATATTATCTAAATATGCAGGTTAAAAATATATACTTGTGTATTGATTTAAAAAAAGGCATTGATGTTTATGGTTAGGTACACGTGCTTTTTTTTCGCAAATGCGCTTGTTAAATCATCACCCGTTTGGCGAAGTAGGCTGTGATTCGAATGCAACGCAGGACAAGCTAGATAACTACATGGTTGATGATATTACTAGTTTAACTAGTGATTATGTTAAGATTGATTGTTTTTGTAAGATAAGTTTAATGCTAGCTAGAAACTTACCTTGGCTCCTTGTAGCACTCACCTAACAGGTAATCAGCCTGCCATGCAGTCTCTTTGTGGAGTGCAATGTAATCAGCCATAATCGGTGTACCAATTAGAATTCTGCAACCACACTCTGTAGAGCCTCTGTATTTTATGCCAATGTGTGAGTCCACAGTGTTTAAATTGATACCTCACTATTTGAATATCATTAACATGTACCACATTCAAAGAGCATAGGCGACACTAAATGGTTGTCAAGTAGCCAATTATCTCTGATACTGAGGTACCAAGGTTGTAACAATGAGCAGACATTGTTATTAATTTGAATAAGACTTTTACTTTCAAGATAAAATTGTAGGCCTACGTTCTAGAT
Source organism: Oncorhynchus masou masou (assembly GCF_036934945.1). Classification (NCBI taxonomy): domain Eukaryota; kingdom Metazoa; phylum Chordata; class Actinopteri; order Salmoniformes; family Salmonidae; genus Oncorhynchus; species Oncorhynchus masou. The sequence continues at coordinate 74,774,669 of NC_088240.1, read as the reverse complement.
AGGAGAGAAAGTAATTTCACTCTGCCTGCCTCTTTACTTTTCTCATTGTACCTGGGCTGAGAAGGTACCTTTGCCTCGAAGATGAGCTTATCAGGGAGGGTACTAAAACATTCAGTTAACCTATCCTTACTCTGTATTCAGACGGTTCATCATGTTTGTCCTGCAGTCTATGGGATCATTAGGATGCCACCTCACCTTGCATTTTTCAGTTGAAAACTGACTTAAGTATGTGGTTTCCAAAACATTCTGACAGCCTCTATAACCCCTCAGACTTCCTGATGAATCACTAAATTAACCAAAACAATATGAAGGCCGAGCCAGTCAGACTCGAGCTGCAATCCAGGAGGAATGAGCTGAGCTGCTACCCACCAACAAGATCATTTGTTCCCACTGTTTGGAAAGCACTGTGTACAACCAATCCAGCTTCTGCCCTGGCACGTACCGTACAGTACATTCAACAATGAGGTTCAGGCCTGGAGCAGCCTTAGACATTTCTCAAGACTTGGCCTGGCCTACGCGAACATCTCAGCATTTCTAAATAGTACACATTCAAAGGTTCAGTATTGCTGTTAAGACTTGACCTCACATGTTCAGACAGTATGAGGTGGTTGGGTGTTTGGTATAGTGACACAAGGCCACACTGAAATTTGACTTCTGCTCCCAACCTCTCTGAAAGACATGCAGGTTGCAGCAGGGTGCTGCCACACTGGACAGCTATGGAGCAGTTGTTGTGGGGGGGTTAAGTGACTTGCTCAAGGGAAGGGCACAACGGCAGGCGATGGCATCTAAGATTTGAAATATATTGAGACAAATTAGCCTGTGGCAAAATCTAACTAATTTGATTGAACATGAAATGTATTTCAATATAATTGTAATTGGCCTTTCTTCCTACTGTTTATATTTTAATGCAGTCATCTAGGTTTTCATTTGAGCATGTTTTTATGTCACTTGTTTGTATCAATTGTGTAGACATTGGCCACTTTGTATATGTATTTAACTTTGTTCTGAAGTTATTAGTGATCACATATGGATTAACCATGCAAGACTGTTTCGTGGAGAGCTTCTGTGTATAAAGTGACACGGGAGTGCAAAAAAGCATCTAACAAAGCACTTCGCTGTTCTACGAGTGGTCTGAAGCAGGCTTTTTAGATAAGGAGCGTTTTCAAGTGCAACATTAACGATGGTTTTGGCCATAAAATGCTTTTGGGGCGTGTCATTTAAATCATAACCAAAAATGTATATAAATAAGATATTTGGCTACAGAAGCTGTCTTACCGATCTCTACATCTTCTGTCCAAAAACAAATCCTGTGAAATGACGTCAACACATACGGGGAGAGATTCTGGCTAGCTACAGTGGCTGGCTAGCTACAGTGGCTGGCTGGCTAGCTACAGTGGCTGGCTGGCTAGCTACAGTGGCTGGCTGGCTAGCTACAGTGGCTGGCTGGCTAGCTACAGTGGCTGGCTGGCTAGCTACAGTGGCTGGCTGGCTAGCTACAGTGGCTAGCTACAGTGGCTAGCTACAGTGGCTAGCTTAGCTAAAGAACTAGCTATATCGGCCGCGGCGTGCTTAACCGGAATGACGCATCTATAAGAAAGAGGCATAGTTGGACCGTTGCCCCAAGTCTACCTTTTTAATTTGTTTATTCTATACTTGTTTATCCTATACTTTATCATACTTTTTAATGTACCCCCAGTAAATTCAGTGAATGAAATGTAGACCTACCCTTTAATCTAGAAGAATATTACTTTAAAATACCTTAACTGTCTTACCTCAACTATAAAAGGAATGATCTAAAACCTAGAGCTGGGATGACATTGCCTTCCTCTTACCTGCTGAAATGTTTTTTATAGGACATTAGTCTACATTATACTGGTAGATTAATCAATTAGCCTACATAGCAACAACATATTTTGGGTTGGCAATCAGTGTTTTTCAGGTTCCCACTTCCTCAGGTGGTGAATACTATAGCTTATACTCCAATATGCACAAAGATGTCGAGAAATTCTCTGAAGATAAAAAAAAGAAATCGGATCATTCTGGATCGTATTTTGACAGGTTGCACATCAAAATATCAATCATGCATTTCCTGGATGTTAGATGAAATAGCTTGCTTTTTTAATCATAGGCTACCATCTCCGTTGACTGACTTGGCACTGGAAAAAATGTCTAGAGCCCTGCCGCAAATGTTTTAATAGACAGTTAATTTATCAGCCAAAATAGTTATATTTATCTGACTTTTTGTCTATCAGCCAGCTCTAGCAGGTCCCCAAACATGATTTAGCGATTTTATTAGTGCAAACCAAATTCAATTTATTGCAATATGTTTTTTTGTCATAATACCCTGCTCTACTAGAACCCGATAAAAGGATTTCTCTCGCTCACACACACAGTTGTCTTTGACCATGGTATCTGCCAATTTGTCTGAAGGTCACTGGGAGTTGCATGCTAAACAGCCAATAACAGCCAGTGTTACTAACTGCCAGGGGGGAGAGGCAGAGGTTGTCACCACTTGGAAAAGGGTATTATTTCAGTCCGACATCAGGGCACATACATGCACCAAATCACCCTGCTCAGTTCTGTGTGTATTCTGTGTGCATGCGTACATTGTGTCTGTTTTCCCCTGACTGGGTGAAGAGTCATGTCCCCAGAGTACAGCTCAGTGGGACTGCTGGCATGTGGCTAAAGAATCCCTGCCCTTTAAAACAGAGTGAGGGATAGGAGAACAGAGTGAAAAGAAAAACAAGACTGGTTGGAAGTGGATGAAGAATGACATGCTGCCTGACACAAAAACAGAACGGGGAAGAGTCACCAAGTGAAGGAGAGAAAAGGAGAAGTGAGGGAGGACCAATCACAAAACCCTATCTCTCTCTTTTTACTTCTCACTCTTCTCTTTCCTCCTTATCTTGTTGCTGTTGTTGAAGAGAGGAGGCAGACAAGGACAGAACCATGAACCAGGACACGGGTAAAAAAACAACTATTTATACTCTTATGGCTTCAGAGAAGTTGTGACCTACAGCATGCTTAATGCCTATGTGTGTATCTGCCTGCGCATACACATTATTACCTTCTCTCTTTCTCTCAGCCATCCACACCATTCCCCCTGTAGGGCTCATTAGAAGCCTGTTGTGCTGCGGGTGGTAGTTGTTGTACATGATATATTAATGGCTGTATTCATCCATCTTTAATGTCTTGGGACCAGGTGTCGCTTTTAGTTCAGTGTGGTTGTTTACACTTAACTGCCTGGTGTAAAAGTTGACTGGTCAGAATGGTGATAGTGTGACTGAAACCAAGTTAGGTTCTTTCCAAGATTTTAATGGGTGATCTCAACTGAACAGCTGTTGCTTGCTTAGGCTGCCTCCATCTCTATAAACTTGACAGAGAATATAGTATGCTGCTGCTTTCACTAATTTGATTAGTTTAATTGAATGGTGGTTGAAGGGTCTGAGTTGTCCTCTTGCCCTCTTAATGTCATGTTCTCAGGATAATTAGTGGGCCAGGGGCCTCTTTTATAAATGTTCTGTGAGTACAAAATAGACCCTGTACATATTTTCTAGTGGTTGAAGTTTTGTATTGCAAGTAGCCTTAGTATTTTGTGCACATAAAGGATATGATACTTATTTATAAAAACAAGATCCAGCCATTTGGCCTTAGTGAGAAGAGTGAAAACATGTTCATTTAAAAAATAATTAGACATAAGAATCTATTTTATCTTCACAGCCATTGCACAATAAATTCCTCACCTTTTTCTAGGCAGCCGGTCTGTAGACTACAGTCAAATTTCAGGTGACCATGCAGACATTTGGTATTTTACTTCGAAGTATTTATGCTGTTACTATTTGTAGCCTACTGTAATAAATAAAAAAATTACTAGCCTCGACAATGTTTCAGAATTCGTGGGCAGTCAGCGTATTAGGTTGCGGGTAAGTCAATGCAAAACATTGTTGAATTTAAATGTTATGCTGACAAGTCCACAATATTTTGACCGACCACCTCAATTCAGTCTTATGTTGCAAAATTTGAAATTGTGTTCTTTACATTCGATGAAAGAGACTCAGAGCTATAAAATGGTATAACATACACTGCAGTTGAGGAACAATGGGAAAAGTAATTACATGCAGTGGAATGGTTACTTGCATAGTAGTAATACAAATATTTCTGAAATATTTTATTGTTAGATGCTTACCCATACACACTTGTCTAAATTGTTGGGTCATGTGAAAGAAGTGCTATAACCCCCCCCCCCCCCCCAGCCACATCTTCCTAATTGCTAAGTGGATGGGTCACTTATCTAGTACACATGAAATACAATAGATGGCTGTAATCAACCCCACACACACCTGGCTAACTTGATGTGTCATCTGGCAAAGTGGAGACTTAAAAAAAAAAGAAAGACATGTAGTTAAGCAATGAAACATAATCTCATGAAATGCTGTAGTTTACATCTGCAGGTAGCTAAAGCTAAGACTGTTCAATGTTAGCTGGCTGGCTAACATTAAGCTATAACTAGCAATGCAAATTGCTTTATGATATAAGAATAATATTACTAGTTACCACACATACACATAACATGAGCTAGCGATCCAGCAACCTAACGTTGCTAGCTAACGGTAAGCTTTTAGTTGAAATGAAAATGACTTTCTGACAATTAGAAATGTATAATACCAGAATGTAGCTAGACTCTTATACACTAAACAAAAATATAAACACATTTAAAGTGTTGGTCCCAGGTTTCATGAGCTGAAATAATAGATACCAGAAATGTTCCATACGCACAAAAGGCTTATTTCTCAAATGTTGTGCACATTTGTTGGCATCCCTTTTTAATGAGCATTTCTCCTTTGCCAAGATAATCCATCCACTTGACAGGTGTGGTATATCAAGAACCTTATTAAACCGCATGATCGTTACACAGGCACACCTTGTGCTGGGAACAATAAAAGGCCACTCTAAAATGTACAGTTTTGTCACAACACAATTCCACAGATATCTAAAGTTTTGAGGGAGCATGCAATTGGCATGCTGACTACAGGAATGTCCACCAGAGCTGTTGCCAAATAATTGAATGTTAATTTCTGTACCATAGGCTGCCTCCAACATCGTTTTAGAGAATTTGGCAGTACGTCCAACTAGCCTCACAACCGCAGACCACGTGCAAGGCATTGTGTGGCTGAGCGGTTTGCTGATGTAAATGTGAGTGCCCCATGTGGCGGTGGGGTTATGGTAGGAGCAAGCATAATCTACGGACAATGAACACAATTACTTTTTATCAATGGCAATTTGAAGGCATTGAGATACCGTGGCGAGCTCTGAGGCCCATTGTTGTGCCATGCATCCGTCACCTTCACCTTGTGTTTCAGCATTATAATACACGGCCCCATGTTCCAAGGATCTGTACACTATTCCTGGAAGCTGAAAATGTTCCAGTTCTTCCATTACCTGCATACTCACCAGATATGTCACCCATCGAGTATGTGTGGGATGCTCTGGATCAATGTGTGTTCCAGTTACGCCAATATCCAGAAACTTCGCACAACCATTGAAGAGGAGTGGGTCAATGTTCTTCAGGCCACAAGGAACATCCTGATCAGCTCTATGCGAAGGAGATGTTGCTCTGCATAAGGCAAATGGTGGTCACACCAAATATTGTGCTTTTCTGAACTACACCCCTACCTTTTTTTAAGGTGTCTATGACCAATAGATGCTTATCCCTATTCCCAGTCATGTGAAATGCATAAATTAGGACCTAATGTATTTATTTTAGTTGACTGATTTCCTTATGAACTGTAATGCAGTAAGACCTTTGAAATTGTTGCGTTTATTTTTGTTCAGTATACATTGATGAACGCTTCACGGCAGACTGGAACCCCAGTTTAACCTAGACGTCCTGTGTCGTTTCCGTTTTGTTTAACTACAGCTTGTTGTGTCAAGTCACTCCGGTTCAGACTGACCATGTGCCGAAAGTAGTTCAACTTTTTTCCCACTGATTTTTGCAGCAATTGTGTTGAGAGCAGTAGCAACACTTTTGCAGTTCTCTATGACTAACATTATGTCTTTCAAACAAGCCACGGCAGCAAGTATTATCTACACATACTGAACAGTTCATGTTATCGACAGAATTATACCACATGGCAGACCAATCCAAACTCCTCTCAGCATGTCCAGCCCATCCATTATTTTAGCCAATCATGGCCAGCGGGAAGGTTTTATGACTTCCGTGACTAAACCAACAATTTTATTTGTATTTACAGATGGCATACAAGTTTGGTTAAAGCACATGTAATTCATATGTTCCAGCATTTCTGCCAAAAACTGCATTTTGATTAAAATAATTCCATTGAAATGCTTCTTCTGTGAAGTAGTGATGTGTGACATACACCTAGCTTCCTGAAACAGGTCACATTTTTCTTAGTTTCCTCTTACAGATACTGCCACAGAGTCCTTTTCCAAATACAGCATAAATTACAGCAAAAATCTAAACTTTCTGCCAACACAATAAATAGACCGGTAGCTTATGTAAAAGATTTTACAATATTGGTATAAGCTACAGTATTGATGTGCGATGGGAGCATAGCCTATTTAATCTGATCCTAGTTAGGACTTGGCCCTAAAGACAAGTCAATAGAAATGGAAGCACTCTAAGCAAACAGTTGTTCAGCCCTTAACACCCATCTAAAATCTTGGAAAGAACTTGACTGTGATCCTAACAGTCACATTACATTACAACCATTCTGGCCACAGTAAAGATGGCATAAGTCAACTTTTACACCAGGGGCCTCATTTATAATTTTACATTTCACACTAAATATCTGCTTGCGCCATTTCTGAAATTATGTCTAAAAAAATGTATATACTTGTGTTACGGATACAGTTATCCCAAAAGGGATTCGTAACAACTTGGTGTGAACATTATAACGCTGTCAACAAAATGCCCTCCATTCACTTTTTTTTATGGTGACAATAACACCCTTTATCCCCAACGATGGAATTAGGGAGGGGACTGTGGATCTGTCTCTGTTCGTTGGTCACACACAGTATCTCAGACAGCACTGGGATGATTTTGACAACTTGGGTGAATTATGCGTCTTGCCATAGAGATCCGCCATTTACAAAATTACGCTGAATGGCCCAAGGCGGGAACTATAGTAATTAACTGAAATGTGTTAGTCACGTTATCTCAATTGGCCCAAGGGTGGGCACTGCATCATTCAAGGGTTATGACATGTTTGCTGTATAATTTGGAACTAATCGAGTTAGGCCACAACAGTAAAGAGAAAAAAAAGCAATTGTCAATTTGATCACATTTCTGTAGAGGTGTGGGCAGAATGATATAAACACTTTTTAAAAGTAAACATGCATGATGCCTATAGCGAGTGCCAGCACTTGATTCTATATTTGAAACAATTTAAAAGTAAAATGCTACAGCCCACACTTCTATGCAAAAGACATTGTTCAATATTTTGTTTACCAATAGAAATAATCTGCTGCCTTGAGTTATGCACACATACATCGTTCACTTTAATGCAGATCTCTTCTGGGCCCTTAGTCAAGTTAATTATTGGTAGTTGGCTTTGCTATGCATGGCAGATATTCTTTACACGGAACCCAAACTGGCTGCGTTCATGCGCCATCGTGCATAAATTTATATTGTCCCCCTACACCAAACGCGATCACGACAAGCAGGTTAAAATATCAAAGTAACTCTGTACCAATGACATTAATTTGGGGACAGGTTGAAAAGCATTAAACATGTATGGCTATTTAGCGAGTAAACTTGCTGTTGCTAGCTAATTTGTCCTGGGATATAAACATTGAGTTGCTATTTTACCTGAAATGCTCAAGGTCCTCTACTCCGACAATTAATCCGCACACACAACGGTCAACCGAATCGTTTCTAGTCATCTCTCCTCCTTCCAGGCTTTATCATCTTTGAATATATATGGTGATTAGCATCTACACTTCCATAGTATTACCACGACAACCGGCAAAACAGTTAATCTTTCAATCACCCATGTGGGTATAACCAATGAGGAGATGGCACGTGCGTACCTGTCAGGGTATTCTTTAGATTCACCGACACAAAGCAGAATCTTACATTCTGTCTTGCTGCCTCCTTAACTGGCATAGATAATAGGCTGAAGGAGAGAGATTAGAGTATTAGTCTAATCCTGGATTAATTTAGGTGTATGACTTTGCATTTTATTGATGTACAATGGTCTTGTCATTTCAAAAAAAGATTTGGCCAATGCATTTGGTATGACCCATAATCATTCACACATGATGGAGAGGTGGTAAGGCTCGTGAGAAGATGTCTATAAAACATTAGAGTTTGAGGGCCTATAATGCTGATTTATTCTGGTTCAAATTGCAACATCTGCTGCTTATTCAGTATCAGCAGTTATAATCTTGTTCTGCGGGCAGTTATGCTCCTACTAATTAAGCAATGTCAGGTTATTTTAGACTATTTTCCAACACTGGCCCGGCAGCAGGGCTTAGGCTAGTGCTGCTGCCACACTCTGGACTTTACTTTGTTCTGGGAATTTATGGTCTTTATTTTATTAAGCGCCTCCCAATACTGCGTTATGTTGCAGTCGTCACATTAGCTCGGTGCGGCAGGTAACCTAGTGGTTAGAGCGTTGGGCCAGTAGCTGAAAGGTTGCTAGATCGATAACAAGGTAAAAACCTGTCGTTCTGCCCCTGAACAAGGCAGTTAACCCACTGTTCCTAGGCCGTGATTGTAAATACGAATTTGTTCTCAATTGACTCGCCTAGTTAAATAAAAGTAAAATATATATATATATATTGATCAGATTGCTCTTCCAATGTTCACAGCTAAACTCTGTCTGGCTCGCTCTCTGTCTCGGTCGGTCGTTCTGGCTCAGTCGGTTTGGCTCGCACTCTGACTGTTGCAAATTGGTAAAAACTGACAATGAAAGAGATCAGTGAGCATATTCCAATGTTCATAGCTAAACTCTGGCTCGCTTTCACTCTCTGTCTGGCTCGCTTGCGGTCTCTCTGTCTGGCTCGGTCTCTCTGTCTGGCTCGGTCTCTCTGTCTGGCTCGGTCTCTCTGTCTGGCTCGGTCTCTCTGTCTGGCTCGGTCTCTCTGTCTGGCTCGGTCTCTCTGTCTGGCTCGGTCTCTCTGTCTGGCTCGCTCTCGGTCTGTTGCAAATTGGTAAAAACTGACAATGAAAGATCAGTGATCAAATTGCACACGTTTAGGTAGTACATCTCTTAGAAGCTGTTCTGCTGACTTTTCAAAAGTACGTTCTATACCAAAATTAATTATAATAAAATGACGTATTGGTTCTTGCATATAGGTTGGACAATATTATCAGGTAGGCTGTTAGCAAAAATAATGAATACCTGTATCCCAATTGACGCAGAATACTGGCTATAAATAAATAGGTAAACCCATGCTTCAGCCTATCTGCATTTACCATGGGCAAATCATTAGCTCGATCCCAAATGTATCTTTACTATTTAGTGTGTATTAATGAATTTTGTACCAAAAAACTAGCATAAACACGGAATATACTGAGTATACAAAATATTAAGAACACCTGCTCTTTCCAAGATGGACTAACCAGCTGAATCCAGGTGAAAGCTATGGTCACTTGTTAAATCCACTCCAGTCAGTGTAGATGAAGGGGAGGAGACAGGTTAAAGAAGGATTTTTAAGCCTTGAGACAATTGATGCATGGATTGTGTATGTTTGACATTCAGAAGGTTAATGGGCATGACAAAAGATTTAAGTGCCTTTGAACGGGGTATGGTAGTAGGTGCCAGGCGTTTATGTCAAGATCATCAACACTGCTGGGTTTTTCATGCTCAACAGTTTCGTGTGTATCAATAATGGTCCACCACCCAAAGAACATCCAGCCAACTCAGCATTAGGAAGGCGTTCCTAATGTTCGGTGTACTCTGTAATGTGATACACCCCGTGCCTGTACTTCTCACAGAAGACACTTCATGTCACTATTTTTTCACTTACTGTTGACCGGGGCAGCTCTAACAGGGCAGAAATTGTATCAACTGACTTGTTGGATAGTGGCATCTTATGACGGTGCCACTTTGAAAGTCACTGAGCTCTTCAGTAAGGCCATTCTACTGCCAGTGTTTGTCTATGGAGATTGCATAGCTGTGTGCTTGATCTTTGTACACCTGTCAGCAACAGGTGTGGCTCAAATTGCCGAATCTACTCATTTGAAAGGGTGTCCACTTTTGTATTTATAGTGTTTCTTGCATAGAACACACAACAACAAGCAGACTAGGTAAATAGATAATTTCTGTTATACTATGGTGTTGTGGTTTTTCTATTCATTACTCATTTAGTTAGCAGAGGAATAGTAAATGAGGACTGTTCTAGCATATCTTCAGTGTGCTTCGGCATACTTTTATTAAAATGTTTTAAAAAATTAGGCTTTGTGGCAATGATTTTGCTGTGGCGTGCCACCATTAAATGACTGCAGCGGAAACACTGAGCTGCACACCACCAGTGGTGAAGGAACACGTGTGTGTGTGTGTGGTCCGTGAGTACATGTTTGGTCATCCTGCATTTTTAGTATGTTCATAAGTAAGTGTGTGTGTGTTGTCTCCAAGAAGGTTGATCTGAAGGAAATGGTCTTCCGCTCGTCTTTTTGACACATTCACTCAATCACTATTCTTCTCCCCCTTGTGAATGCCCATATCACTTTCTCCCTCTCCCTGTGCCATTCATCCTTGTTTGCTTTTATATTATTTAACCTTTATTTAACTAGGCAAGTCAGTTAAGAACAAATTCGTATTTTACAATGACTGCCTACCCCGGCCAAACCCTCACCTAACCTGGAACATGCTGGGCCAATTCTGCGCCCCCCTATTTGTTAAAGCCTCTTACATCTCACCCTCTATTCTTCATTTCAGTGTGGCAGTGTGCAAGTTATGGTAATGCCCAGTAGACTATATTCCCAGTAACTGTAACTAATAGGAAATTACATGCATAGAACTTCTAAAATAAAACAAGGCTTAACTGCATTTGAAAGAGTTTGCTTTCTAATTTAGATAACAAATTTTAATAGAATTTCATGCTGCTTTTAGGTTCCATTTAGGTTTCTGATTTACTTAATCACAAAACCTAATGAATTTGTCATGTAATGTGTAAGTATCTAGTTGTACTAAGCTCTTGCTAAGCCAGTGTCTGGTTCAGTGTTGCTATACTTGTGTGTCATGTCCAGTCACTGGTACTGGTGGCCCCTGGGCCCAGCATTGCAGACAAACTCTTTTGGACACATTTCTGCTGGACAGAGTTGGTGGCAATGTGCGCACACACCCTCCCTCTGTTTCTGGTTAACTATAGATGCTTGGTTTGTGACACAGAGAAGGGAGGGAGGGAGAAAATGAGAGCATACAAAGAGCTAGGGGAAGAGAAGGAGTTTGGTCCCAAAGGGAGTGCTGCGTTCTGGGATGCTTGGTGACGAAGGAGGCTGAGAATTTGGGGAATTGGACAGGGTGGTTGGGTAATGTAGGGCAAAGCATAAGGTGGATATGGTGTTCTCAATATAGCAGTCAACTGAAGAATAGCAGGTAATTACACAGGATTTTCTTCATGCTTTGGAGGAGGATAAGTCATTGGCAATGAATAAGCCTGATAATCAATTTTTCTTCAATAGTGTGAAGTTTTGTGCTATCTCCCTCCAGCATGTGGTAGTTTCACACGCCTAGTGTGTCATTCCATTGCTTAAGAGAGAAGCAATTGGAGAAGGATGTAGTGATGGCTAGAGGATGGGGAGATTCACTGGTGTGAGACAAGTTTGCTGCCTGGATGTCAGGAGGCTGAGATTCCTCACAACAAAGTGATGGCCCCTCTGACTGACTTGTACAGTACCATAAATGTCTGTAGCTGGCCCACCATCATTTCTCTGAGAGGCATTGTCTGTACTGCCTTCCTTATTCCTTTCCTTGTCTCTTATCTTCCATATACATTCATAATTCAAGCATTGTTGGATCTTAGAATCAGTGGCCTTGACTGTCTGAGAGAACATGAATCACCTTCTATTGCATGCTCTTTATTTCCCTTGTGTGGTCATGCTCTCACTCTGAACGTCTGCATGCTCTCACTCCCTGTCTCTCTCCATCTCGGTCATTCTATACAGTAAGTACCTGTGTCACCCGGGGTGCTCTTCCCTGTGCTTCTGCTGTGGAAACTGTGCTCTCAGGTGGCTCACTAGAACTCAATACAGCAGGCTGCCTGGCTGGCAGGCAGAGTACAGGCTGAGTGGACTCCTTGTGGAGTACCAGGGCGTGAGGTGTTTATTGCTTGGATGGCAGTTCAGTTCACTATTAATGCATGGTTACTCTGTTTGTTTGATGAACTCCTCTCAGAAGTGGTTTCAGTCGTGTTCCTCCCTTTGGGACCACAGAGGAAGGACAGAGCGAGAAAAGACAGCAACACGATGTGTTCCACCACTTGCTCTCTGCTCCAGTTACATGACTGTCTTAGAGGAATGAAGCTTTGATTTAGTTTTCCCAGCTTGCGCAACATTTCAGTCAATCAGCTTTTATACTTAAGCAATAATACATGAGGCCATGTGTTAGGACATTTATCATGGCTGTGACATGGTCTCTTTCTGACTGCCATGTAAAGCACAACTACCCATAAATGGTTGCTATAGACTCTTTCCCCCTTGCTAGCTAGCCACCTACACACTTCAGACTGAAGTTAGACAGACGGCAAACTAGCTGCATTTTTGTTTAAATTGACCTGTTTTTCTATTGACATTTCTTTGTATACAGTCAGAAGTTTACATACCTTAGCCAAATACATTTAAACTCAGTTTTTCACAATTCCTGACATTTAATCCCAGTAAAAATTCCCTGTCTTTGGTCAGTTAGGATCACCACTTTATTTTAAGAATGTGAAATGTCAGAATAATAGTAGTGGTTTCTTTCAGCTTTTATTTCATCACATTCCCAGTGGGTCAGAAGTTTACATGCACTCCATTAGTATTTGGTAACATTGCCTTTAAATTGTTTAATTTGGGTCAAAATGTGCCACCCTAGTAGCAGCAGTATTGCGTCGCTAGGTAATGATACAAACAAGGTCTGTTTTTCTGAATGTGGCCATGTGTATGTTGTCTGGTATGTCATGGGATAGACTCTTACTCCAAATCAACTGTTGTGTGCTGCTATAGTGGGTTAGCCATTTGATTGAAGTGAGTATTAAGTATGGCCATAGATCTTTTTTTTGGAATTAGACATGATCAGTCTTTGTTGTTTCATGCTGACTGTTTCATGCTTCCCTCTCTTCCCCCCCAGTGATGGACACTAAGGCGGTGTTTACTGCTCTGTACAGTGTGTGTGAGGAGAATGCTACGTTCTTCTCTGAGGGTGCTAAGGGGTCCCAGGGGGGTGCGGCACAGCGACTGGTGGACACCATGACCCTGATCCAGGAGCACGCCCGCAGCCTGGAACCTGTCATCTCCGGCTTTGCTGCTGTCTACCACCACTTTGACTTTGACCCACACATACCAGCCAATGGATACCGCTCTCTAGTCAAGGTAGGATGGCAGGGTTTGTGTCTGTGACAACTCCCTAGTTAAAAAAAAATAATGTTTACCTTTTATTTTACTAGGCAAGTCGGATAAGAACAAATTCTTATTTTCAATGACGGCCGAGGAACAGTGGGTTAAATGCGTTGTTCAGGGGCAGAGCGACAGATTTTTACCTTGTCAGCTCGGGGATTCGATCTAGCAACCTTCCGGCTACTCGTCCAATGCTCTAACCACTAGGCTACTTGCCACCCCAAGAGTGAGTGTGAGTGTTAAGAGGGAGTGTGTATGTGTGTTCCTAACAGTCTCAACATTGGGAAAAATTCAACACCAGCATCGTAAGCCTCAAGTTTATTTTGTATTCTGTTTTTTTTGTTATAATAGAACCTATTCAGGCTCCCTCTTGTATGGATGAGAAATCATGACCTCTCTGCCAGCTGCTTACCTCTTATTAAATGTCTCTGAATTTCTGTCTCCACCTTTTTCATGATCTGTCTCACTCTTTTTTTCTGTACCTGTTGTTATTTTCTCTCACACATTCTCTTTTTTGAATGTCATTTCTATCACTCACACACAGCACTTTTCCTCTTCCCACCCCGCTCTTAGGTGGTGCGCTGCTGCATTCTCCACATCATCCACAAGGGGCGCTACATCTCCACCAACCGACGCAGCATCTTCTTTCGGACGGCCCACAACGCAGGGGAGATGGAGGCCTACTGCTCGGCCCTATGTCAGCTGAGAGCCCTGCTCTACCTGGCCCAGCGACTGCTGCACGACAACAGCCACGGGAACCTCTTCTTCCACGAGGAGAGCGGCCTCAGCCAGAGCTTCATCCGGGAGTACTCCTCCATGCACAAGGGCTGCTTCTACGGACGCTGCCTCGGATTTCAGGTGGGGGGGGGGAGAAAAGACTGGGAGGGCAGAATACTTTTGGGATGATCTTGAGGCCCTTTTTGTTAGCCTCAGGGAAAAGTATTTAGTAGTGATTGGTTTCATGTCTCTCCTCTTTCAGTTCACTCCAGCCATCCGTCCCTGTCTGCAGACCATAGCCATCGGCCTGGTGGCTTTCGGAGAGAACTACAGGCGCCACCAGTCAGGCATTGGTCAGTGGCTCCAGCAAACCTCCCTATTGATGGAAACAAAAGCCACTCAGTCATTAATTTATTCTCATTTACATCCTAAACCATTCTACTGACATGGCAACTCAGTTGACGTGAAGGGATTGTGAGGGTGAATATCAATGCTAGATACAATACATCATTAAAGGGTCATTTAAAGGGAGACTTACTTACATTAACCCACACACACATTTGATAGTTAGTAGTTTATTTTATTTTAATCACCAAATCACATTACAGTCAAGAAGGATTCCAACATTTCATAGGTCATTGATATATGGACACTTATGAGTACAGAAAGCACCTTCTCCGTACAGCACACATACACAAGTAAGCATTTCACTGTTAGTCTACACCTGTTGTTTATGAAGGATGTGATGGCACACACACAATATGATCTAACACTGTCTTTTGCTTTTTGCTGCTTCCCAGTGGAGGAAGGAGGTATTGCACCATATGGTGAGTGTCTGTCCCCCTGACCACTGCCGTAGTCTCAGTCTGGGAGATAGAGCCAGGCTTTGACATGGTTAATAGGTGACCACAGGCATAGTGTGACCAAGTCTTAGTGTTTAATTAGGGGAATCCTCTGTTTTAGTGCTCTGGTGGAACAAATAACCATACAATTCAGCTCTCCTGGACAACAGGTGACCACTGCTCCGTCTCATCCAGACACTCCTGTAGCTACAGAGATTGAAAGAGTTCTGTTTAACAGTAGCATCTACTGCCTCCACTCATGGCCATCGCTCTCTCTGCCTCCCCATCCCTGTGTTTCTGTCTGTGAGTTGATTTGATGTGTTAGCATCCACTCACTCCCTCTCCTCCACTCTCTCTCTCTTTTCCCTGTCCCTTTTCTGTCATTCATCTTTATCCATACCTATACCTTTTCCCTCTGCCACTTCCACTACCTTGTCCCCCTATCTTTTTACCTGCAACTGTCTATTGCCCTCTCCTTCTTGCCTGCCTCCTACAACCATCTCTCCACGATTTTCTCTCCCCCTTCCCTCTTTCTCCAGGTGTAGCAGCCAGCTCCTTCTTTACCTCAGGGAAGTACGCCATCGACCCAGAGTTAAGGGGGGCGGAGTTTGAACGCATCACTCAGAACCTGGACGTCCACTTCTGGAAGGCCTTCTGGAACATCACAGAGACTGAGGTTCTATCTGTGAGTCACTGACCACTCTGGACGGACCCTGGAACGGGTCGCTGGTAGATTACTCTTGCGCGGGGGTGTACAGCTCAGTGGTAGAATACTCTTCCCTTGCGCTGGGATGTACAGCTCAGTGGTAGAATACTCTTCCCTTGTATGTGTTGCTCAGCGTTTGTCCTGTTGGCTATCTTAACTCTGTCTTTCATTCCTCTCATAGTTATGTAGTTGCAGAGCTTGTAATACTGTCACTGTTTAGATTTTACTGGATTCTTTCCTGCCACGAGGAGATGCTCTCAGCTTTGTCTTTGGTCAAGTTTATTGACTTAAAAATGACCGGAAGATCAAAATAATTAAATGATATTATGAATGTTTATCTGCTCTCTTTCTTGTCCCTCCTCCTAAAGGAAAAGACTGAAACATTACAATGTATCTGTGACGGATAACAAACTAATCTTCTTCCTTTCCTTCCACTCTCCCCCTCAGAGTCTAGCCAGTATGACGTCCACCCAGGTGAAGGTGAACCGTGCCCTCTCAGTGCCCCCTGTGCCCTTTGACCTCCCGCTGGTGGCTGATCCCCACCTCACTGTCACCATAGAGGCCCCGTCGGCCCACACCGGCCCTGGCCCCGTACAGATGAGGCTGATCTCCTTCGAGCTGAGGGAGGGACAGGTAACTAAAGCTCTGTTCATATTGGCAGTTTGAAGTGACTCAAATACCTGTTATTTATATATATATTTTTTATCCGATTCAATTGTTTACAGACCGATAATTTAACTTATAATTCACTGTATCACAATTCCAATGGGTCAGAAGTTTACATACATGAGTTGACTGTGCCTTTAACCTCTTATGGCTGCATCCCTTGTTCTCAATTTCCGACTGAAGACATACCCTAATTTAACTGCCTGTCGCTCAGCCCCAGAGGCAAGGATATGCATATTCTTGGTATCATTTGAATGGAAACATTCAAATGTTAATTGAATGTAGGAGAATATAACACAGATCTGGTGTAAGAAAAGAGAAAGAAAGAGCATACGTTTACTGTTTTTTATTGTTGTAGCATCATCTTTCACATGTACTAGAATAGGATGCTGGAGATAATTTTGATGGATAACACAAGAGGGCCACTGTAGGTGTGCAAACTTCAGGAATCGGTGAGCTACCGTACATGACATTTAGCATGAAGTCCCCAGGTGTCCCACACAAGTTTCCCAAATATGGCCGAGTTGGTGAAATGACCTATAATTACAGTGGGGCAAAAAAGTATTTAGTCAGCCACGAATTGTGCAAGTTCACCCACTTAAAAAGATGAGAGGCCTGTAATTTTCATCATAGGTACACTTCAACTATGACAGACAAAATGAGAAAATAAAATCCAGAAAATCACATTGTAGGATTTTTAATTAATTTATTTGCAAATTATGGTGGAAAATAGGTATTTGGTCACCTACAAACAAGCAAGATTTCTGGCTCTCACAGATCTGTAACTTCTTCTTTAAGAGGCTCATCTGTCCTCCACATTATGTCATGGCTTTAGAAGCTTCTGATAGGCTAATTGACATTTGTGTCAATTGGAAGGGTACCTGTGGATGTATTTCAAGGCCTACCTCCAAACTCTGTGCCTCTTGCTTGCCATCATGGGAAAATCAAAAGAAATCAGCCAAGACCTCGGAAAAAAATTGTAGATCTCCACAAGTCTGGTTCATCCTTGGGAGAAATTTCCAAACGCCTGAAGGTACCACGTTCATCTGTACAAACAATAGTACGCCGGTATAAACACCATGGGACCACGCGGCCGTCATACAGCTCAGGAAGGAGACACGTTCTGTCTCCTTGGGATGAATGTACTTTGGTGCGAAAAGTGCAAATCAATCCCAGAACAACAGGACCTTGTGAAGCTGCTGGGGGAAACAGGCACAAAAGTATCTATATTTATGCAACAGTATAGACTTTACGTCCGTCCCCTCGCCCTGACCTTTGCGCGAACCAGGGACGCTCTGCATACATCAACAGTCACCCTCGAAGCATCGTTACCCATCGCTCCACGAAAGCCGCGGCTCTTGCAGTGCAAGGGGAACCACTACTTCAAGGTCTCAGAGCAAATAACGTCACCGATTGAAACGCCACTAGCGCGCATCACCGCTAACTAGCTAGCCATTTCACATCGGCTACATTTACAGCAAAACGAGTCTTATATTGACATCCTATATTGGCAAGGAAGAAGCCACTGCTCCAAAACCGCCATAAAAAAGCCAGACTACGGTTTGCAACGGGATATGGGGACAAATGTCATTTTTTGGAGAAATGTCCTCTGGTCTGATGAAACAAAAATTGAACTGTTTGGCCATAATGACAATCGTTATGTTTAGAGGAAAAAGGGGGAGGCTTGCAAGTTGAACACCATCCCAACTGTGAAGCACGGGGGTGGCAGCATCATGTTGTGGGGGTGCTTTGCTGCAGGAGGGATTGGTGCACTTCACAAAATAAATGGCATCATGAGGACACAAAATTATGTGGATATATTAAAGCAACATCTCAAGACATCAGTCAGGAAGTTAAAACTTGGTCGCAAATGGGTCTTCCAAATGGACAATGACCCCAAGCATACTTCCAAAGTTGTCGCAAAATGGCTTAAGGACGACAACAGTCAAGGTATTGGAGTGGACATCACAAAGCCCTGACCTCAATCCTACAGAAAATGTGTGGGCAGAACTGAAAAAGGGTGCGCGAGCAAGGAGGCCTACAAACCTGACTCGGTTACACCAGCTCTGTCAGGAGGAATGTGCCAAAATTCACCCAACTTATTATGGGAAGCTTGTGGAAGGCTACCTAAAACATTTGACCCAAGTTAAACAATTTAAAGATAATGCTACCAAATACTAATTGTGTGTATGTTAACTGCTTACCCACTGGGAATGTGATGAAATAAATAAAAGCTGAAATAAATAATTCTCTTATTATTCTGACATTTCATAAATTTAAAATAAAGTGGTGATGCTAACTGACCTAAGACGGGGAAATTTTTTACTAGGATTAAATGTCAGGAATTGTGAAAAACTGAGTAAATGTATTTGGCTAATGTATTTGACTTCAACTGTCGGTCCCGCTTTGTTCTTTGTTTCCTAGTGAATACAACCTTGGTCTCATACTGGTTACATTCCAGTCTCAGCTGATTGTAGGTCAAAGTTCACTTTTGTTAACCTTTCAAATCTGACAAGCAGAACCTTTGACTGGTAGATCAAAATGTGCTGCTGTCGCTGTAAAACCTTTGACAGCAGCAGTATGACAGTGTGTATTTCCCAAGTTAATTGGATTTAAGCTGCTGCTTTCATCAGCTGTTGAGAAGCCCCTTCCTGCGTGAAATGCTTGAACATCAAGGGATTCTGTTACTTTACGTTTCCTTTGTTTGAGAGCAGCTGTAGTAAATGACAGTGTTGTCTTCTCCGCTCATCCGCAGCTCTTAATCCCTTTAAATCCACACACACACACTTTATTTATTTGGGGAGGTATTGAACAGCAGAGCTGAGCATCTGTAGTCTGGCATTATACCAGACATGATATCAGCCAACACTTTTTAACTCACTCATTGATCCTGCTCAGTCAAAGAGCTGTTGTCTTATGTGGCAAACACAAGCAAAAGCCTCTGCTGTTCCCTGCTAATGTTAATGAATGGGAATGAGAATGGTGTGTTTGTGGTGGAGCTGGAAGGACAGTCTGGAGCAGAGAACAAACCACACAGCTAGTCCAAGCTAGTACTGAAGAGATTGTTCAACAGAGAGCTGTAAAGCAAATGGACAAATCAATATCTGTAGCAAATGAAGTGAAAACAGATTTTTTTTCTAGCTTTGATTGCGATAGTGATTCTCTGGCTGTCTCTGTCTCCCTCCCTCTTCTGTAGGACAGTGAGGCGTTGCTGTCCCTGTCTCGTTCTGAGGGTGGTCCTATCTCCCTGTCTCTGGGAATGAAGACCAAGCAGAGCCCCCCTTCTCGCTGGCTGCTGGTGCACTACCACGGAGGAGGCTTTGTGGCTCAGACCTCCAAGTCTCACGAGGTAATAACACATTCTGTTCTCGTTTGTTTGTTGGGAGGAATTGACCGTCACGTTTCACCTTTAACCTAACTAGTGTCTCTATGGTGGGAACCCATGGTGTGTGGCCATGGGTTCCACAGCCTATCATGTTCAAGACCCCAATGTCTTTTTTATTTTATTTATTTTGTTAACTGGAATCAAACCATTCTAATGAATAGTTTGAGAATTGTGTTGTTAGATGGGTACTTGGTGGTCTTGAGGATATGTTCTGAATGATTGTGTTTTCATTCCATGGCTTCCCTGTAATGAGCCGTTCCTGCTAATGACTGTTTAATTCATCCAATAGGGTTGATGGACACAAACTGACTTATATATTTATATCACTCTATATTATCCAGTGATTGGTGCAGGCCAGCCCCTCTTTCCCCCAAATCCACTCCTGTCTGTCTCTCCTCCCTCTTCATTCCATCTCCTCTCTCTCCCTCTCCCCCCTGTATTATATAACCAGCAGGGTACCACTGAGACGCATCACCATGAAACCAGAGTGGACTGGCAGTCCCTTGATCTCCAATAGCCTTGCAACCAGAGGCTATAGGAAGTGATCTGAGGAGGAACAAGCCTGTCATGTTGAATTAGCCTGGAACTCTGCATGAAGTTATTATGGCTTTATATTACATAGGCCCTAATGGAAGATGTCTGTCTGTGTGTGATCTCCATGCTTTAGGCTCTCTCCTCTAACCCTGTCCTCTACGCTTTCCTCCTTTCTGATCATTATTCCCTTTGTGCTCTACTCTCCTTTGTCCTAATGACCTCTTCTGTCATTTTTATAATCCACCTCTGCTCTTTGCTTTCCTTTCTCTCTCCTATCTCCTTCACTGTACCCACTCTGTTCTTCCTTCCTCCCCCTGGCCAGTGAGGAGATGGATAGTCTGAGAGGGCATTCATCTCTCTCTGTGGGGTCCGCTGGCAAGCCTTGTCATGGGCAGACCTGGCCAGCGGCGCTGACGGGTTTCAAAACGCATCATGTACTGACAATGACGATCGTTCAAATTGTCATGCAGGCACGCGCGCACACCACGACACGCATGTCAGCAGTGCCAGACTGTGATCCATTATGGCAGCGTGGCTTTAAAAGTGCAGGGCAGATTCCCAGGGATGGTGTTGAGGTGGTGTCTGGCAGTGTGATGTGGTCACATCCAGTCATGGGCCACTGAGGTGAGGCTCTCTGTGTATTGTTTAGAGAGGCAGAGCTGTCACTACTGACACTGTCACTGATGCTTAGAGAGAAGAGGAGTGGCAATGGAGCGATCGAATGACAGGAGAGAAACTTCTGTAGAGGAGGGCAGACTAATATTGTCAGATGAGATTTATTGTCAGATGTATGCACTCTTGACTTCTCACTTAGCTAAGTACTTGATGACCGTACAAGGTTATAATATCAAAAGCAAGTATTCTAAAGATGTTTGATCTGGAAAGTATGTCTAAGAATGCTAATCATTTAGCTACCATGACATCAAATTGCATAGCAACAACAGGTTAACACCACCCCTGTGTAGTGAGAGCAAGGTTGTCATATTTCATTTGTGAGCACAGTGCACATAACTGGTATTTTCATAACAGAATTACCAAGCCGCCACTTGAGTTAGGCAGTGTATGGTTGGGTTGGTAGTTCACCAATACAGAACCTGCAAGGTGGGCATCTGATACCAGGACCCCTCTCCTATCCTTCCCAACACCACATCCTGTAAAGCTAGCTAGGGGGCACTAAGAAGCCTTCAGAACTGCAAACAGCACTCTGCCTGCCCTGGTAGGGGGTTGCACCATCTACAGTACACTCACTCCTTTCACCCCCTTTCTTTCTTCTCCAGCCGTACCTGAAGAGCTGGTCTCAGGACCTGGGTGTGCCCATCCTGTCTGTGGACTACTCTCTGGCCCCTGAAGCCCCCTTCCCCAGGGCCCTGGAGGACTGCTTCTATGCCTACTGCTGGGCCATCAAGAACCACCAGCTGCTGGGTAGGACAACACACTACTACCACTTTATCTAACCTTACTGTTGGGCCATCAATAACCACCACCTGCTGGGTAGGATAACACACTACTACCACTTTATCTAACCCTAACCCAACTGCTGGGTAGGATAACACACTACTACCACTTTATCTTAGAATAGAATGGGCTTTAATGTCCCCAGGGGGACATGTCTTTGACAACATTTTGATGCTCTACATTTGAAGTCGAAGTTTACATACACTTAGGTTGAGTCATTAAAACTCGTATTTTCAACCACTCCACAAATTTCTTGTTAACAAACTCTAGTTTTGGCAACTCGGTTAGGACATCTACTTTGTGCATGACACAAGTAATTTTTCCAACAATTGTTTACAGACAGATTATTTCACTTATAATTCACTGTGTCACAATTTCAGTGGATCAGAAGTTTACATACACTGAGTTGACTATGTCTTTAAACAGCTTGGAAAATTCCAGAAATTATGTCATGGCTTTAGAAGCTTCTGATAGGCTAATTGACATCATTTGTCAATTGGAGGTGTACCAGTGGATCTATTTCAAGGCCTACCTTCAAAGAAATCTGCTAAGACCTCATCCTTGGGAGCAATTTCCAAACGCCTGAAGGTACCACGTTCATCTGTACAAACAATAGTAGGCAAGTATAAACACCATGGGACCACGCGGCCGTCATACAGCTCAGGAAGGAGACACGTTCTGTCTCCTCAAGATTAACGTACTTTAGTGCAAATCAATCCCAGAACAACAGCAAAAGGACCTTGTAAAGATGCTGGAGGAAACGGGTACAAAAGTACCTATATCCACAGTAAAACAAGTCATATATCGACATAACCTGAAAAGCCGCTCAGCAAGGAAGAAGCCACTGCTCCAAAACCACCATAAAAAAGCCAGACTACAGTTTGAAACTGCACACCGGGACAAAGATCATACGTTTTGGAGAAATGTCCTCTGGTCTGATGAAACAAAAATTGAACTGTTTTGGCCATAATGACCATCGTTATGTTTGGAGGTTAAAGGGGGAGGCTTGCAAGCTGAAGAACACCATCCCAACTGTGAAGCACGGGGGTGGCAGCATCATGTTGTGGGGGTGCTTTGCTGCAGGAGGGATTGGTGCACT
Organism: Oncorhynchus masou masou; assembly: GCF_036934945.1. NCBI lineage: Eukaryota > Metazoa > Chordata > Actinopteri > Salmoniformes > Salmonidae > Oncorhynchus > Oncorhynchus masou. Next base: position 74,751,704 of record NC_088240.1, on the reverse strand, counting down.
TCACAAAATAAATGGCATCATGAGGACAAAATTATGTGGATATATTAAAGCAACATCTCAAGACACCAGTCAGGAAGTTAAAACTTGGTCGCAAATGGGTCTTCCAAATGGACAATGACCCCAAGCATACTTCCAAAGTTGTGGCAAAATGGCTTAAGGACAACAAAGTCAAGATATTGGAGTGGCCATCACAAAGCCCTGACCTCAATCCTACAGAAAATGTGGGCAGAACTGAAAAAGGGTGTGCGAGCAAGGAGGCCTACAAACCTGACTCGGTTACACCAGCTCTGTCAGGAGGAATGTGCCAAAATTCACCCAACTTATTATGGGAAGCTTGTGGAAGGCTACCTGAAACGTTTGACCCAAGTTAAACAATTTAAAGGCAATGCTACCAAATACTAATTGAGTGTATGTAAACTTCTGGCCTACTGGGAATGTGATGAAATAAATAAAAGCTGAAAGAAACCATTCTTTCTATTTTAAGAATGTGAAATGTCAGAATAATAGTAAAGTGGTGATCCTAACTGACCCAAGACAGGGAATTTTTACTAGGATTAAATGTCAGGAATTGAAAAACTGAGTTTAAATGTATTTGGCTGAGGTGTATGTTAACTTTTGACTTCAACTGTATATATAAATAGACAGACCTGCTTTTTCAGATGGGCTTAATTCCCAATGTTCTCAATATTTATTTGGATATTTCCTGGTACTTTATTATGACAGAAAGCTAAAGTCTGGTTAGCTTGGAACTCACTTAACTGATGGCCATAGTCTCAACTTATGTCTCAATTATAAAACATTGTGGGACAAGATAAAACAACACCTATACAGTACTTGCATATCAACAACCACCCCTCATTGCCCCATATAGACATGGGTACAGAGAGTGGGACTTGGAAGTGTTATGCAGATTCTCACTTTTACTCAGCTTTTCTCCTTTCTCTCCCTCTTTCTGTTTTTCTGTCACACTCTTGCCTCAATCTACTGACTCGGACTCTCCTCTCTCTCAGGTTGGACGGGGGAGAATGTCTGTCTAGCCGGTGACAGTGCTGGTGGTAACCTGTGTATTACAACATCGATGCGCGCTGCATCTCACGGCGTGCGGATGCCGGATGGCATCGTAGCTGCCTACCCTGCCATCCTGCTCACCGCCTATGCCTCGCCCTCCCGCCTGCTCACCCTCTTTGACCCCCTACTGCCCCTCAGTGTGCTCTCCAGGTGTCTCAGCGCCTACGCAGGTAAGACTGTGTGAGAGGGTGCAGAGATGGTTTACTGCCCCTGAGTGTAGTGCGTGGTGTTTGTGCATGCCAATCAATGCTGGTGAGTGATGGGTATCACATTTCCCCTCTCCCCCAGGTGAGGAGCCCCAGGCAGAGAAGCAGGTGGAGAAGGTGAGCACTCTGAGCATGGTGAGAAGAGACACGGCCCTGCTGCTCAGAGACTTCAAACAGGGAGCTTCCAACTGGATCCACTCCCTACTGGACCCCAACAGAGCCACTGCCACGGCATCAACAGGTAGGTACACGTGTGTTGTGTGGGGGGGGGGGTGGTCTTGGGGGGGGGGGGGGGGTGTGTCTGTGTCATTGTGTTCACGCATCTTAGTGTCTGACTGAGGTGAAATAATTTTTTCCTATTACCAGAAGGTCCATGTATGGAATATTTGATTGACATTGATATCCACAGTTGACCTAATTAACCCATCAATCACCCACGGCCACCACCCTGTTACGTCACACCCTCATCCATCCAGATCAATTCACTGCTTAGTCTCAGGCCACAGAAGGCTCTCCCCACTAATTGTGTTGAAACCCTGCAGTAAGCAGACTATTCCAGGCGTCACCATGTTACCTGACACACAGCAGCTGTGGGCCAGACTAATGACTGTATCATTGGGGGGTGTACATTATTAAAGGCCATTATTAATAGAAGAGCTCAGTGAGTACAGCTTTGAGAACAGACAAGCCATGACACCTCTTACAGCTGTGTTGTGACGGGGAGATCATATCGTAATGACACCATTATTGCTTAAAGCTATAATCAAAGTGGGCACCTTGCATCTGTTTTGGTAAAAAGCTGAGGGATGGGTCTGGAGCAATGTAACCATTCTCAAATTCATACTGTAGACAGCTATGGATGGAAGGACTTACAATCCATGTGATGATAAAAATTGCAGTTTTAACCATGTTTTAAAGCTTTACAGTGTTAGTTTACATTTATATTGTTTGAAACATTGGGGTGAAATAAGATTATATGTGGGGCTCTGATGGGATATTGACATTTAAACTAAGCTCATGAGGCATTTTTAAGTTATATTCTTCAACAATCAATGGTGTATATCAATAATTTGAGTCCAAGAATGAATGTAGTATCTAACGATTCTAGCTTTTAATATCCATCTCCCAATAACCACACGCCGCTCACCCCTGCCTCTTCTCACCGTCCTCCAATCATATGTCTTCATTGATGTTTCCCTGTTCCATAATGGCCTCAGTCTTTGTCTCTCACTCTGTCTTATTTTGTCAATGACTCTCTTCTCTCTCCAGATACGTCTTCGTCAGTGAGGAAGAGTGTGTCTGAGGCATCCATCAGCTCACCCCACTCGGACCCCCCCGTGCCCCCTGAGCATCCCTTTGACTTCTCCTTGAGGAGAGAGTCTCTGAAGAGCCACACCTGCCAGGACCTGGCAGGCCACGCCAACAACGCCAACTCCACTCCCGCTGCTGCCCCCACCACTCCTGCCCACAATGCAATGGTGTTCCCCGAACCCACGGTATGATACTCCCTGAGTTGCCCTTAACAGATGTAGGATCAGATTACCCTCTCCAAAACTTATTCTTAACAATTTGGGGGGGGGGGTTAAACTGACTTCAGATCAGTGTGGCAGCTTCATCCTTACTGCTGGAGGTCGATTTCAAGTTTTCATAATAGTCGGTAATCGGCCTTTTTGGATGCCGATTTATATTGCAATCCACAAGGAGACTGCGTGGCAGGCTGACCACCTGTTACGCGAGTGCCGCATCAAAAGGACCGTGTGGCTGCAAGGAGCCAAGGTAAGTTGCTAGCTAGCATTAAACTTGTCTTGTAAAAACAGTCATCACATAATCACTAGTTAACTACACATGGTTGATGATATTACCAGGTTAACTAGCTTGTCTTGCATTGCATATAATCAATGCGGTGCCTGTTAATTTATCATCGAATCACAGCCTACTTAAACTTTGCCAAACGGGTGACAATTTTAACAAAAGTGCATTCGTGAAAAAAGCACAATCGTGGCACAAATGTACATACCCATAAAATATCAATGCCTTTCTTAAAATCAATACACGAGTGTATATATATATTTTTTATCCTGCATATGTAGTTAAAAGAAATTAATGTTAGCAGGCAATAATAACTAGGGAAATTGTGTCACTTCTCTTGCCTTTAGTGCAAGCAGAGTCAGGGTATTTGCAGCAGTTTGGGCTGCCTGGCTCGTTGCGAACTGTGTGAAGACCATTTCTTCCTAACAAAGACTGTAATTAATTTGCCAGAATTGTACATAATTATGACAACATTGAATGTTGTGCAATGTAACATCAATATTTAGACTTATCGATGCCACCTGTTAGATAGAATACAGAACGGTTCCGTATTTCACTTAAAGAATAAAAGTTTTGTTTTCGAAATGATAGTTTCCGGATTTGACCATATTAATGACCAAAGGCTTGTATTTCTGTGTGTTTATTATGTTATAATTAAGTCTATGATTAATAGAGCAGTCTGAGCGGTGAAAGGCAGTAGCAGGCTTGTAAGCATTCATTCAAAAAGCACTTTACAGCGTTTGCCAGCAGCTCTTAGCAATGCTTGAGGCACAGCGCTGTTTGACTTCAAGCCTATCAGGTCCCGAGATTAGGCTGGCAATACTAAAGTGCCTATAAGAACATCCAATAGTGATGGTATATAAAATACAAATGGTATAGAGAGAGAGAGTCCTATAATTCCTTTAATGACAACCTAAAACCTCTTACCTGGGAATATTGAAGACTCATGTTAAAATGAACCACAAGCTTTCTCATGTTCTGAGCAAGGAACTTAAACGTTAGCTTTCTTACATGGCACATATTACACTTTTCGTCTCCAACACGGTGTTTTTGCATTATTTAAACCAAATTGAACATGTTTTATTATTTATTTGAGACAAATTTTATTTTATTTATGTATTATATTAATTTAAAATAAGTGTTCATTCAACATTGTTGTAATTGTCATTTATTACAAATATATATCTATATAAATCGGCCGATTTTAATCAGTATCGGCTTTTTTTTGTCCTCCAATAATTGGTATTGGCGTTGAAAAATCATAATCTTCGAACTCTACTGCGTTTACGGCCACTTCAGATACACCTGTCACTGAATTGTTGGTGTTTGTCTTAACGAAGCCTGTCGCTGAATAATTTATGCAAATAGATGGTGACCAAGCTGCTTGTCTTGTTCCCTCCTACACAGATTTAACTGGCGCAGACAGGCAGAACTGTGTGTCTGAGTGTAACCTGTAGTGTGTCAGTATGGAGATCATCTGTGTTTCTATAAAGCCAGTCTGAATGAATGCCTCTGTCTCCAGGGGGAATATGAAGAACTGTCACAGTGAAACATGTCAGTCTTTGTTCCTGTGATTTGAAATGGAAAAAATATACTTGAGGCTTGTAGATTCTTAGAACAAGTGTCTGGTCCCAACGGAAAGACACTTCAGTATTATCTAGTATCTTATACCATAAAGTTTCCACAGTCTTGGTCCTTGACTAGTGATAACTTATGTATTGCCATGGTAACATTTTTTCCTTGTACCCCTCCAGCCTGACAACGTGAGCTTCTTCCTCTCCAAAGAGGAGGCGGTGTCCATGTCGGATGCTCTGTCCTCTGTAGCCATAGCGCCCCCTGAGGGGGAGGAGGGCGTGGTGCTGGAGCACCCTCGGGAGTTCCCCCTGGGCTTCGAACCGCTGCGTTCTGAGCGGCTGGCTGAGATGAAGCTGGCCACCTCGCCTGTCGTCAGGAACCCCTACATGTCTCCTCTACTGGCCCCCGACAGCATGCTGAGAGGACTGCCCCCCATACACCTAGTGGTGGGTGAGAGGGAGGGAGGTGGTGGGTGAGAGGGAGGGAGGACTACCTAGTGGTGAGAGGGAGGGAAATGGAGTTGGCGATTGGCTTGTCCCAATCTTTTTCTGGTCTTTTCTACCAATTTAGTATTTTTGTTTTTACATGATCCTAGAAGACCCTCTTTGACTCTGTTGTTTCTCTCCCTCTCCCCTTAGGCCTGTGCGTTAGACCCCATGCTGGATGACTCTGTGATGTTTGCCAAGCGCCTGAGGAACGTAGATCAGCCAGTCACCCTGTGTGTGGTGGACGACCTCCCCCACGGCTTTCTCAGTCTATCACAGCTCTCCAGGGAGACTAGGGAAGCGGCTAACGTCTGCGTCAACCGAATCAGGGACGTCTTTGACCAGAAGGACTCGCCCCAGGAGCCACGCATGCACCGCAAGCTGGAAAGGACCAATCAACGCGCTTCCTCTGTCGCCACGGGTGACCCAGAGAAGCTTTTTGCAGCACCCATTCAAGAGGAGGAGCTGCTGGTGGCCAGGGGAGGGGCTCTAGTTCAAGATGGGGAGGGGCTAGTTGGTGTGGCAGCACAGAACAACATAGACATTGTGGGATAAAGGCATGATCAGGGGTTTGCTAGATGAGTACCGTTTGTTAAAGGATTTACAAGAGATGGAGATAAGGGGGGGATTTGGGTGACATGAAGCCTGGGAGAGGAGAAGAGAATAGAGTGAAAGAAAAACAGCAGGAGGAGAATATGGAGAAGGAGTTGGTAGCGTGCCCAGTTTTGGAGAGACAGAATAAAGCACCCATGGATAGAGAGGAAAGCAAGTACTAATTGCAACCTCTTCATCTTTCAAACTCTCAATTGCTGTTTAGCACCATGCACGGTGACATGTTGACCACACACACACTAAACCATTTTGCCTTTTGGGCTGCTGCATTGTGCTCGGTGTAGAACTGTGAGTTTGGAGCCTGGACATTATAAAACAGCACAGAGCGTTGTGGTGAATGGTCGAGCTATCTCCCTATAGAAGACTATTCCAGTCCCTAATCAGATGAGCTCCTACATAGTGCCATCACAACTTAATGGCCACTTGTTTTTTAGGGAGCTGCTCTAAATCAAGCTTAATAACTGTAGAACTATGAGTTGGTTGTGAATACTGCTGCTGTTCGGTCACTTACTCTGCTGATTGGCCCATCAATAGGGTGCTGCAGCATTGGAAACAACAAACTTAGAAACTGGAAGGATTTGGTAGTACCTTGAAATTGTTAACCATAATAGATCTTATTATGCCATAGTATTCCTTGTTATTTGTATTTATTGTGTGTGTATATATTTATATATACTCATTGTATTTTAATTTTAATCCTGGATCATAGTTATACCTGTTTGTTCAAGGCTTTTAAGAGCATATTGTGAGGTGGATGCTAAGTTATGTTCCTAGCTGTGTAGTGCCATAGTCTGTGGCTGCTCATTCCTAGTTGTTCAAAGTAGCCAAATGTTAACCTCTCACCGTAGTGACTAGTGGTCAGCTAGTCGTTACCCACCCAACCAGTCACCTCAGTGAGATGTGGCTGAGGGTTGATATTATTATATTCTAGTCTTTATATTATACTGATATATTATAACTATCCAATCATAAATAGCTAATGCAATATTATAGCTGCATTTTCACCAGTGCAATCAACAGGATTCAGTGGAGCCATAATTATATTGTGCTTGGATTTAAGTTGGGGGGTAAAGCATCAAGTCACAGTAATTGTTGTTTTGATCATTTTTATTGACACACAGTAATTAAGTCTTATCATTTTAAGTTTCTTGTGCTCAGCCTTTGTTTGTTGCCATCTAAAAGCAATCACTTAGCTGTCTATAAACTGACTGCCTTTAGAAGCACATGTTTTTTAAAAGACTGGAAATCCTTTCTCTATTTGCACAGTGAATAACTTCAATAAGAAAGCCTGAAGCAGACAGATGCACTTGCCCATCTCTTCATACTATCTGTACATCACTGCACTGACTGCCAAAAACTCAGCCCTCTATCCCAGGATGCAGTGCATTACACTGCCACAGCCCTTGAGCCAGGGGACGTCCTGCTTGCTGACCCATTTCTGCACCTCCGTCCAAATCACAGAGGATCCATTCTGCTCCAACAGCCTGTACCGAGCGAGCAGGAGAATCTAGAACAAGCCTGATAGTGAGTTCATACTCACTGAACAGGTGACTTCTCTATTTAGAGAATACCTTTCTGTGTACCTTTAGGACATTCTACAGTGGCTGACTGACAATCTGTGTTCTACACTATCTTTACCCTGTGCAAATACTCAGGGGCTGATGCTACAACTACGTTTGGACTGAATCTGATATGATACTTGATATGGCCTCTGTCTAGCTTGTTGAGAATGAATGATTCACATTGGAGTGAAAGCCTTTATCTAAATATAAATGACAACAACCTCACTTCTGGTGCTGTCCTTGTCTGGTAGTCACAGGCCTGGGTTGCCAGATCTGTTGAGAATTATGCTGGTTGAGAAGGATGGCTTTTGGCTGGATTTAACCCCCTCCCTCACCCCCCAGAAGAGCAGGGTTTATCCAGCACACGGTCATGATCTAGTATTATGATTCACTGTCCTGTTTGCTGCCATTGCTTATTGCAGCATTTTGAGGCAGGCTGATAGAAATGAAGAGAGCTGTTAACCTTGAAGGTCTTCAAGGAATCACTTATCTTGTTTTTAGAAGTCTTGTGTTTAATGGTTGATGGTTTTTAGACGATCATCTCACACTTTCTTTGTAAGTTAAGTGTAACTGTGTGTCTGTGTTTAGTGAGGTGTCTGGTAAGTGGATTCTGTATGCGTCTATCAATGACTCTTAACATTGCATGTGTTTGTGAGTGCTTGTGTGGGTGGAACATCTACCATCTTTGAAACCATGATTGTGTGTTTTTAATTGCAGCAGTAAAGCAGCATGTGGGTGTATGGGGCCATGAGTTGCAACCCAAGCCCCTGAATCTCATGGGTGTTGTACAGTACACTATTGTTTAGCCAAGCAGGACTTCTGAGATCCCATTTAACACTATGCATTCTGTCAGCCATCCATTGCTATGATACATTACAAGGTCCTTGATGAATACAGTTCTCATTGTGCTCTAGCAACATAACTGATCATGCATATTGAGATTTAGTAGCCTTGCGTCTCCATTGCCAGAGTAGATATCATAACCCCACACACACACCCAACGAGCACCACTCCAGGCCCTATGGGATGCCCTGAATGGCTCCTATAGACTACTAGCGCACCCAATGAGCAAGGCTAGTACAGCCCTCTGAACTATCTATGGAACTGTGTAATGGTGGTTTAGCACCGCTTGGTGGTTTATGACCAAATCATTTTTATTTGGGTTGTGGCTTTAGACCAGGTCCTGGTCAGAAACATTGCTCTTGTTTTCTTGGTGGGTCACAATAAATTATTTTATATGGGTCACAGTGCAACAACTTTGGGAACCTCTGCAATAAGCTGCTCTTTTAATGGCTACCAATCCTTCACCTGATCTGAGAGGAGGGCACTGCACAGGAGAAATCCATGACAAGGTGCTAGCCCATTAGTCTCGTGAGGTTACCACCATCTTGTTTTCACTTTACTAGTCTAGGTTGTCAGGAAAGGGGAGGGGCCAATTGAGGGCATTGGAACATGGTCTCCCCCCACATGTGGGCAACCACTGTTTCTATGCCTCAATTTTTTTTTTACATTTATTTAAAAAAATAAATGTAAAGTTTTATCTTTTTAACTAGGCAAGTCAGTTAAGAACAAATTCTTATTTTTAATTACAACCTAGGAACAGTGGGTTAACTGCCTTGTTCAGGGGCGGAACGACAGATTTTTACTTTGTCAACTCGGGGATTAATTCTTGCAACCTTTCGGTTACTAGTCCAATGCTCTAACCATTAGGCTCCCTGCCGCCCCTACTTGCCGTTTGATGCATCATGCATTAGCAAATCATGACGTCGGTGATCTTCAGGTCGGAAAGTCAGAGCTCTAGAAAGAGGCCCAAGATTCCGAGTTTGATGAAGGTTCAAATACATTTTCAGTCAGATTGCTTTTTCCTCGATTTCACAGTTTTGAACGCTCGGAAGTTGGAGAATTTCTAGTTCCTAGTTGTTTTGGGGAGTGTGATCCTCATTTTGGTCTTGAAATGCAAAATGGCTGAAGTGGAGTGGCTTTGTGTGTTTTGATTATACATCATACCTCAACCATTTCCTTCATGTATAGACTATTTACACTGGATTCAACATCTCTTAGCCCTGGGATATCTTTAGCTCTAGGCTAACCTGAAACATGCAGTGTGAAAAGCCTATTAGTACGTCAACATATTATCTAAAAGCTGTTTAGGTCAAGTACCCGGTCAAATGTTTCACCACACACAGCTATGCAGTAACACACCAGCATCCTTTACTAGATTTTGTCTCCTGTCTTTGGTGAGCCGTGTCTCCTTTTTCAATCGAAAATTTGGTCACTTACTTGGTTGAAATGCTTTCGATCAACCCTGAGGCTCGAGTTATGCAAGGCTATTTTCCATTTGGTCATTTAGCAGACGGCATACCACTTCGTTTGCCGAGAGCATTGTGCAATCTACACAATCTGATCACTTGAGAATACTTGAATGGAACTGATCTCGACTGCCTGCTTTGCAGAATGTGTTCGTCTTGATAGGAAATTATTTTATTTTCTATTATTTTGTCCCACTTGGACCAGGGGTTCTAAAAGTGGCGTCTGTGGAGGTACTGCAGGGCGTCCGCGGCCAGACGACATTTTCGCCAATTATACATTTTTCAACTCCGACTCCGATCTTGCAACCTTTCACTTACTAGCCCAACGCTCTAACCACTAGGCTACCTGCCGCCCCAAATGTTCTTGAAATGTTCTTACCCCAGGCCAGAGACTTGGATCGTTCAGCCATACACTGCAGAAGTCATGATAACTCCTTGTTGACTATTTTTTTTTTATCTCACTCTAGTTATGATTTATGAGGGGGGTCCTGATGAATTTTCTATCACAAAAGGGCTCCCCTCCCCAGCCCCAAAAAGTTTGCAAATCCCTGACTTAGACAATACCACCTGTGTGATAAAGTGCATGTTAGATTAAGGCTTGAAGCAGAACCAAAGATTGCGTCTAGTTTTATATGATACTTGCTGTCATTGACATTAGTAACAGACATTTTGGCCTAGGTTGATGTCCGTGCGTCCTGTTAGCTGTGTCATTGAGATCTACATAGTAGTTCTGGGTTTGCACTTTATGGAACAAGACACTGGTTAATATAGAGCTATTTAAGATAACTATATTTTATTAAAACCTACACAAAGCCATAGAAAGTGAAATGTTTTGAAGTTTACTTTAATTAGTTATTTTACAACACCACAAGTGCATCCATGTGAATAAAAGATTGAATATGTATTACAAAAAGAAAATACATTTCCTGTATAGATATTTTAACTTTCACTTGCTTTTCCTCTTTTTGACTCCTGTAATGACTCTTTACAGGATTGGTTGAATGTTTCACATATGCAATAAGTCTTTTGTCTCTTGTAACCCTTGTTTTTCCTGTTCATTTTTTGTGAATAAATATATTCTCCCAAACATGTTACATCTGTATTTATTTCGAAGCTGAAATGTCAGAATACGGAATTGGGGCAACACATTTTGTGGCCTATGGTTAAATTCATTACCTGTCAATCAGATCTTTAACTTGATTACAAGGCTGTTTCAACAAGCTTATTCTGCTCATCAATCTGACTTTGACACAGTCAGGTCCATAAATATTAGTACATTGAACAAGTTATCATTTTAGCTCTACACCACAATTGATTTGAAAGGAAAGATGAGCTGAAGGAGCAGACTTACAGCATTAATATGAGGGTATTTACATCCAAATTGACTGAACGGTGAACATCTCACCCCAATTTTAGGGGCTTAAAAGTAATTTGACAAACTAACAATCCAAAATTAAATTGTGAGTTAATACTTTGTAGCAAATAATTTGCAGTCAAAGACTGCCTGAAGACTGGAACCCATAGACACCACCAGATGCTTGGTTTCTTCCCTGCTGATGCTCTGCCAGGCCTTTACTGCAGCTGTCTTCTGTTCCGGCTTGTTCTTGGGGTGTTTTGCCTTCAAGTGAAATGCATGCTCAATTGGACTCAGGTCATGTGATTTACTTGGCCATTGCAGAACATTCCACTTTGCCTTTTGCAGTATGCTTCGGGTCATTGTCCATCTGCACTGTGACACGCCATCCAATGAGTTTTGAAGCATTTGGCTGAATCTGAGCAGATAATGTAACCCTAAACACTTCAGAATTTATTCTGCTGCTTTTGTTAGCAGTCACATCAATAAATGCAAGGGAACCAGTCCCATTGGCAGCCATACATGCCCACATGCGGACTGCCCACATGCGCATTGCGGACTGCTCCATTGATAATGAATGACTTCTGACGGAACGGTACACAGAACGCACCGCAGCCTAGTGCAGCACCCCCAACATAGTGTTGCGGACTGTTCCATTGATAATGAATGACTTCTGACGGAACGGTACACAGAACGCACCGCAGCCTAGTGCAGCACCCCCAACATAGTGTTGCGGACTGTTCCATTGATAATGAATGACTTCTGACGGAACGGTACACAGAACGCACCGCAGCCTAGTGCAGCACCCCCAACATAGTGTTGCGAACTGCTCCATTGATAATGAATGACTTCTGACGGAACGGTACATAGAACGCACCGCAGCCTAGTGCAGCACCCCCAACATAGTGTTGCGGACTGTTCCATTGATAATGAATGACTTCTGACGGAACGGTACACAGAACGCACCGCAGCCCCAACATAGTGTTGCGGACTGCTCCATTGATAATGAATGACTTCAGACGGAACGGTACACAGAACGCACCGCAGCCTAGTGCAGCACCCCCAACATAGTGTTGCGAACTGCTCCATTGATAATGAATGACTTCTGACGGAACGGTACATAGAACGCACCGCAGCCTAGTGCAGCACCCCCAACATAGTGTTGCGGACTGTTCCATTGATAATGAATGACTTCTGACGGAACGGTACACAGAACGCACCGCAGCCCCAACATAGTGTTGCGGACTGCTCCATTGATAATGAATGACTTCAGACGGAACGGTACACAGAACGCACCGCAGCCTAGTGCAGCACCCCCAACATAGTGTTGCGGACTGCTCCATTGACAATTAATTACTTCTGACCGAACGCAAAGAGTTTGATGCATCTGGTGGACATGTGGCAATAGACCTATTTGTAGGAGGTACGCTAAATGTATGGATAGCACACAAGCTGTTAACCTCAAAGTATAAACTGTTGGGAATAAGGTTGTTTAGTGTCTGTTCTATATCTAGGAGATAAGAAGGCTCAGGAAATAGTTTTTTTGAACACATATTTAACCTCTTATTTTTGTTGGTTCAAAACTACCTCCATACTACCATTCACTTGTATAGGTTATCTTCAGACTAGTCCCATGACATGGTCTGAAAAACACCACTGTAGCGCGGAGGATTGAGATGTCTAGCCCATGCAAAAAAAAATGTCTATAGTTTAAATTGACCGATCTTGATTGGGATCTTTTTATTATGTTACTCAGATTGACACACCGGTTTTAACTGCATTATGTGGATGTAAATTCACACAGTCTCTGAACAGTTGATGTTGAGATGTGTCTGTTACTTGAACTCTGTGAAGCATTTATTTGGGTTCAAATTTCTGAGGCTGGTATCTCTGGTATAATGAACTTATCCTCTGCAGCAGAGGTAACTCTGGGTCTTCCATTCCTGTGGCGTTTCTAATGAGAGCCAGCTTCATCATAGGGCTTGATGATTTTTGAGACTGTACTTGAAGAAACTTAAACATTTCTTAATTCTCCATATTGACTGACCTTCATGTCTTAAAGTAATGATGGACTGTTGTTGGACTGTTGTTTATCTTTGCTTTTTTGAGCTGTCTGTTCTTGCCATAATACGTACTTAGCCCAATTTGGTAAAAGACCATTTCCATACTTCCCCTACCTTGTCACAACTCAACTGATTGGCTCAAACGCATTAAGAAGGAAATAAATTCCACAAATTAACTTTTAACAAGGCACACCTGTTAATTGAAATGCATTCCAGGTGACTACCTCATGAAGCTGGTTGAGAGAATGCAAAGAGTGTGCAAAGCTGTCATCAATGCAACATGGGGGCTATTTGAAGAACATATATTGTGATTTGTTTAACACTGTTTAACACTTTTTTGGTTACTACATTACTCCATATGTGTTATTCCAGTCTTCACTATTATTATACAATGTAGAAAATAATATAAATAAAGAAAAACCAGACAAGACAAAATTACAAAGAAACATAAATACTTCCATTAAACTTTTATCTGAACATGTGAAAATCATGTAGCCTATCCTTGGTGTGATGATTTACTTTAATTTGGGTAGTTGTTTTAGAAGGTGTCGCCTATTAGTCTTGTTCGATTCTATAGGCCTCGGCTAAGAGTGAGCAACAGGTCTATAATGTGAGTGAAAACCCCACTCATCGAAAATGTTTGACCAAATAGGTAACAAATTAATTTAAACGTGAATGATTGATGTATGTCTCTTGAATGTGTCGCAATCAGAGAGCGAGAACGCGCATTCTGCCTCTGTTTCCAGTGAGTGGGGAAGGAGTAGAGGCGATTATCTAAAGCGCGCTCACAGCTGAAATATTGGGGCCACATGCATCGGCAAAAGACGAGAACGCGCGCCCTGTGTCTTCTCTGCTTCCTTCTCGGATACTGTCGTTTCCTGCATTCCAGTTGATTGGGAAGGGGGGCCGGGACGACCACTGAGTAGCGAAATTCTAGGATAAGATGGAGGTTTGCGAGAGACTTTTGTGTCTGGCTGTGGTGTCCAGCGTTTTCTGCGTTGGCTCGGTTCTGGGGAAATACGTGAGAGGTATCGTCAACACCAAGGAGGTAAGGTGTTTGATACCTAATTTATCACTTGTGACAATGACACCATTATCAGACTCGGCAGCGCCTTCTCATGTAGCCCAAAGCCTTTCCGTGTTTATATTCTATTGTGAGTGTGACGCGCTCCGAAATTGCCTGATCATTTTTTATTCCAAATCAAGCAATTTCTCCAAGATGTTACAGGATGTCCATACTGCCTTCTATTTGTGCGCATCTCTATTGCGTGTCAGAGTGAGCGTATTTCTATCTACATCGTTCTGGCTCTGTTTGTGGCTCTCACCAACCGGTAGAAGCAAGCTGTGGATGTTTACGAGAATGTGCCTTGCAAATCCATCTAGCATTTATTTTTCTTTGTGATAGCGCCAAGCGTTGGTGATATCCTACACTGTAACCAAAATAACTCACATCCATAATTCGCATATAATAATGGTAACCCCGCCGTTACAGGTGTACGTCAGTTGTCGCTCACGTCACATATAGTTTATTATTGGTCCTCCTCATCTCACATCAGCTGTGCTCCAACACTTAACACTAACATATAAAACATTGTCTTTTGATATCAATCTGTTACGAATCTCAAATATATTATTATCTGATTTCATGTATCTGTTGCTATTGATTCCTTCTGCGTTTAGATGTTGTACTCATATTGTCCCCATGCCCTGCTGTGAGTGACCACATTATAGGTCGGGCCAGTGTAAAGTGCACCAGACAGATCTGTGCCAGCCGCGACTATCCCGTGCACTGAGCTCTCTCACAACTCTTCTCATCTCAGCTCTTTTAGTGTCCCACTTCTGCATAACAGTTTGATGATCAGGTGTGATATTTAACCCATGACATTCATGAGTCATAAAGTAGGCTAACACCTGTCCTACACACTATAATGAATTCCCTCTTCCCCATTCCCTCTTCAGAAGGAACACAATGGAAATAAGCTTTTAAGCTTTATTGTGTTATCCTTGATGATTTTCTTATTGTATGTGGAGGTGTCACCGGCTGGAGCTCCCTTATGTATTTAAAAAAAATGGCCTAATAAATTCAATCAATCAATATCAAATGTAGAAACACTTAGGCTTCTTATCAGATCATGTGGCTTCCAATCAATAGCCATTGAAAATGGACAAACTATAATATAGTTAACTAGCTAAATAAACTAGTGCATGATATCAGAAATGCTTCTGAATAACATAAACCATATTAGATCCCCAGCTCATGCCAGACGTACTCTATACCCTCTTCTCTTACATGGTGTGTGTTCGTCTGAACCAGGGCTGTGTCTTCCCTCAAACACCATGTCACTGCTCCGAAAGGACTGAAACAACACTCATCTGGACATGTTGATATAGTGTGTGTGTGTTCGTCAGAACCAGGGCTGTGTCTTCCCTCAAATACCATGTCACTGCTCCGAATGGACTGAAACAACACTCATCTGGACATGTTGATATAGTGTGTGTGTGTTCGTCAGAACCAGGGCTGTGTCTTCCCTCAAATACCATGTCACTGCTCCGAATGGACTGAAACAACACTCATCTGGACATGTTGATATAGTGTGTGTGTGTTCGTCAGAACCAGGGCTGTGTCTTCCCTCAAACACCATGACACTGCTCCGAATGGACTGAAACAACACTCATCTGGACATGTTGATATAGTGTGTGTGTGTTCGTCTGAACCAGGGCTGTGTCTTCCCTCAAACACCATGTCACTGCTCCGAATGGACTGAAACAACACTCATCTGGACATCTTGATATAGTGTGTGTGTGTTGTCCAGTGGGATTGTTCAACACATCAGTCTTGTCTGCGGACTCCCACCCAAGGTCACACACACGCACATGGCCTCACTCCTCCAGCTCAAAGTCACAGTAGAGTATAGTCGTGGCAAAAAGTTTTGAGAATGACACAAATATGAATTTTCACAAAATCTGCTGCCTCAGTTTGTATGAAGGCAATTTGCATATACTCCAGAATGTTATGAAGAGTGATCAGATGAATTGCAATTAATTGCAAAGTCCCTCTTTGCCATGCAAATGACCTGAATCCCCCCAAAACATTTCCACTGCATTTCAGCCCTGCCAGAAAAGGACCAGCTGACATCATGTCAGTGAGTCTCTCGTCACAGGTGTGAGTGTTGACGAGGACAAGGCTGGAGATCACTCTGTCATGCTGATTGAGTTCGAATAACAGACTGGAAGCTTCAAAAGGAGGGTGGTACTTGGAATCATTGTTCTTCCTCTGTCAATCATGGTTACCTGCAAGGAAACACGTGCTGTCATCATTGCTTTGCACAAAAAGGGCTTCACAGGCAAGGATATTGCTGCCAGTAAGATTGCACCTAAATCAACCATTTATCGGATCATCAAGAACTTCAAGGAGAGCGGTTCAATTGCTGTGAAGAAGGCTTCAGGGCGCCCAAGAAAGTCCAGCAAGCGCCAGGACCGTCTCCTAAAGTTGATTCAGCTGCGGGATCGGGGCACCACCAGTACAGAGCTTGCTCAGGAATGGCAACAGGCAGGTGTGAGTGTATCTGCACACACAGTGGAGGAGGCCTGGTGTCAAGAAGGGCAGCAAAGAAGCCACTTCTCTACAGGAAAAACATCAGGGACAGATTGATATTCTGCAAAGGTTACAGGGATTGGACTGCTGAGGACTGGGGTAAAGTCATTTTCTCTGATGAATCCCCTTTCCGATTGTTTGGGGCACCCAAAATAAAGCTTGTCCGGAGAAGACAAGGTGAGAGCTACCATCAGTCCTGTGTCATGCCAACAGTAAAGCATCCTGAGACAATTCATGTGTGGGGTTGCTTCTCAGCCAAGGGAGTGTGCTCACTCACAATTTTGCATAAGAACACAGCTATGAATAAAGAACGGTACCAACACATCCTCCGAGAGCAACTTCTCCCAACCATCCAGGAACAGTTTGGTGACAAACAATGCCTTTTCCAACATGATGGAGCACCTTGGCAAAAGTAATAACTAAGTGGCTCGGGGAACAAAACATCGATATTTTGGGTCCATGGCCAGGAAACTCCCCAGACCTTAATCCCATTGAGAACTTGTGGTCAATCCTCAAGAGGCGTGTGGACAAACAAAAACCCACAAATTCTGACAAACTCCAAGTATTGATTATGCAAGAATGGGCTGCCATCAGTCAGGATGTGGCCAGAAGTTAATTGACAGCATGCCAGGGCGGATTGCAGAGGTATTGAAAAAGAAGGGTCAACACTGCAAATATTGACTCTTTGCATCAACTTCATGTAATTGTCAATAAAAGCCTTTGACACTTATGAAATGCTTGTAATTATACTTCAGTATTCCATAGTAACATCTGACAAAAATATCTAAAGACACTGAAGCAGCAAACTTTGTGGAAATTAATATTTGTGTCGTTCTCAAAATTATTGGCCACGACAGTACAACATATCAAATCAGCAGGCAAGGCATGTTCAGGTTCAGTGATGGTGGGTAGGATTATAGGTATGTTCAGTGATGGTGGGGAGGATTATAGGTATGTTCAGGTTCAGTGACGGTGGAGAGGATTATAGGTATGTTCAGGTTCAGTGACGGTGGAGAGGATTATAGGTATGTTCAGGTTCAGTGATGGTGGAGAGGATTATAGGTATGATCAGGTTCAGTGACGGTGGGGAGGATTATAGGTATGTTCAGGTTCAGTGATGGTGGAGAGGATTATAGGTATGTTCAGGTTCAGTGACGGTGGAGAGGATTATAGGTATGATCAGGTTCAGTGATGGTGGAGAGGATTATAGGTATGTTCAGGTTCAGTGATGGTGGGGAGGATTATAGGTATGATCAGGTTCAGTGATGGTGGGGAGGATTATAGGTATGTTCAGGTTCAGTGATGGTGGGGAGGATTATAGGTATGTTCAGGTTCAGATGGTGGGGAGGATTTATAGGTATGATCAGGTTCAGTGATGGTGGGGAGGATTATAGGTATGTTCAGGTTCAGATGGTGGGGAGGATTTATAGGTATGATCAGGTTCAGATGGTGGGGAGGATTTATAGGTATGATCAGGTTCAGTGATGGTGGGGAGGATTATAGGTATGTTCAGTGATGGTGGGGAGGATTATAGGTAGGTTCAGTGATGGTGGGGAGGATTATAGGTATGATCAGTGATGGTGGGGAGGATTATAGGTATTATCAGTGATGGTGGGGAGGATTATAGGTATGTTCAGTGATGGTGGGGAGGATTATAGGTATGATCAGTGATGGTGGGGAGGATTATAGGTATGATCAGTGATGGTGGGGAGGATTATAGGTATGATCAGTGATGGTGGGGAGGATTATAGGTATGATCAGTGATGGTGGGGAGGATTATAGGTATGTTCAGTGATGGTGGGGAGGATTATAGGTATGTTCAGTGATGGTGGGGAGGATTATAGGTATGATCAGTGATGGTGGGGAGGATTATAGGTATGATCAGTGATGGTGGGGAGGATTATAGGTATGTTCAGTGATGGTGGGGAGGATTATAGGTATGATCAGTGATGGTGGGGAGGATTATAGGTATGATCAGTGATGGTGGGGAGGATTATAGGTATGATCAGTGATGGTGGGGAGGATTATAGGTATGTTCAGTGATGGTGGGGAGGATTATAGGTATGATCAGTGATGGTGGGGAGGATTATAGGTATGATCAGTGATGGTGGGGAGGATTATAGGTATGATCAGTGATGGTGGGGAGGATTATAGGTATGTTCAGTGATGGTGGGGAGGATTATAGGTATGTTCAGTGATGGTGGGGAGGATTATAGGTATGTTCAGTGATGGTGGGGAGGATTATAGGTATGATCAGTGATGGTGGGGAGGATTATAGGTAGGTTCAGTGATGGTGGGGAGGATTATAGGTATGATCAGTGATGGTGGGGAGGATTATAGGTATGATCAGTGATGGTGGGGAGGATTATAGGTATGATCAGTGATGGTGGGGAGGATTATAGGTATGTTCAGTGATGGTGGGGAGGATTATAGGTATGATCAGTGATGGTGGGGAGGATTATAGGTATGATCAGTGATGGTGGGGAGGATTATAGGTATGATCAGTGATGGTGGGGAGGATTATAGGTATGTTCAGTGATGGTGGGGAGGATTATAGGTATGTTCAGTGATGGTGGGGAGGATTATAGGTATGTTCAGTGATGGTGGGGAGGATTATAGGTATGTTCAGGTTCAGTGATGGTGGGGATGATTATAGGTAGGTTCAGTGATGGTGGGGAGGATTATAGGTATGATCAGTGATGGTGGGGAGGATTATAGGTATGATCAGTGATGGTGGGGAGGATTATAGGTAGGTTCAGTGATGGTGGGGATGATTATAGGTAGGTTCAGTGATGGTGGGGAGGATTATAGGTTAGGTTTTTTAGTTTATTTATGTTTGTGTGTGATTGTGATTTCATGTAGCTGTGAGTATGTTGAGGCAAGTGAGTGTGTTTGTGTTGCACCATTGTGTAACCTTACTAATGAATCATTGAGAGGTCCAGGGGTGACTTGACTATAGTTGATTGGTAATTAATTGTTAATGAGGTTTGGCAAGCAAACCGGGTTCTGGAGAGAGGGGGAGAGACGGCGAGAGAGGGAAATAGGAAGGGAGGGACAGCGAGAGCGGGGAGAGATAGAGAGGAAGGGACAGGGAGAGAGAGATCGAGGAAAGGAGGGACAGACAGAGGGGTAAGGGAGGGACAGAGAGAGAGGGAGTAGTAGTGACCACTGTAGTGACCGGATACTGCATCGAGGCCTAGCACTTGATTAATGGGCTGTCTAACACACACGCACACACACACACACACACACACACACACTCTTTCACTCAAATACACACACACTCGCTCATTCACTCACATACACATGCACACACACTGGCTCAATGTCTCTGCGTCACAATGCAGTGGCCGTGGGGTAATGAGAGGACTAAGGGAGATTAAGGTTGACACCCCATCCACTGTTCCCCTGCTCCTGTTTCCCTCCTACTCTCCACTGACTGGGCCTAGTGCAGGACTACAGGTGCCTTCTGGGTTTACACTGAACTGCACGGATTGGGGCTAGACTGGACTGACCTGTTCAGAATCACTGTTAGGCTCTATTCCCTTACTGTTCCTTAAGCGCATACCCCCCCCCCCCCCCCCGAGGATCTTTTTTCAAACATATATTTCCTGTTTGAGGAGTGCAAGATCAATTTGTCACTTAAATCTTGCTGCAGTGATTGCTTTAATTTGACTCCTTCGACTCTTTCATACTCTTGCTTGTGCCTGTCGTTTTCCCCCCATTAAAGTTACGACTGTGGAAATGACGCCTCTAGCACTGAGATGCAGTGCCTTAGACTGCTGCGCCACTCGGGAGCTGAAGTGACAATAGTGGTAGGTGGATTGTTTGTCCAGATCTGTAATAGGCTATAGCAGTGGTCCCAACTTTTTTGAGTCAAGATCACTTTGAGTCAAAATGTAAGCCGAGATCTACTGTTCAAATTGTTTTTTTTTACGTTACTTAAAAAATGTAAGCCTATGCAACATTAACCTAATGAAACAATAGTGTAGTAATGAGATTTGAGCAGTAGGCTATAGGCCCAAAACATTATTACCGCATATTGGCTTTGCTTGAATTACATTGCCAATGCATTGTTGTTCTTCTCGGACCGTTTAAAAAAATATTTTAACATTTGAATAAGACTATATGATCACGCTTTTTTTACCGGGCTGATGGAGCCTGCATCTGATGGTCAGTCTCTGCAGAGGGTGAGGGCAGCAGACTGAGGGTCTGCCTCTCAACGTCTCGCCGCTCTCCCTTTCCTCAGCTGACACTGACCCAAAAGGGACGCCGTCTTCCAGCTGATGACGAAACTCGAGTCACACCACATTATTTCTGTCTCATGCACAAATGTATTTTGTTAGTCCTATGACCAAAGAAAGAAGACCCAAGCCACTAATAATAACAACGCAAGCCTATCGATACATTTTCCTACTCATTCATTGCAGTTGCAGTGCTGGTTGTATTGTGAGTGGCAGTAGGGAAAACACACATTTTATGGTAGTGTTAATAATAGTGTTGAATAGAAAGTGTTGACAGTTCTAAGTAAAAACTTAAACATGAACTCACTCATCAAAACAGCAGCTATTTGCTGTATAATATTCGTTGACAGTCTCTTTCTGGTCATGCTTTTAAAGTTTATAAATCTCACATTATCAACTTTGCTGTAGCTTTCTTTTACGCCTGCTACATTACTGCAGACACAGTCATCTGAGCCATCTGATTGGCCAGTTGTAGGCCTATAGTGCACTTGATTTGCTACCCCTGGGCCCTCCAGGAAGGCAGAGTTTATACCTTCAGGTGCCCCCACCACCAACAGAGCGAGACATTTACAAAAATATTTGGTGTTCGAATAATAATGCCTTGGAGATGGAACAGATTTTTATCTATTGGACATTTGAGAAATCCATATGCATTGGGTGCTTAACCCATTAGGGCTTCACCCACACAACTGGCATCACCCACATACCGGCGTCACCAATAAACCAGGGATATTGGCCAAATGAGCCACTTTCCTTGTGTGTAGATGTCAAATCGAATCCAATTTATTTGTCACATACACATGGTTAGCAGATGTTAATGCGAGTGTAGCGAAATGCTTGTGCTTCTAGTTCCGACAATGCAATAATAACCAACAAGTAATCTAGCTAACAATTTCAAAACTACTACCTTATTTAATTTTTAATTTTACCTTTATTTTACTAGGCAAGTCAGTTAAAAACAAATTCTTATTTTCAATGACGGCCTAGGAACAGTGGGATAACTGCCTGTTCAGGGGCAGAACGACAGATTTGTACCTTGTCAGCTTGGGGATTTGAACTTGCAACCTTTCAGTTACTAGTCAAGGGGTGTAAGGGGATAAAGAACATGTACATAAATATATATGAATGAGTGATGGTACAGAGTGGCATAGGCAAGATACAGTAGATGGTTTCGAGTACAGTATATACATATGAGATGAGTATGTAAACAAAGTGGCATAGTTAAAGTGGCTAGTGATACATGTATTACATAAAGATGCAGTAGAAGATATAGAGTACAGTATATATGTATACATATGAGATAAATGATGTAGGGTATGTAAACATTATATTAAGTAGCATTGTTTAAAGTGGATAGTGATATATTTGACATAATTTCCCAACAATTCCCATTATTAAAGTGGCTGGAGTTGAGTCAGTGTGTTGGCAGCAGCCACTCAATGTTAGTGGTGGCTGTTTAACTGTCTGATGGCCTTGAGATAGAAGCTGTTTTTCAGTCTCTCGGTCCCAGCTTTGATGCACCTGTACTGACCTCGCCTTCTGGATGATAGCGGGGTGAACAGACAGTGGCGCGGGTGGTTGTTGTCCTTGATGATATGTATGGCCTTCCTGTGACATCGGGTGGTGTAGGTGTCACACCCTGACCATAGTTTACTTTGTATGTTTCTATGTTTTGGTTGGTCAGGGTGTAATCTGAGTGGGCATTCTATGTTGGATGTCTTGTTTGTCTATTTCTATGTCTGGCCTGATATGGTTCTCAATCAGAGGCAGGTGTTAGTCATTGTCTCTGATTGGGAACCATATTTAGGTAGCCTGGGTTTCACTGTGTGTTTGTGGGTGATTGTTCCTGTCTCTGTGTTTTGCACCAGATAGGACTGTTTTAGGTTTTCGCATGTTTATTGTTTTGTTAGTTTATTCGTGTACAGTTTTCTTTATTAAAGTACAATGAATAACAACCACGCTGCATTTTGGTCCGCCTCTCCTTCTACAGACGAAAGCCGTGACAGTAGGTGTCCTGGAGGGCAGGTAGTTTGCCCCCGATGTGTTGTGCAGACCTCACTACCCTCTGGAGAGCCTTACGGTTGTGGGCGGAGCAGTTGCCGTACCAGGCGGTGATGCTCTCGATTGTGCATCTGTAGAAGTTTGTGAGTGCTTTTGGTGACAAGCCAAAATTCTTCAGCCTCCTGAGGTTGAAGAGGCGCTGCTGCGCCTACTTCACGATGCTGTCTGTGTGGGTGGACCAATTCAGTTTGTCTGTGATGTGTACGCCGAGGAACTTAAAACTTACTACCCTCTCCACTACTGTTCCATCGATGTGGATAGGGGGGTGTTCCCTCTGCTGTTTCCTGAAGTCCACAATCATCTCCTTAGTTTTGTTGACGTTGAGTGAGGTTATTTTCCTGACACCACACTCCGAGGGCCCTCACCTCCTCCCTGTAGGCTGTCTCGTCGTTGTTGGTAATCAAGCCTACCACTGTTGTGTCGTCCGCATACTTGATGATTGAGTTGGAGGCGTGCGTGGATCAGCGGGGTGGAGATGTTGTTGCCTACCCTCACCACCTGGGGGCGGCCCATCAGGAAGTCCAGTACCCAGTTGCACAGGGCGGGGTCGAGACCCAGGGTCTCGAGCTTGGAGGGTACTATGGTGTTAAATGCCGAGCTGTAGTCGATGAACAGCATTCTCACATAGGTATTCCTCTTGTCCAGATGGGTTAGGGCAGTGTGGTTGAGATTGCATCGTCTGTGGACCTATTTGGGCGGTAAGCAAATTGGAGTGGGTCTAGGGTGTCAGGTAGGGTGGAGGTGATATGGTCCTTGACTAGTCTCTCAAAGCACTTCATGATGACGGAAGTGAGTGCTACGGGGCGGTAGTCGTTTAGCTCAGTTACCTTAGCTTTCTTGGGAACAGGAACAATGGTGGCCCTCTTGAAGCATGTGGGAACAGCAGACTGGGATAGGGATTGATTGAATATGTCCGTAAACACACCAGCCAGCTGGTCTGCGCATGCTCTGAGGGCGCGGCTGGGGATGCCGTCTGGGCCTGCAGCCTTGCGAGGGTTAACACGTCGGCGTCAGTGAAGGAGAGTCAGCAGGTTTTGGTTGCAGGCCGTGTCAGTGGCACTGTATTGTCCTCAAAGCGGGCAAAAAAGTTATTTCGTCTGCCTGGGAGCAAGACATCCTGGTCCGTGACGGGGCTGGTTTTCTTTTTGTAATCTGTGATTGACTGTAGACCCTGCCACATACCTCTTGTGTCTGAGCCGTTGAATTGAGATTCTGCTTTGTCTCTATACTGACGTTTAGCTTGTTTGATTGCCTTGCAGAGGGAATAGCTACACTGTTTGTATTCGGTCATGTTGTGTAGATGTGTAGCATTACAAAGCTTTATAGCTTATTGTTTTATTGGTTTTTACTTTCCTTAAATAATAATTGTCCACCTCATGGTTCTGCTGTCAGAGATTTGAGTACTAAATTCATCTGGGCATTGCATGCTTAGGCCTATAGACTTATATATTAAGCGGTGTCAGAGGAAAGCCCATAAAATTGTCAGACATTGACCCCCCCCCCCTCCCCCTCTCTCTTGTACACTGCTCCTACTTCCTGTTTGTTTATTATCTATGCATTGTCACTTCGCCCCCACCTACATGTACAGATTACCTCAACTAGCCTGTAGCCCTGCACACTGACTCGGTACCGGTGCCCCCTGTATATAGCCTCCACACTGACTCGGTACCGGTGCCCCCTGTATAGAGCCTCCACACTGACTCGGTACCGGTGCCCCCTGTATATAGCCTCCACACTGACTCGGTACCGGTGCCCCCTGTATAGAGCCTCCACACTGACTCGGTACCGGTGCCCCCTGTATATAGCCTCCACACTGACTCGGTACCGGTGCCCCCTGTATATAGCCTCCACACTGACTCGGTACCGGTGCCCCCTGTATATAGCCTCCACACTGACTCGGTACCGGTGCCCCCTGTATATAGCCTCCACACTGACTCGGTACCGGTGCCCCCTGTATAGAGCCTCCACACTGACTCGGTACCGGTGCCCCCTGTATATAGTCTCCACACTGACTGGGTACCGGTGCCCCCTGTATATAGCCTCCACACTGACTCGGTACCGGTGCCCCCTGTATATAGTCTCCACACTGACTGGGTACCGGTGCCCCCTGTATATAGTCTCCACACTGACTCGGTACCGGTGCCCCCTGTATAGAGCCTCCACACTGACTGGGTACCGGTGCCCCCTGTATATAGTCTCCACACTGACTGGGTACCGGTGCCCCCTGTATATAGTCTCCACACTGACTCGGTACCGGTGCCCCCTGTATATAGTCTCCACACTGACTGGGTACCGGTGCCCCCTGTATAGAGCCTCCACACTGACTGGGTACCGGTGCCCCCTGTATATAGCCTCCACACTGACTCGGTACCGGTGCCCCCTGTATATAGCCTCCACACTGACTCGGTACCGGTGCCCCCTGTATATAGCCTCCACACTGACTCGGTACCGGTGCCCCCTGTATATAGCCTCCACACTGCCTGGGTACCGGTGCCCCCTGTATATAGCCTCCACACTGACTCGGTACCGGTGCCCCCTGTATATAGCCTCCACACTGACTCGGTACCGGTGCCCCCTGTATATAGCCTCCACACTGCCTGGGTACCGGTGCCCCCTGTATATAGCCTCCACACTGACTCGGTACCGGTGCCCCCTGTATATAGCCTCCACACTGACTCGGTACCGGTGCCCCCTGTATATAGCCTCCACACTGACTCGGTACCGGTGCCCCCTGTATATAGCCTCCACACTGACTCGGTACCGGTGCCCCCTGTATAGAGCCTCCACACTGACTCGGTACCGGTGCCCCCTGTATATAGCCTCCACACTGACTCGGTACCGGTGCCCCCTGTATATAGCCTCCACACTGACTCGGTACCGGTGCCCCCTGTATATAGCCTCCACACTGACTCGGTACCGGTGCCCCCTGTATATAGCCTCCACACTGACTCGGTACCGGTGCCCCCTGTATAGAGCCTCCACACTGACTCGGTACCGGTGCCCCCTGTATATAGCCTCCACACTGACTCGGTACCGGTGCCCCCTGTATATAGCCTCCACACTGACTCGGTACCGGTGCCCCCTGTATATAGCCTCCACACTGACTCGGTACCGGTGCCCCCTGTATATAGCCTCCACACTGACTCGGTACCGGTGCCCCCTGTATAGAGCCTCCACACTGACTCGGTACCGGTGCCCCCTGTATATAGCCTCCACACTGACTCGGTACCGGTGCCCCCTGTATATAGCCTCCACACTGACTCGGTACCGGTGCCCCCTGTATATAGCCTCCACACTGACTCGGTACCGGTGCCCCCTGTATAGAGCCTCCACACTGACTCGGTACCGGTGCCCCCTGTATATAGCCTCCACACTGACTCGGTACCGGTGCCCCCTGTATATAGCCTCCACACTGACTCGGTACCGGTGCCCCCTGTATATAGCCTCCACACTGACTCGGTACCGGTGCCCCCTGTATATAGCCTCCACACTGACTCGGTACCGGTGCCCCCTGTATATAGCCTCCACACTGCCTGGGTACCGGTGCCCCCTGTATATAGTCTCCACACTGACTGGGTACCGGTGCCCCCTGTATATAGTCTCCACACTGACTCGGTACCGGTGCCCCCTGTATATAGCCTCCACACTGACTCGGTACCGGTGCCCCCTGTATATAGCCTCCACACTGACTCGGTACCGGTGCCCCCTGTATATAGCCTCCACACTGACTCGGTACCGGTGCCCCCTGTATATAGCCTCCACACTGCCTGGGTACCGGTGCCCCCTGTATATAGCCTCCACACTGACTCGGTACCGGTGCCCCCTGTATATAGCCTCCACACTGACTCGGTACCGGTGCCCCCTGTATATAGCCTCCACACTGACTCGGTACCGGTGCCCCCTGTATATAGCCTCCACACTGACTCGGTACCGGTGCCCCCTGTATAGAGCCTCCACACTGACTCGGTACCGGTGCCCCCTGTATATAGCCTCCACACTGACTCGGTACCGGTGCCCCCTGTATATAGCCTCCACACTGACTCGGTACCGGTGCCCCCTGTATATAGCCTCCACACTGACTCGGTACCGGTGCCCCCTGTATATAGCCTCCACACTGACTCGGTACCGGTGCCCCCTGTATAGAGCCTCCACACTGACTCGGTACCGGTGCCCCCTGTATATAGCCTCCACACTGACTCGGTACCGGTGCCCCCTGTATATAGCCTCCACACTGACTCGGTACCGGTGCCCCCTGTATATAGCCTCCACACTGACTCGGTACCGGTGCCCCCTGTATATAGCCTCCACACTGACTCGGTACCGGTGCCCCCTGTATAGAGCCTCCACACTGACTCGGTACCGGTGCCCCCTGTATATAGCCTCCACACTGACTCGGTACCGGTGCCCCCTGTATATAGCCTCCACACTGACTCGGTACCGGTGCCCCCTGTATATAGCCTCCACACTGACTCGGTACCGGTGCCCCCTGTATAGAGCCTCCACACTGACTCGGTACCGGTGCCCCCTGTATATAGCCTCCACACTGACTCGGTACCGGTGCCCCCTGTATATAGCCTCCACACTGACTCGGTACCGGTGCCCCCTGTATATAGCCTCCACACTGACTCGGTACCGGTGCCCCCTGTATAGAGCCTCCACACTGACTCGGTACCGGTGCCCCCTGTATATAGCCTCCACACTGACTCGGTACCGGTGCCCCCTGTATATAGCCTCCACACTGACTCGGTACCGGTGCCCCCTGTATATAGCCTCCACACTGACTCGGTACCGGTGCCCCCTGTATATAGCCTCCACACTGACTCTGTACCGGTGCCCCCTGTATAGAGCCTCCACACTGACTCGGTACCGGTGCCCCCTGTATATAGCCTCCACACTGACTCTGTACCGGTGCCCCCTGTATAGAGCCTCGTTATTGTTATTTTTATTGTGATACTTTTCATTATTACTTTTTATTGTAGTCTACTTGGTAAATATTTTCTTCTTGAACTGCACTGTTGGTTAAGGGCTTGTAAGTAAGCATTTCCCGGTAAGTTCTACACTTGTATTCGGCGCATGTGGCAAATAAAGTTTGATTTGATTTAGGCGTCCACTGTACAATATTAATATATATGAGAGAGAGAGAGAGATGGCGCGTCTCTATCTATGACACCAGAATGCATTTCATTATCCTAGGCTACTGCGTCTGCTATAGAGATACAGACGTACAGAAGGAGTCTACTTTGTTAGGTTTTTTTATCCTAATATTTTTTTATAAAGATAACCATTATATTGTAAGGTTCATAGGCCTGCAGTATAATATGCTAATAGCCACATCAAACCTTCACACAAGTTTCTAAACTTTATCAGGGTAACATCAAAAGAAAGTACATTTTTAAAAAAGGAGCAGGATATTATATTGTGGCAAACAAAGAAAAGGGCTCTGAATGAAACAAAACCCTTACGAACTGGTCTGAACCTTCACGGCTTTTAATACATTTTATTGGCCTAAAGCCAGCAATTACCAGCTAACCGAAACATATGCTCCAGACAAGCCCAGTTATTCAGGAAACTTTAATGCGTGCTCTGCCTCCTCTCCAATCCGAGCGGCTTTTCCTTACTCACCTAGAATCTAACGCTTCAATACAGTCGTTGAATTGACAAGGGTACTGTGTGTATACATATACTTTTTACTGACAAATAAAATCAATCAATCCAATCAAGAGATATCTGTTACAAAACACCAAAAAGTTTGATGACAATCAGATTGTCAAGCCAAATCGTCAATACTGGGCAAGCCTACAAGGTAAGGAGGGATGTGTTTTCTGTTTGTTGAGATTGACATAATCTATGTATTCTGGTGTTGAAAACGCAAACCATGATATCGAAGTGCCCGAAGTCGGCATGCTTTATTTATTGGTTGTGTGGTGCATTGGCACAGAAACCTGTTGATGGAAAATGAATTGCATATATTTTATATAATTATAAATATGGAATCAAAATGTTAAATCTAATTCCCCCCTAGCTGATCATTGTCTTCGCCCAGCTCTGATCTTAGTGTAATGAAACCGCCAGGGAGAGTGAGCTCTTCTGTGGTGGTTAGCGAACCGTCAACCTTCTGGCCCGTAGCCCTACCTAGTTTCGACTGTGCCTCAAAATAAGTCGTTATCCATGTTTATAAACACAGGTTCACTACAGTTAATGTTATTTGTGGGCGTAAACAAATATTTGTAAAATTGGGGAGGGGGGGGGGCATTTTTTTTTTACACCGTGTGTTGGACTTTTGAATCTGAGGGTGTCCTGCTATTAGCATTGTTTTTTAGTTAAGCAACGTGACAACAGTAATTAATGAGGCTGTCTAAACAGCACAGGTGACTGCAGGTAGGGTAGACAGAGCAGGTAGGTTATACAGAGCAGGTTGCTGCAGGTAGGGTAGACAGAGCAGGTAGGGTAGACATGGCAGGTGACTGCAAGTAGGGTAGACAGAGCAGGTGACTGCAGGTAGGGTAGACAGAGAGGTTAATACAGGTAGGGTAGACAGAGCAGGTAGGGTAGACAGAACAGGTTAATACAGGTAGGGTATACAGAACAGGTTAATACAGGTAGGGTAGACAGAGCAGGTAGGGTAGACAGAGCAGGTGACTGTAGGTAGGGTAGACAGAGCAGGTAGGGTAGACAGAGCAGGTGACTGTAGGTAGGGTAGACAGAGCAGGTAGGGTAGACAGAACAGGTTAATACAGGTAGGGTAGACAGAGCAGGTAGGGTAGACAGAGCAGGTAGGGTAGACAGAGCAGGTAGGGTAGACAGAACAGGTTAATAAAGGTAGGGTAGACAGAGCAGGTAGGGTAGACAGAACAGGTTAATAAAGGTAGGGTAGACAGAGCAGGTAGGGTAGACAGAGCAGGTAGGTTAGACAGAACAGGTAGGGTTGATAGAACAGGTTAATACAGGTAGGGTAGACAGAGCAGGTAGGGTAGACAGAGCAGGTAGGGTAGACAGAGCAGGTAGGGTAGACAGAACAGGTTAATAAAGGTAGGGTAGACAGAGCAGGTAGGGTAGACAGAACAGGTTAATAAAGGTAGGGTAGACAGAGCAGGTAGGGTAGACAGAGCAGGTAGGGTAGACAGAGCAGGTAGGGTAGATAGAACAGGTTAATACAGGTAGGGTAGACAGAGCAGGTAGGGTAGACAGAACAGGTTAATAAAGGTAGGGTAGACA
The DNA here is from genome assembly GCF_036934945.1 of Oncorhynchus masou masou. Taxonomy (NCBI): domain Eukaryota; kingdom Metazoa; phylum Chordata; class Actinopteri; order Salmoniformes; family Salmonidae; genus Oncorhynchus; species Oncorhynchus masou. Next base: position 74,721,546 of record NC_088240.1, on the reverse strand, counting down.
GAGCAGGTAGGGTAGACAGTGCAGGTATGGTAGACAGAACAGGTTAATAAAGGTAGGGTAGACAGAGCAGGTAGGGTAGACAGAGCAGGTAGGTTAGACAGAACAGGTAGGGTTGATAGAACAGGTTATTACAGGTAGGTTAGACAGAACAGGTAGGGTTGATAGAACAGGTTATTACAGGTAGGGTAGACAGAGCAGGTAGGGTAGACAGAGCAGGTAGGGTAGACAGAACAGGTTAATAAAGGTAGGGTAGACAGAGCAGGTAGGGTAGACAGAACAGGTTAATAAAGGTAGGGTAGACAGAGCAGGTAGGGTAGACAGTGCAGGTATGGTAGACAGAACAGGTTAATAAAGGTAGGGTAGACAGAGCAGGTAAGGTAGACAGAGCAGGTAGGTTAGACAGAACAGGTAGGGTTGATAGAACAGGTTATTACAGGTAGGTTAGACAGAACAGGTAGGGTTGATAGAACAGGTTATTACAGGTAGGGTAGACAGAGCAGGTAGGGTAGACAGAGCAGGTAGGGTAGACAGAACAGGTTAATAAAGGTAGGGTAGACAGAGCAGGTAGGGTAGACAGAACAGGTTAATAAAGGTAGGGTAGACAGAGCAGGTAGGGTAGACAGTGCAGGTATGGTAGACAGAACAGGTTTATAAAGGTAGGGTAGACAGAGCAGGTAGGATAGACAGAGCAGGTAGGTTAGACAGAACAGGTTAATACAGGTAGGGTAGACAGAGCAGGTAGGGTAGACAGAACAGGTAGGGTTGATAGAACAGGTTAATACAGGTAGGGTAGACATAACAGGTAGGGTTGATAGAACAGGTTAATACAGGTAGGGTAGACAGAGCAAGTTTTTGGTGATTGCAGCCCTGTTCCTTCCCTTATGTTAATTTATTCATAGACGCAAATATACTTGGTGTATGTGAGCAAATGTTGCACATAAAATCGTCTTAATTTGAACACCAAATATACTGTATATAAAAAAATACCTGATACATTAAGAACATTTATATATGAGTGTATTCTTAGAAAAATTACATAGATTGAATAGCTGAAATCCCAGAACTCCATTCATTATGGGCTATAATTCATTATCTGATGGATTATAAAAATGTAAAACGTTTGGAGTATCTTCATCCATTGTTCAACTATTGCATTTAAGGGGAATATTTTTTAATTAATCTTTTAACAATTTTGATGACCATTTCCACCTTATTGGGTAAGAACAGGGTAAAACAGGACTGCATGGTCGGAAGTGCTCAGCAACTGCTAACGTCATGCCCAAAACAGCCCAGCCAGATAGAGAAGAGGTCGTAGATACAGAAGGACAGCCAGATAGAGAAGAGGTCGTAGATACAGATAGACAGCCAGATAGAGAAGAGGTCGTAGATACAGAAGGACAGAAAGACAGCCAGATAGAGAAGAGGTCGTAGATACAGAAGGACAGAAAGACAGCCAGATAGAGAAGAGGTCGTAGATACAGAAAGACAGCCAGATAGAGAAGAGGTCGTAGATACAGAAGGACAGAAAGACAGCCAGATAGAGAAGAGGTCGTAGATACAGAAGGACAGAAAGACAGCCAGATAGAGAAGAGGTCGTAGATACAGAAGGACAGAAAGTCAGCCAGATAGAGAAGAGGTTGTAGATACAGAAGGACAGAAAGACAGCCAGATAGAGAAGAGGTCAAAGATACAGAAGGACAGAAAGACAGCCAGATAGAGAAGAGGTCGTAGATACAGAAGGACAGAAAGACAGCCAGATAGAGAAGAGGTCGTAGATACAGAAGCACAGAAAGACAGCCAGATAGAGAAGAGGTCGTAGATACAGAAAAACAGCCAGATAGAGAAGGGGTCGTAGATACAGAAGGACAGAAAGACAGCCAGATAGAGAAGAGGTCGTAGATACAGAAGGACAGAAAGACAGCCAGATAGAGAAGAGGTCGTAGATACAGAAGGACAGAAAGACAGCCAGATAGAGAAGAGGTCGTAGATACAGAAGGACAGAAAGTCAGCCAGATAGAGAAGAGGTTGTAGATACAGAAGGACAGAAAGACAGCCAGATAGAGAAGAGGTCGTAGATACAGAAAGACAGCCAGATAGAGAAGAGGTCAAAGATACAGAAGGACAGAAAGACAGCCAGATAGAGAAGAGGTCGTAGATACAGAAGGACAGAAAGACAGCCAGATAGAGAAGAGGTCGTAGATACAGAAGCACAGAAAGACAGCCAGATAGAGAAGAGGTCGTAGATACAGAAAAACAGCCAGATAGAGAAGGGGTCGTAGATACAGAAGGACAGAAAGACAGCCAGATAGAGAAGAGGTTGTAGATACAGAAAGACAGCCAGATAGAGAAGAGGTCAAAGATACAGAAGGACAGAAAGACAGCTAGATACAGAAGGACAGAAAGACAGCCAGATAGAGAAGAGGTCATAGATACAGAAGGACAGAAAGACAGCCAGATAGAGAAGAGGTTGTAGATACAGAAGGACAGAAAGACAGCCAGATAGAGAAGAGGTCAAAGATACAGAAGGACAGCCAGATAGAGAAGAGGTCGTAGATACAGAAGGACAGAAAGACAGCCAGATAGAGAAGAGGTCGTAGATACAGAAAGACAGCCATATAGAGAAGAGGTCAAAGATACAGAAGGACAGAAAGACAGCCAGATAGAGAAGAGGTCGTAGATACAGAAAGACAGAAAGACAGCCAGATAGAAAAGAGGTTGTAGATACAGAAGGACAGAAAGACAGCCAGATAGAGAAGAGGTCGTAGATACAGAAGCACAGAAAGACAGCCAGATAGAGAAGAGGTCGTAGATACAGAAAGACAGCCAGATAGAGAAGGGGTCAAAGATACAGAAGGACAGAAAGACAGCCAGATAGAGAAGAGGTCGTAGATACAGAAGCACAGAAAGACAGCCAGATAGAGAAGAGGTCGTAGATACAGAAAGACAGCCAGATAGAGAAGGGGTCATAGATACAGAAGGACAGAAAGACAGCCAGATAGAGAAGAGGTTGTAGATAGAGAAGAGGTCAAAGATACAGAAGGACAGAAAGACAGCCAGATAGAGAAGAGGTCGTAGATACAGAAGGACAGAAAGACAGCCAGATAGAGAAGAGGTTGTAGATACAGAAGGACAGAAAGACAGCCAGATAGAGAAGAGGTCGTAGATACAGAAGGACAGAAAGACAGCCAGATAGAGAAGAGGTCGTAGATACAGAAGGACAGATAGACAGCCAGATAGAGAAGGGGTCATAGATACAGAAGGACAGAAAGACAGCCAGATAGAGAAGAGGTCGTAGATACAGAAAGACAGCCAGATAGAGAAGGGGTCATAGATACAGAAGGACAGAAAGACAGCCAGATAGAGAAGAGGTCGTAGATACAGAAGCACAGAAAGACAGCCAGATAGAGAAGAGGTCGTAGATACAGAAAGACAGCCAGATAGAGAAGGGGTCATAGATACAGAAGGACAGAAAGACAGCCAGATAGAGAAGAGGTTGTAGATAGAGAAGAGGTCAAAGATACAGAAGGACAGAAAGACAGCCAGATAGAGAAGAGGTCGTAGATACAGAAGGACAGATAGACAGCCAGATAGAGAAGAGGTCGTAGATACAGAAGCACAGAAAGACAGCCAGATAGAGAAGAGGTTGTAGATACAGAAGGACAGAAAGACAGCCAGATAGAGAAGAGGTTGTAGATAGAGAAGAGGTCGTAGATACAGAAGGACAGAAAGACAGCCAGATAGAGAAGAGGTTGTAGATACAGAAGGACAGAAAGACAGCCAGATAGAGAAGAGGTCGTAGATACAGAAGGACAGAAAGACAGCCAGATAGAGAAGAGGTCGTAGATACAGAAGCACAGAAAGACAGCCAGATAGAGAAGAGGTCGTAGATACAGAAGGACAGATAGACAGCCAGATAGAGAAGGGGTCATAGATACAGAAAGACAGCCAGATAGAGAAGAGGTCGTAGATACAGAAGGACAGATAGACAGCCAGATAGAGAAGAGGTCGTAGATACAGAAGCACAGAAAGACAGAGCGAGAGAGATGGTCAATATAAATGGAAAGACGTTAACCTGTTTGGCCTGGAGGGTTTAAAATTAGATTAATATGTCTGTGCAACACAGATTAATTTACAGGGGTGTGTGTGTTTGTGTGTGCGGGCGTGCATGCAAAAGAGAGAAGGAAGTAGAAAGGAGTGTGTATTTCTGAGAGAGTGCGGTGACTTTCATGGTTTCTATGGCAGCTGCAAACTCGGGCAGCATGTGGCAGTTGCTATGACAATAATGGGGGAAATGGAGGTTTGGTGTGTGTGTCTGAGCCTAACAAGGGGGTCTTTCACAGTCCTTGGGCAGTCATATGATATACCCCAGGCACAGCCCCCAGTTCCACCACCTCTCCTCCTTTCTGACTGCTCTGTAGTCATGGACACACCTTTAGCCTAGGACAATACAATCTAGGACAATAAAATACATTGAAGTGCAGTATGTAGTACTGCAGGTCTGGAAGTGAGGCCTCTTGATATACAGTACCAGTCAAGTTTGGGCACACCTACTCATTCAAGGGTTTTTCTTTATTTTGACTATTTTCTACATTGTAGAATAATAGTGAAAACATCAGAACTATGAAATAACACAAAATATATTTTATATTTGAGATTCTTCAAAGTAGTCACCCTTGGCCTTGATGACAGCTTTGCGCATTTTTGACATTCTCTCAACCAGTCACCTGGAATGCATTTCAAATAACATGTGTGCCTTGTTAAAAGTTAATTTGTGGATTTTCTTTCCTTCTTAATGCTTTTGAGCCAATCAGTTGTGCTGTGACAAGGTAGGGATGGTATACAGAAGATAGCCCTATTTGGTAAAAGACCAAGTCAATGTTATGGAAAGAACAACTCAAATAAGCGAAGAGAAACAATAGTTCATCATTACTTTTAAGACATGAAGGTCAGTCAATTTAAAGAAGTTTCTTCAAGTGCAGTCGCAAAAGCTATCAAGGCTTTGATGAAACTGGCTCTCATGAGGCCCCCTACCCGGAATGGAAGACCCAGAGTTGCCTTTACTGCAGAGGATAAGTTAATTAGAGTTAACTGCACCTCATATTGCAACCCAAATAAATGCTTCACAGAGTTCAAGTAACAGACACATCTGAACATCAACTGTTCAGAGGAGACTGTGTGAATCAGGCCTTCATGGTCGAATTGCTGCAAAGAAACCACAACTTAAGGACACCAATAAGAAGACGAGACTTACTTGGGCCACGAAACACGAGCAATGGACATCAGACTGGTGGAAATCTGTCCTTTGGTCTGATGAGTTCAAATTTGAGATTTTTGGTTCCTCACCGTGACTTTGTGAGACACAGAGTAGGTGAACAGATGATCTCTGCATGTGTGGTTCCGACCGTGAAGCATGGAGGAGGAGATGTGGGTGTGTTTTGTTGGTGACACTGTCAGTGATTTATTTAGAATTCAAGTCACACTTAACCAGCATGGCTACCACAGCATTCTGCAGCCATCCCATCTGGTTTGCGCTTAGTGGGACTTTCATTTGTTTTTCAACAGGACAATGACCCAAAACACACTTCCTGGCTGTGAAAGGGCTAATTGACCAAGCAGGAGAGTGATGGAGTGCTGCATCAGATGACCTGGCCTCCACAATCACCCAACCTCAACCCAATTGAGATGGTTTGGGATGAGTTGCACCGCAGAGTGAAGGAAAAGCAGCCAACAAGTGCTCAGCATATGCGGGAACTCCTTCAAGACTGTTGGGAAAAGCATTCTTCATGAAGCTGGTTGAGAGAATGCCAAGAGTGTGCAAAGCTGTCATCAAGGTGGCTACTTTAAACAATAAAACATATAAAATATATTTTGATTTGTTTAACACTTTTTTGGTTACTACATGATTCCACATGTGTTTTTTTCATAGTTTTGATGTCTTCACTATAATTCTACAATGTAGAAAATTGTAAAAATAAAGAAAAACCCTTGAATGAGTAGTTGTTTCCAAACTTTTGACTGGTACTGTATGGCTGAGTGTGTTAACTGTAGGCTACAGATGGCTTGCTCTCTGACATATGGCTATGGATTTTCTCGCTGTCTATGAGATATAGTACAGCTGTAAGTTCAACCTTTTCTGTGTTGTTTAAAATTATTAATTCTATACAGCCTGTGCATGTGTCTGTCAGCCTACATCTGCAGGACAGCCCATTGACTGATACCCTGCTGCAGTGCCTTATGGAAGAACAGTGAAGCACTGTATACCATCAGCACTATATCTTGACATGATGCTGGTTGAGTATTACAGCCAGGTTTTCCTGCTCTCTTCCCCATCTCACCTTCATCTCCCCCTCTCCTCTCCCCATTCTCTACCCTATGCCCCTCTCCCTCCTTGCCCCGTCTCTGGTTCCCCACTCTAAACAGGACTGGTTGTTCCTCACTCGCTTCTGTTTTCTAACTGATTTTGGCCGTCTGGACTTCCGGTTCCGCTACCAAAAGGTGAGGTTATAGGTCAACTGATCTCCTATCTATCTATCATTCTCTTTTCTTATTTTGTTTCATCAGTATTGTTGAACCTCTCCCTCTTAGTGAGTCTCTCTCTATCTCTGTCCCCCTGTACCCCATTCTTTTCTTATTTTGTTTCATCAGTATTGTTGAACCTCTCCCTCTTAGTGAGTCTCTCTCTGTCCCCCTGTACCCCATTCTTTTCTTATTTTGTTTCATCAGTATTGTTGAACCTCTCCCTCTTAGTGAGTCTCTCTCTGTCCCCCTGTACCCCATTCTTTTCTTATTTTGTTTCATCAGTATTGTTGAACCTCTCCCTCTTAGTGAGTCTCTCTCTGTCCCCCTGTACCCCATTCTTTTCTTATTTTGTTTCATCAGTATTGTTGAACCTCTCCCTCTTAGTGAGTCTCTCTCTCTCTCTCTCTGTCCCCCTGTACCCTATTCTTTTCTTATTTTGTTTCATCAGTATTGTTGAACCTCTCCCTCTTAGTGAGTCTCTCTCTCTCTCTCTCTGTCCCCCTGTACCCTATTCTTTTCTTATTTTGTTTCATCAGTATTGTTGAACCTCTCCCTCTTAGTGAGTCTCTCTCTCTCTCTCTCTGTCCCCCTGTACCCTATTCTTTTCTTATTTTGTTTCATCAGTATTGTTGAACCTCTCCCTCTTAGTGAGTCTCTCTCTCTCTCTCTCTGTCCCCCTGTACCCTATTCTTTTCTTATTTTGTTTCATCAGTATTGTTGAACCTCTCCCTCTTAGTGAGTCTCTCTCTCTCTCTCTCTGTCCCCCTGTACCCTATTCTTTTCTTATTTTGTTTCATCAGTATTGTTGAACCTCTCCCTCTTAGTGAGTCTCTCTCTCTCTCTCTCTGTCCCCCTGTACCCTATTCTTTTCTTATTTTGTTTCATCAGTATTGTTGAACCTCTCCCTCTTAGTGAGTCTCTCTCTCTCTCTCTCTCTCTCTGTCCCCTATTATTTTCTTCCCTTCATCATCTTTCCTCTATGTCCATTTCTCTCGTCTCTCTCCTCACTGATTCATTTTCTCTCTCTCTCGCTCCTCACTCTTTCTGTCTTTGGTAGTTGTATCTACCCTTGTCTGTTCCTGTTATATTCTCCATACATTTACCCTGTCCTCTCCTCTCTATCCGCTCCTCTATTGTTATTTCTGTCCTCCTTTCTGTGTTCCTCCGGTTTCTGATAGTGGTCTACAGACTTTGAGGCAGTCTGGTATTAATCTTAGGCCCCCTTTTCCCATTCCTTCCTTCCTCCATTCTCTCCTCTCTAGTCGCGATGCTGTCAGAATATATTGCTCTACTTTGATGACAGCTCTCAGTGGCCAGCTGTGTACAAGAAGCCGGACAAGGTGAGAAACCACTACTCTGTGTCACACTTGGCATGTGTGTGTGTATATGTATGTGTGTGTGTTTCCATCTGCTCTGTTTTACCTGACCATGCTCCTTCTGTGATCTGGGCGACATCTTTATATGGAGTTAGTTCCATAGAAATGGAATGAATAGAATGGGCTTGGACGCTCTAACCTTGGCAATTTGACTGGTAAACTCATGGGTACACTCACAATCACTGTAACGATTCTCGTCCTCGTCTGATGAGGAATATGAAGGATCGGACCAAAATGTAGCGTGGTACGTGTCCTTGTTAACTTTATTAATCTGAACACAAAATAACAAAAGGTGAAAAAACAAAACAGGAGACTCTGGCGGCGCCGGACAGGCGGGAGGCTCTGGCGGCGCCGGACAGGCGGGAGGCTCTGGCGGCGCCGGACAGGCGGGAGGCTCTGGCGGCGCCGGACAGGCGGCCATTTCTCCAGATCGCGCTGCTCCTCCTTACCACGCTGCTTGGTCCGTTTTTGGAGGGTAGTTCTGTAACGATTCTCGTCCGATAAGGAATATGAAGGATCGGACCAAAATGCAGCGTGGTACGTGTCCATGTTAACTTTATTAATCTGAACACAAAATAACAAAGTTGAAAAACGAAACAGTCCTATCAGGTGACAAAACAGGAAACAACTTCCCACAAACACAGGTGGGAACAGGCTACCTAAGTATGGTTCTCAATCAGAGACAACGATAGACAGCTGCCTCTGATTGGGAACCATATCAGGCCAAACACAGAAATACAAAACATAGAATGCCCACCCCAACTCACGCCCTGACCAAACCAAAAATAGAGACATAAAAAAAGGAACTAAGGTCAGAACGTGACAATCACTGCCTGGTATTGTGATGCAATAATTTCCATGGTATTTTGGAATGTTCTATCAACTGATGGATGCAGTAAAGAGGTCAATCAAACTCGACCAAAACAATGGAATTGTCATGAAACGCGTGGGGTAAGGGCCGTGGGCAAAAGATCCTGAGTCTCCTCATTGCTCCCCAGCAAAATGATCCTACATTTAGGCTATTGTTTACATGTGTATTTCACACTATGTTGAGATAAAAATCTGAATATAATGTTTGTATGGATGTCAAACCCAATGCATGTTTATGTTATTGTTACCAATCAACTGCATTACAGTTAAAAATGACTGACTACCACCACCGATTTCTGTATGCTAAACAGCTTATACAAATGGGAGTTAGCATTTAGCAGTCTTCTAAACCTGAAAAGGGACAACTTCTACATGTTATGCAGTGAAAACAGACAATTTCTTTTTTTTTGTAATATCAGTTGAGTTTACTCAACAAATCAAAGCACATTTTGAAGGGTACACATTACATTTACATTACATTTAAGTCATTTGGCAGACGCTCTTATCCAGAGCGACTTACAAATTGGTGAATTCACCTTATGACATCCAGTGGAACAGCCACTTTACAATAGTGCATCTAAATCATTTAAGGGGGGGGTGAGAAGGATTACTTTATCCTATCCTAGGTATTCCTTAAAGAGGTGGGGTTTCAGGTGTCTCCGGAAGGTGGTGATTGACTCCGCTGTCCTGGCGTCGTGAGGGAGTTTGTTCCACCATTGGGGGGCCAGAGCAGCGAACAGTTCATCATGCTTTTACTTCCTGGCATAGCCAGTTGATATTCAGATGTTCACATCATATGAAGGAATTCCCCTCGACCACACCCACAAATTGGGGGAAACAAACATTCTTTCCCATTAACCACCATTGTAAAAGAGCCAACTTCATTGTCTACTTTTGTTTGTTATACAGAAATAACAAAACATTGCGAAAAGCAGCAGTGTTGTGCAATGCACATGTAAAATCCCAACCTATGGTTCGCAATGCTCACACTTAGAGAAATAGAGCTTTCGAAAAGAGTCCTGTGGCTTCAGGTGGACCTGGGAGGGCATAGACACACCCACTTGGAAGCCAGGCCCACTCACTGGGGAGCCAGGCCCAGTCAAACAGAATTAGTTTTTCCCCACAAAAGGGCTTTATTACAGACAGAAATACACTCCAGTTTCATCAGCAGTCTGGGTGGCTGGTCTCAGACGATCCCGCAGGCCATCCCGCAGTTGGTTGTGGAGGTCCTGGACTGGCGTGGTTACACATGGTCTGCGGTTGTGAGGCCGGTTGGACGTACTGCCAAATTCTCTAAAACAACATTGGAGGCGGCTTATGGTAGTGAAATTAACAAATTCTCTGGCAAAAGCTCTGGTGGACATTACTGCACTCAGCCTGCCAATTGCACACTCCCTCAACTTGAGACATCTCTGGCATTGTGTTGTGGCCTTCTATTGTCCCCAGCACAAGGCGCAGCTGTGTAATTATCATACAGTTTAGTCAGCTTATTGATATGCCACACATGTCAGGTGGATCGATTATCTTCGCAAAGGTGAAAGGCTCACTAACAGGGATGTAAACAAATCTGTGCATAAAATTTGAGAAATAAGCTTTTTGTACGTATGGAACATTTCGGGGATCTTATATTTCAGCTCATGAAACATGGGACCAACACTTTAAATGTTGCGATTTATATTTTGGTTCAATATACACTAGCGCCACTTAAAAATGTCCTTGTTTTTGAAAGAAAAGCACTTTTTTGTCCATTAAAATAACATCAAATTGATCAGAAATACAGTGTAGACATTGTTAATGTTGTAAATTACTATTGTAGCTGGAAACAGCAGATTATTTATGTAGTATCTACATAGGCGTACAGAGGCCCATTATCAGTAACCATCACTCCTGTGTTCCAATGGCACGCTGTGTTAGCTAATCCAAGTTTATCATTTTAAAAGGCTAATTGATCATTAGAAAACCCTTTTGCAATTATGTTAGCACAGCTGAAAACTGTTGTCCTGATTAAAGAAGCAATACAACTGGCCTTCTTTAGCATCAGCATTTGTGAGTTTGATTACAGGCTCAAAATGTCCAGAAATGAAGGCTATTTCATGCAAGAAATTGCCAAGAAACTGAAGATCTCGTACAACGCTGTGTACTAATCCCTTCACAGAACAGAGCAAACTGGCTCTAACCAGAATAGAAAGAGGAGTGGGAGGCCCCGGTGCACAACTGAGCAAGAGGACAAGTACATTAGAGTGTCTAGTTTGAGAAACAGATGCCTCACAAGTCCTCAACTGGCAGCTTCATTAAATAGTACCCACAAAACACCAGTCTCAAGGTCAACAGTGAAAAGGCGATTCTGGGAGGCTGGCCTTCTAGGCAAAGTTGCAAAGAAAAAAACATATCTCAGACTAGCCAATAAAAGATTAAGATGGGCAAAAGAACACAGAAACTGGACAGAGGAAGATTGGAAAAAAAGTGTTAAGGACAGACAAATCTAAGATTGAGGTGTTCGGATCACAAAGAAGAACATACGTGAGATGCAGAAAAAAATGAAAAGATGCTGGAGGAGTGCTTGACGCCATCTGTCAAGCATGGTGGAGGCAATGTGAAGGTCTGGGGGTGCTTTGGTGGTGGTAAAGTGGGAGAATTGTACAGGGTAAAAGGGATCTTGAAGAAGGAAGGCTATCCTTCCATTTTGCAACGCCATGCCATACCCTGTAGACAGTGCTTAATTGGAGCCAATTTCCTCCTACAACAGGACAATGACCCAAAACACAGCTCCAAACTATGCAAGAACTAATTAGGGAAGAACCAGTCAGCTGGTATTCTGTCTGTGCTGGCCACTCCATTATAGTCACCGGATCTCAACCCTATTGAGCTGTTGTGGGAGCAGCTTGACCGTATGGTACGTAAAGAAGTGTCCATCAAGCCAATCCAACTTGTGGGAGGTGCTTCAGGAAGCATTGGATGAAATTTCTTCAGATTACCTCAACAAATTGACAGCCAGAATGCCAAAGGTCTGCAAGGCTGTAATTGCTGCAAATGGAAGATTATTTAACGAAAGCAAAGTTTGAAGGACACAATTATTATTTCAATTTAAAATCATTATTTATAACCTTGTCAACGTCTTGACTATATTTCCTATTCACTTTGCAACTATTTTCATGTAATGTATTCATGGAAAACAAGGACATTTCTAAGTGACCCCAAACTTTTGAACGGTAGTGCATATATCAAATTTAGCTAAAACATTGCTCTTTCCTTTTCAATGGCTCTACTGTTAGGGATGGATCCTTGGCTGCAACGAGATGTTACAATTCCTCTCTTGAAGGCTTCATCATTCACTGATGTACGTTGGCAACTGAGGCAAAGTAGTGACTGGCTACAACTGGAGCAAGGAGTGAGAGTGAGCCTCACCCTTCCCCCCCAAAAAATCTGTTTAAAACTATTCCTGTACTGCCCGTTCTTGTGGGCTGTCGCATCCTGTACCAAACTAGACTCTAGAACATCCCTTGATTCCTGCCGGAATACCATGCAACCTGCAAGACCCACGGGAGTCCTTTTCTACTTGCGACGTTCTATCTAATACCACCTGGGACTATGGGTGGACTCAAAATGGCTGCTAGTGATTATGCCATCATTGACTTGAATGTAGATTCCCTTTCTATTCATTCTATTTCTATGGTTAGTTCGTCCAGTACCTGTGTGCATAATGTGATGTGTGTATGACACCATTTCTTTATTATTCTTGACCATATTTCTTGACCGCAGGACTGCTACCAGAAGGAGGCGGTGTTGAGACCAGAGAATAACCAGGTTATCAACCTGACCACGCGCTACACCTGGTCTGGCTGTGTGGTAAGAACATGGACAACCTCTACAGCTCTCCGTCTTATACAGTGCCTTCAGAAAGTGTCCATACCCATTGACGTATTCCACATTTTGTTGTGTTACAGCCTGAATTCAAAATTAAATAGATTAAATATAAAAATACACACATACCACATAATGACAAAGTGAAACCATGTTTTTAGAGATGTTTTGTTAATTTATTGAAAATGAAATATCAGAATATCAATACCCTTTGCTATGACACTCCAAGCTGAGTTCAGGTGCATTCAATTTCCTTTGGTCGTACGTGAGATGTCGCTACAACTTGATTGGAGTCCACCTGTGGCCAATAAAAACACACCGGTGTGTATATAAGGTCCCACAGTTGATAGTGCATGTCAGAGCAGAAACCAGACCATGAAGTCCAGGGAACTCTCCGTAGAGCTCTGAGGGAGAATAGTGATGAGGCATATATCTGGGGAAGGGTGTAAAACCATTTCTAGTGTTGAAAGGTTCCAAGAGCACAGTGGTCTCCAATCATTGGGAAATGGGAAAAATATGGATCTACCCAGACTCTGCCTAGAGCAGGCTGTCCAACCAAACTGAGCAACTGGGCAAGAAGGACCTTGGTCAGGGAGGTGACCAAGAACCCATTGACCACTCTGACAGAACTACAGAGTTCCTTGGCTGAGATGGGAGAACCTGCCAGAAGGACAACTGTCTCTACAGCAGGGATATTTCAACTCTTTCCCTACGAGGTCCGGTGCCTGCTGGTTTACTGTTCTACCTGATCATTAATTAACCCAAATCAGTCCCTGATTTAAAGGGCAACAAGGAAAAAATGCAGTGGAATTGGCTTTGAGGTCCAGAGTTGAGTTTGAAGGCTCTATAGCACTTCACCAATCTGGGTTTATGGGAGAATGGTCAGAGGGAAGCTACTCCTGAGAAAATGGCACATGACAACACACCTTTAGTTTACAAAAAGGCACATGACAACACGCCTTTAGTTTACAAAAAGGCACATGACAACACGCCTTTAGTTTACAAAAAGGCACATGACAACACGCCTTTAGTTTACAAAAAGGCACATGACAACACACCTTTAGTTTACAAAAAGGCACATGACAACACGCCTTTAGTTTACAAAAAGGCACATGACAACACGCCTTTAGTTTACAAAAAGGCACATGACAACACACCTTTAGTTTACAAAAAGGCACATGACAACACGCCTTTAGTTTACAAAAAGGCACATGACAACACGCCTTTAGTTTACAAAAAGGCACATGACAACACGCCTTTAGTTTACAAAAAGGCACATGACAACACGCCTTTAGTTTACAAAAAGGCACATGACAACACGCCTTTAGTTTACAAAAAGGCACATGACAACACGCCTTTAGTTTACAAAAAGGCACATGACAACACACCTTTAGTTTACAAAAAGGCACATGACAACACGCCTTTAGTTTACAAAAAGGCACATGACAACACACCTTTAGTTTACAAAAAGGCACATGACAACACGCCTTTAGTTTACAAAAAGGCACATGACAACACGCCTTTAGTTTACAAAAAGGCACATGACAACACACCTTTAGTTTACAAAAAGGCACATGACAACACGCCTTTAGTTTACAAAAAGGCACATGACAACACGCCTTTAGTTTACAAAAAGGCACATGACAACACGCCTTTAGTTTACAAAAAGGCACATGACAACACGCCTTTAGTTTACAAAAAGGCACATGACAACACGCCTTTAGTTTACAAAAAGGCACATGACAACACGCCTTTAGTTTACAAAAAGGCACATGACAACACGCCTTTAGTTTACAAAAAGGCACATGACAACACGCCTTTAGTTTACAAAAAGGCACATGACAACACGCCTTTAGTTTACAAAAAGGCACATGACAACACGCCTTTAGTTTACAAAAAGGCACATGACAACACGCCTTTAGTTTACAAAAAGGCACATGACAACACGCCTTTAGTTTACAAAAAGGCACATGACAACACGCCTTTAGTTTACAAAAAGGCACATGACAACACGCCTTTAGTTTACAAAAAGGCACATGACAACACGCCTTTAGTTTACAAAAAGGCACATGACAACACGCCTTTAGTTTACAAAAAGGCACATGACAACACGCCTTTAGTTTACAAAAAGGCACATGACAACACGCCTTTAGTTTACAAAAAGGCACATGACAACACGCCTTTAGTTTACAAAAAGGCACATGACAACACGCCTTTAGTTTACAAAAAGGCACATGACAACACGCCTTTAGTTTACAAAAAGGCACATGACAACACGCCTTTAGTTTACAAAAAGGCACATGACAACACGCCTTTAGTTTACAAAAAGGCACATGACAACACGCCTTTAGTTTACAAAAAGGCACATGACAACACGCCTTTAGTTTACAAAAAGGCACATGACAACACGCCTTTAGTTTACAAAAAGGCACATGACAACACGCCTTTAGTTTACAAAAAGGCACATGACAACACGCCTTTAGTTTACAAAAAGGCACATGACAACACGCCTTTAGTTTACAAAAAGGCACATGACAACACGCCTTTAGTTTACAAAAAGGCACATGACAACACACCTTTAGTTTACAAAAAGGCACATGAATGACTGAGATCATAAGGCAAAAGATCAATTTAACTCTTGGCCTGAATGCAAAGTGCTACAGTATGTCTGGAGAAAACCAGGCACAGCTCCTCACCCGTCTAACACCATCCCTACTGTGAAGCATGGTGGTGTCAGACTCATGCCATGGGGATGCTTTTCAGCGGGAAAGACTCAGTGACTGGTAAGAATAGAGGGAACAACGAATGGAGCTAAATACAAGCAAATTCTTGGTGAAAACCTGCTTCAGAGTGCAAACGACCTTCAAAATGGGGCGAAGATTTACGTTCCAACAGGACAATGACCCCAAACATACAGCCAAAGTAACTCTGGAATGGCTTCAGAACATGAATATGAAAGTCCTTGAGTGGCCCAGCCAAGACTTGAGTCCCTGTGGAAAGACTTGAAGATGTGGAAAGACTTAAACTTGATGTGGAAAGACTTGAAGATTGCTGCTCCCCACCGCTCCCCATCTAACTAAACAGAGCTTTAGAAAATCTGCAAGGAAGAATCACCAAATCCATATGTGCAAAGCTGAAACAGACATACCCAAGACGACTCAAAGCTGAAACAGACATACCCAAGACGACTCAAAGCTGAAACAGACATACCCAAGACGACTCAAAGCTGAAACAGACATACCCAAGACAAATCAAAGCTGAAACAGACATACACTAGACAAATCAAAGCTGAAACAGACATACACTAGACAAATCAAAGCTGAAACAGACATACACTAGACAAATCAAAGCTGAAACAGACATACACTAGACAAATCAAAGCTGAAACAGACATACACTAGACAAATCAAAGCTGAAACAGACATACACTAGACAAATCAAAGCTGAAACAGACATACACTAGACAAATCAAAGCTGAAACAGACATACACTAGACAAATCAAAGCTGAAACAGACATACACTAGACAAATCAAAGCTGAAACAGACATACACAAGACAAATCAAAGCTGAAACAGACATACACTAGACAAATCAAAGCTGAAACAGACATACACTAGACAAATCAAAGCTGAAACAGACATACACAAGACAAATCAAAGCTGAAACAGACATACACTAGACAAATCAAAGCTGAAACAGACATACACTAGACAAATCAAAGCTGAAACAGACATACACAAGACAAATCAAAGCTGAAACAGACATACACAAGACAAATCAAAGCTGAAACAGACATACACTAGACAAATCAAAGCTGAAACAGACATACACTAGACAAATCAAAGCTGAAACAGACATACACTAGACAAATCAAAGCTGAAACAGACATACACAAGACAAATCAAAGCTGAAACAGACATACACAAGACAAATCAAAGCTGAAACAGACATACCCAATACGACTCAAAGCTGAAACAGACATACCCAAGACGACTCAAAGCTGAAACAGACATACCCAATACGACTCAAAGCTGAAACAGACATACCCAATACGACTCAAGGCGTCTGAAACAGACATACCCAATACGACTCAAGGCGGTAATCGCCGCGAAAGGTGCTTCTACAAAGTATTGACTCAGGTGTGAAAACGTATGTAATTGAGATATTTCTGTGTTTAATTGTCAATAAACTTGAAAAAATGTCTAAACATCTTTTCACTTTGTCCGTATGGGGTATTGTGTAGATGGGTGAGGGAAAAAAATATTTCAACCATTTTGAATTCAGGCTGTAACAACAAAATGTGGAATAAGTCAAGAGGTATGAATACTTTCTGAAGGCTCTGTATATGTGGGCTTGTCTTGTATGTTTTCCAATGGGACTGTGGTTGTTTTTAGTTCTGACTAAAAGAGCTATTTTGAGGTGTGAGGAGTGTGTGTATGTGAGACAGAGGGGTCTGTGTGTAACTCCCTCTTTGGAAATGTGTTAGGATGTGTTGATTCAATGTGTTTTTGAAATATTAACTCTGTCTCTCTCTGTCTCTGTCTCTAAGGTGGAAGGAGAGGGAGATGAGGAGGTGCTGAGTTGTGTGGGAGGTCGTAGCTTCCGCTCGGTGAGGGAGAGATGGTGGTACATCGCTCTCAGCAAGTGTGGGGTGAGCACTGACCTTTCACTTCTCACTGATGGCTAGCGCACACAGACATTGTTACTCTGATGACACACACCGCACCCCCTCCCCACACACACATAACATATACACTCACAGATTGACATACAAAACATTAAGAACTCCTGCTCTTTCCATGACAGAGTGACCAGGTGAATCCAGGTGAATCCCTTATTGATATGACTTGTTAAATCAACTTCAATCAGTGTAGATGAAGAGGATGAGACGGGTTAAAGTATTTTTAAGCCTTGACACAATTGAGACATGGATTGTGCGCCATTCAGAAGGTGAATGGGCAAAGCAAAAAATGATTGTGCTGGGTTTTTCATGCTCAACAGTTTCCTGTGTGTATCAAGAATGGTTCACCACCCAAAGGACATCCAGCCAACTTGACACAAGTGTGGGAAGCATTGGAGTCAGCCTGGGCCAGCATCCCTGTGGAAAGCTTTCGACACCTTGTATAGTCCATGCCCTGATGAATTGAGGGGGGGGGGGGGGTGTTTGGTATGCTCAGTGTAGATCTTCTCTGAATGTGTGCTTTTGTGTGTGCATATGGATGCACAAGTGAGGGTGTGCGTATGTGTGTGCGTATGTGTGTGCGCGTGTGTGTGTGTGTATTTGTGTGTGTGTGTGCACCTGTGTGTGTGTGCGTCTGTGCGTCTGTGCGCCTGTGTGTTGTGGCAGGGCCAGTGTATCCACACACTGACTGGCAGTGTTGTGATGTTAGTAGAGAGTGAGTGTTTGTGAAGAGGGACAGACAGGATTGAAGTGGATGTTTCCTGGAGAGTGTGTTGTGTTGTCACGGCAGCAAGTGGAGGGCTGTTGACGGACATTATGCCTAATGGTGTAGGACTGAAGTTAAAGCTCTGTCTCCGGCCCACATGGCCCCAGGGACTCTCCCCGTCTCGCCCAGCCTTACCTCGCCTGCACACTGCCAATATAATACACGCCTTCCACCCTCTCTCAGTTCTTACTCTCTCTGTCTTTCTCTTCACCTCTTTCTCTCATTCTTACTCTTTCTTGTTCACTCACTCTTTGAATCTCTCTTTTACCGTGGCCTTCTTTCTCTGCGTCACTTCATCTCCTCTCACTGCTGTCTCTCAATGTCTCCTCTCTCTCCCTCCAACCCAGTCCTGCCTGTCTCCTCTCTCTCCCTCCAACCCAGTCCTGCCTGTCTCCTCTCTCTCCCTCCAACCCAGTCCTGCCTGTCTCCTCTCTCTCCCTCCAGCCCAGTCCTGCCTGTCTCCTCTCTCTCCCTCCAACCCAGTCCTGCCTGTCTCCTCTCTCTCCCTCCAACCCAGTCCTGCATGTCTCCTCTCTCCCCCTCCAACCCAGTCCTGCATGTCTCCTCTCTCTCCCTCCATCCCAGTCCTGCCTGTCTCCTCTCTCTCCCTCCAACTCAGTCCTGCCTGTCTCCTCTCTCTCCCTCCAACCCAGTCCTGCCTGTCTCCTCTCTCTCCCTCCAGCCCAGTCCTGCATGTCTCCTCTCTCCCCCTCCAACCCAGTCCTGCCTGTCTCCTCTCTCTCCCTCCAACCCAGTCCTGCCTGTCTCCTCTCTCTCCCTCCAACCCAGTCCTGCCTGTCTCCTCTCTCTCCCTCCAACCCAGTCCTGCCTGTCTCCTCTCTCTCCCTCCAACCCAGTCCTGCATGTCTCCTCTCTCTCCCTCCAACCCAGTCCTGCCTGTCTCCTCTCTCTCCCTCCAACCCAGTCCTGCCTGTCTCCTCTCTCTCCCTCCAACCCAGTCCTGCCTGTCTCCTCTCTCTCCCTCCAACCCAGTCCTGTCTGTCTCGTCTCTCTCCCTCCAACCCAGTCCTGCATGTCTCCTCTCTCTCCCTCCAACCCAGTCCTGCCTGTCTCCTCTCTCTCCCTCCAACCCAGTCCTGCATGTCTCCTCTCTCTCCCTCCAACCCAGTCCTGCCTGTCTCCTCTCTCTCCCTCCAACCCAATCCTGCCTGTCTCCTCTCTCTCCCTCCAACCCAGTCCTGCCTTTCTCCTCTCACTGCTGTCTCTCAATGTCTCTCTCTTTCTCTCCCAGTCCTGCCTGTCTCCTCACTGCTCTCCGTCTCTCTCCCAGTCCTGCCTGTCTCCTCACTGCTCTCCGTCTCTCTCCCAGTCCTGCCTGTCTCCTCACTGCTCTCCGTCTCTCTCCCAGTCCTGCCTGTCTCCTCACTGCTCTCCGTCTCTCTCCCTCTCTCCCAGCCCTGCATGTCTCCTCTCACTACTCTCTGTCTCTCAAGTTCTCTCTCCCTCTCTCCCAGTCCTGCCTGGCTAGTATTGATTTTGTGACAGTGCACGGTTCATGCTCCTCACTCCTCTGTTGGAGGTACTGAGATCGAGTCTTGGCAGGCAGATGAAATCAACGTTTTTTTCTCTCACTTACAGTACAACAACACAAACTCTAGAGGCTTTGAACTCTTCTATGTGAAATGAGCTCTTTGTGCACTCACTGTCGCTCCATCTAACTCCCCGCCCTCTCCCTCTCCGTCTCTTTCTCTGTCTCTGTCTCTCAGGGGGAAGGTTTGCATCTGGAGTATGAGATGAAGCTGACCAATGGCCAGTCTTTCTGGACACAACATTTCTCTGCAGACGAGTTTGGTGAGAACGACACAGATTACAGAATGAACGTTAATGGCTCGTCCAACACTTTTTACACGGCCAATAAAGCATATTAAAATGAACAAATTATTACAACCAAGGAATGGATGAATTAATGATGATGGATTAACATGAGTGGAATGCGTGAAAAGGAAACGCAGTTTAGAAAATTACAATATTAAGCTACTCTCTTATTCTGATGTTCTAATGACCTCTCTCTTTCTGTCTCTCTCTGTCACTCTCTTTCCCCTCCCTCCCCCTCGTTCTCATCACCATCTCACACCCTCTATCTGCCCTCTCTCTCGTGCTTTCGATTTCACCCTCCATTTCTCCCTCTCTACCTCTCTCTTTTACCTCTCTCACTCTCTCTCTCTCCTTATCTCTCTCTGTCTCTCTCTCCTTATCTCTCTCTCTCTCTCTCTCTCTCTCTCTCTTTATCTCTCCCTCTCCTTATCTCTCTCTCTATCTCTCTCTTTATCTCTCCCTCTCCTTATCTCTCTCTCTATCTCTCTCTTTATCTCTCTCTCTCCTTATCTCTCTCTCTGTCTCTCTCTGTCTCTCTCTATCTCTCTTTACCTCTCTCTCTCTCTCTCCTTATCTCTCTCTCCTTATCTCTCTCTCTGTCTCTCTCTCTCTATCTCTCTCTCTTTACCTCTTTATCTCTCTCTCTCTCTTAATCTCTCTCTCTTTCTCTCTTTATCTCTCTCTCTCTTTCTTTCTCTTTCTCTCTCTCTCCTTATATCTCTCTCTCTCCTTATATCTCTCTCTCTTTCTCTCTCTCATCTCGCTCTCTCTTTATCTCTCTCTCTTTATCTCTCTCCCTCTCTTTATCTCTCTCTCTCCTTATCTCTATCTCTTTATCTCTCTCTCTCTCTTTCTCTCTCTCTCTCTCTCTCTCTCTCTCTCTCTCTCTCTCTTTATCTCTCTCTCTCTCTCTCTTTATCTCTCTCTCTCTCTCTCTCTCTCTCGTTATCTCTCTCTCTGTCTCTCTCTCTCTCTCTTTATCTCTCTCTCTCTCTCGTTATCTCTCTCTCTGTCTCTCTCTCTCTCTCTCTCTTTATCACTCTCTCTCTCTCTCTCTTTATCACTCTCTCTGTCTCTCTCTCTCTCTCTCTTTCTCTCTCTCTCTCTTTATCTCTCTCTCTCTTTCTCTCTCTTTATCTCTCTCTGTCTCTCTTTATCTCTCTCTGTCTCTCTTTATCTCTCTCGCTGTCTCTCTTTCTCTCTCTCTCTCTCTCTCTCTCTCTCTCTCTCTCTCTCTCTCTCTCTCTCTCTCTACCTCTTTACCTCTCTCTTTCTACCTCTCTATCTACCTCTCACTAACCCCATGCCTCTATTCTCAGGGATCCTGGAAACTGACATCACGTTCCTGGTTATCTTCTCCCTGGTCTTCATCCTCTCATGTTATTTTGCCTGTAAGTGCCTGAGGAACAACATGAGATCTCGTATTCCTCACACCAGAAAAGCACTTAGCAGCCAATCCTAACCTGAGATCTCTGCTCTTAACTCCCATCTTCACACAAATGTCTCATTGGCATTAATGCATCAATGCACCAAAGGTCAGAATTACACCAGCCTTAAGTGCTAGTCCTTTCTGGGAGGAGGGAAGGGGTGTGAAAAGCACCTGCCTTTCTGGGATGAAGACAAAGAGTAGAGGAATAGAGCCTGTCATTATGGAGTCATGGGGGCATGTCTTTCTGGAATGAGGGGAGAGTAGAGGAATAGAGCTTGTCATTATGGAGTCATGGGGGCCTGTCTTTCTGGGATGAAGACAAAGAGTAGAGGAATAGAGCTTGTCATTATGGAGTCATGGGGGCATGTCTTTCTGGAATGAGGGGAGAGTAGAGGAATAGAGCTTGTCATTATGGAGTCATGGGGGCCTGTCTTTCTGGGATGAAGACAAAGAGTAGAGGAATAGAGCTTGTCATTATGGAGTCATGGGGGCATGTCTTTCTGGAATGAGGGGAGAGTAGAGGAATAGAGCCTGTCATTATGGAGTCATGGGGGCATGTCTTTCTGGAATGAGGGGAGAGTAGAGGAATAGAGCTTGTCATTATGGAGTCATGGGGGCCTGTCTTTCTGGGATGAAGACAAAGAGTAGAGGAATAGAGCTTGTCATTATGGAGTCATGGAGGCATGTCTTTCTGGAATTGAGACAAAGAGTAGAGGAATAGAGCTTGTCATTATGGAGTCATGGGGGCATGTCTTTCTGGAATGAGGGAAGAGTAGAGGAATAGAGCTTGTCATTATGGAGTCATGGGGACATGTCTTTCTGGAATGAAGACAAAGAGTAGAGGAATAGAGCTTGTCATTATGGAGTCATGGGGGCCTGTCTTTCTGGAATGAGGACAAAGAGTAGAGGAATAGAGCTTGTCATTATGGAGTCATGGGGGCCTTTCCTTCTGGAATGAGGACAAAGAGTAGAGGAATAGAGCTTGTCATTATGGAGACATGGGGGCATGTCTTTCTGGAATGAGGGAAGAGTAGAGGAATAGAGCTTGTCATTATGGAGTCATGGGGGCCTGTCTTTCTGGAATGAGGACAAAGAGTAGAGGAATAGAGCTTGTCATTATGGAGTTATGGGGGCATGTCTTTCTGGAATGAGGGGAGAGTAGAGGAATAGAGCTTGTCATTATGGAGTCATGGGGGCATGTCTTTCTGGAATGAGGGAAGAGTAGAGGAATAGAGCTTGTCATTATGGAGTCATGGGGGCTTGTCTTTCTGGAATGAGGGACAAAGAGTAGAGGGATAGAGCTTGTCATTATGGAGACATGGGGGCATGTCTTTCTGGAATGAGGGAAGAGTAGAGGAATAGAGCTTGTCATTATGGAGTCATGGGGGCATGTATTTCTGGAATGAGGACAAAGAGTAGAGGAATAGAGCTTGTCATTATGGAGTCATGGGGGCATGTCTTTCTGGAATGAGGGACAAAGAGTAGAGGGATAGAGCTTGTCATTATGGAGTCATGGGGGCATGTATTTCTGGAATGAAGACAAAGAGTAGAGGAATAGAGCTTGTCATTATGGAGTCATGTCTTTCTGGAATGAGGACAAAGAGTAGAGGAATAGAGCTTGTCATTATGGAGTCATGGGGGCATGTCTTTCTGGAATGAGGGACGAGTAGAGGAATAGAGCTTGTCATTATGGGGTCATGGGGGCATGTCTTTCTGGAATGAAGACAAAGAGTAGAGGAATAGAGCTTGTCATTATGGAGTCATGGGGGCCTGTCTTTCTGGAATGAGGACAGAGAGTAGAGGAATACAGCTTGTCATTATGGAGTCATGGGGGGCTTTCTTTCTGGAATGAGGACAAAGAGTAGAGGAATAGAGCTTGTCATTATGGAGTCATGGGGGCATGTCTTTCTGGAATGAGGGAAGAGTAGAGGAATAGAGCTTGTCATTATGGAGTCATGGGGGCCTGTCTTTCTGGAATGAGGACAAAGAGTAGAGGAATAGAGCTTGTCATTATGGAGTCATGGGGGCATGTCTTTCTGGAATGAGGGAAGAGTAGAGGAATAGAGCTTGTCATTATGGAGTCATGGGGGCATGTCTTTCATGAACGAAAGAACGAGTAGAGGAATAGAGCTTGTCATTATGGAGTCATGGGGGCATGTCTTTCTGGAATGAAGACAGAGAGTAGAGGAATATAGCTTGTCATTATGGATTCATGGGGGCATGTCTTTCTGGAATGAGGACAAAGAGTAGAGGAATATAGCTTGACATTATGGAGTCATGGGGGCATGTCTTTCTGGAATGAGGACAAAGAGTAGAGGAATATAGCTTGACATTATGGAGTCATGGGGGCATGTCTTTCTGGAATGAGGACAAAGAGTAGAGGAATAGAGCTTGTCGTTATGGAGTCATGGGGGCATGTCTTTCTGGAATGAGGGAAGAGTAGAGGAATATAGCTTGTCATTATGGAGTCATGGGGGCATGTCTTTCTGGAATGAGGGAAGAGTAGAGGAATAGAGCTTGTCATAATGGAGTCATGGGGGCATGTCTTTCTGGAATGGAGACAAAGAGTAGAGGAATAGAGCTTGTCATTATGGAGTCATGGAGGCATGTCTTTCTGGAATGAGGGAAGAGTAGAGGAATAGCTTGTCATTATGGAGTCATGGGGGCATGTCTTTCTGGAATGAGGGAAGAGTAGAGGAATAGAGCTTGTCATTATGGAGTCATGGGGGCATGTCTTTCTGGAATGAGGGAAGAGTAGAGGCATAGAGCTTGTCATTATGGAGTCATGGGGGCATGTCTTTCTGGAATGGAGACAAAGAGTAGAGGAATAGAGCTTGTCGTTATGGGGGCCTGTCTTTCTGGAATGAGGACAAAGAGTAAAGGAATAGAGCTTGTCATTATGGAGTCATGGGGGCATGTCTTTCTTGAATGAGGGAAGAATAGATGAATAGAGCTTGTCATTATGGAGTCATGGGGGCATGTCTTTCTGGAATGGAGACAAAGAGTAGAGGAATAGAGCTTGTCATTATGGAGTCATGGGGGCATGTCTTTCTGGAATGAAGACAAAGTGTAGAGGAATAGAGCTTGTCATTATGGAGTCATGGGGGCATGTCTTTCTTGAATGAGGGAAGAGTAGAGGAATAGAGCTTGTCATGATGGAGTCATGGGGACATGTCTTTCTGGAATCAGGGAAGAGTAGAGGAATAGATCTTGTCATTATGGAGTCATGGGGGCATGTCTTTCTGGAATGAAGACAAAGAGTAGAGGAATAGAGCTTGTCATTATGGAGTCATGGGGGCCTGTCTTTCTGGAATGAGGACAAAGAGTAGAGGAATAGAGCTTGTCATTATGGAGTCATGGGGGCATGTCTTTCTGGAATGAGGGAAGGGTAGAGGAATAAAGCTTGTCATTATGGAGTCATGGGGGCATGTCTTTCTGGAATGAAGACATAGAGTAGAGGAATAGAGCTTGTCATTATGGGGTCATGGGGGCATGTCTTTCTGGAATGAAGACATAGAGTAGAGGAATAGAGCTTGTCATTATGGAGTCATGGGGGCATGTCTTTCTGGAATGAGGGAAGAGTAGAGGAATAGAGCTTGTCATTATGGAGTCATGGGGGCATGTCTTTCTGGAATGAAGAAAAAGAGTAGAGGAATAGAGTTTGACATTATGGAGTCATGGGGGCATGTCTTTCTGGAATGAGGACAAAGAGTAGAGGAACAGAGCTTGTCATTATGGAGTCATGGGGGCATGTCTTTCTGGAATGAGGGAAGAGTAGAGGAATAGAGCTTGTCATTATGGAGTCATGGGGGCATGTCTTTCTGGAATGAGGGAAGAGTAGAGGAATAGAGCTTGTCATTATGGAGTCATGGGGGCATGTCTTTCTGGAATGAGGGAAGAGTGGCACCTCTCTGGTGGAGGAACTTGTCATTGGTGCTGAACATGTAGCCGGGGAAAGTAAAGTGGGGCAGATGAAGGGAAGGCAGATGTGACAGAGTTACAACATGAGAGTATCTTCTCAGATAATACAGCCCATGTGTCTACAAACACACAGACTCCTGCTGCACATACTAATGCCTAATACACCACTCCCCTCCCTCTCATTCTCTATCCTTCTCTTTACATTACCATCTCTGTTTTTGTGTCTCTGTCACTGCCACTTTCCCCTCTAACCCACCGCTCTCTCTCTTTTCATCTGTCTCTCTCCTCTTCATCTCTCTCTCTCCTCATCTCTCCCTCCTCTTCTTCTGTCTCTCTCTCTCCTCTTCATCGGTCTCTCTCTCTCTCCTCTTCATCTGTCTCTCTCTCTCTCCTCTTCATCTCTCTCTCTCCTCATCTCTCTCTCCTCTTCCTCTGTGTCTCTCTCTCTCCTCTTCATCTCTCTCCTCTTCATCTGTCCCTCTCTGTCTCTCTCCTCTTCATCTGTCTCTCCTCATCTCTCTCCTCTTCATCTGTCTCTCTATCTCCTCTTCATCTGTCTCTCTCTCTCTCCTCTTCATCTGTCTCTCTCTCTCTCTCTCCTCTTCATCTCTCTCCTCTTCATCTGTCTCTCTCTCTCTCTAATCTTCATCTCTCTCTCCTCATCTCTCTCTCCTCTTCATCTGTCTCTCTCTCCTCTTCATCTCTCTCATCTCTCTCTCTCTCCTCTTCATCTCTCTCCTCATCTCTCTCTCCTCTTCATCTGTCACTCTCTCTCCTCTTAATCTCTCTCCTCTTCATCTCTCTCCTCTTCATCTGTCTCTTTCCTCTTCATATCTCTCTTTATTTGTCTCTCTCTCTCTATCTCTCCTAGATAATCTGAAGGGAAGGCAGCTTCTCCATACGACATATAAGATGTTTATGACTGCGGCTGGTGTAGAGGGTGAGTGTGGACCACAACTCCACTCATACACACACACACACACACACACACACACACACACACACACACACACACACACACACACACACACCCACAGGCGGCCAGCTGCAGCAGCATCACCATCTGACTCACACACTGCAGTCGTTGGCATCTCAGACATGGTAATGACTTCTTCTGATTATCATAGATATTAACCACTGCTTCAGCACCATACAGATAGCTCCCTGTCTCTGTGTAGGGTAGGACTGCTGCTGCTATATGCAGCTCTGCAGTGCAGAACAGTGAAATATCCCTCTCTCTGTCTCTCCCTCTCCTCCCTCCTCCTCCCCTCAGTTGTCAGCCTTCTGTTCCACTGTATCTACTGGGGCCTGTATGCCAGAGATGGAGTGGGCAACGGCAGTCTCAAGATAATGGGTGAGTCTGATCATCACAAACACCCTGATAAAGGATGTAAAGCAGAAACACCCTGATAAAGGATGTAATCCAGAAACACCCTGATAAAGGATGTAATCCAGAAACACCCTGATAAAGGATGTAATCCAGAAACACCCTGATAAAGGATGTAATCCAGAAAC
Organism: Oncorhynchus masou masou; assembly: GCF_036934945.1. Lineage (NCBI taxonomy): Eukaryota > Metazoa > Chordata > Actinopteri > Salmoniformes > Salmonidae > Oncorhynchus > Oncorhynchus masou. Next base: position 74,694,771 of record NC_088240.1, on the reverse strand, counting down.
ACCCTGATAAAGGATGTAATGCAGAAACACCCTGATAAAGGATGTAATGCAGAAACACCCTGATAAAGGATGTAATCCAGAAACACCCTGATAAAGGATGTAAAGCAGAAACACCCTGATAAAGAATGTAATCCAGAAACACCCTGATAAAGGATGTAATGCAGAAACACCCTGATAAAGGATGTAATGCAGAAACACCCTGATAAAGGATGTAATCCAGAAACACCCTGATAAAGGATGTAATCCAGAAACACCCTGATAAAGGATGTAATGCAGAAACACCCTGATAAAGGATGTAATGCAGAAACACCCTGATGAAGGATGTAATGCAGAAACACCCTGATAAAGGATGTATTGCAGAAACACCCGGATAAAGGATGTAATGCAGAAACACCCTGATAAAGGATGTAATGCAGAAACACCCTGATAAAGGATGTATTGCAGAAACACCCTGATAAAGGATGTAATGCAGAAACACCCTGATAAAGGATTATTGCAGAAACACCCTGATAAAGGATGTAATGCAGAAACACCCTGATAAAGGATGTAATGCAGAAACACCCTGATAAAGGATGTAATGCAGAATCACCCTGATAAAGGATGTAATGCAGAATCACCCTGATAAAGGATGTAATGCAGAAACACCCTGATAAAGGATGTAATGCAGAAACACCCTGATAAAGGATGTAATGCAGAAACACCCTGATAAAGGATGTAATGCAGAAACACCCTGATAAAGGATGTAATGCAGAAACACCCTGATAAAGGATGTAATCCAGAAACACCCTGATAAAGGATGTAATGCAGAAACACCCTGATAAAGGATGTAAAGCAGAAACTTTCCCACACAACGCATGCAGTGCAAGAGAATGCACACGAGAGGATGAGTGTGTCCTTATTTGGGTGTGTGTTGCAAGTGTGTGTGAGCGTGTGCTGGAGTGAGTGAGTGACCTGATTTCAGGTTCTGGTATGATGTTACATATTTAGATACTATAACCTACTTACAGTAACCTTTCTTTTACTCTGTGGGGTTCTCATTTTCTTCCCTCCTTCTCGCCATCTCTCTCTCTCTCTCCAGGGAAATTACTGTTCTCTGTCAGTTTCCTGGTGTTCCTGCTGATGCTGATCCTGCTGGGAAAAGGCTTCACTGTCACCAGGTAGGGAGTGTGTTTGTGTGTGTGTCTCAGGCCATCTCACCTATGGTCTCAGGGTCAGAGCTACAGTAGCTGTACCAGCCTTAATAACACCCTCTAACATAGAGGACATGTCAGTCTAACTGCTTGGCTGGCTGACAGGTTCACTGCTTATAGTGTGTCTCAGGATTAAATCCTCCAGCCACTCTCTGTCTCCTTCTAACTCGTAACCAGTAGGCCAGACTCTCTCTGTCTCCTTCTAACTCGTAACCAGTAGGCCAGACTCTCTCTGTCTCCTTCTAACTCGTAACCAGTAGCCCAGTCTCTCTGTCTCCTTCTAACTCGTAACCAGTAGGCCAGACTCTCTCTGTCTCCTTCTAACTCGTAACCAGTAGCCCAGTCTCTCTGTCTCCTTCTAACTCGTAACCAGTAGGCCAGACTCTCTCTGTCTCCTTCTAACTCGTAACCAGTAGGCCAGACTCTCTCTGTCTCCTTCTAACTCGTAACCAGTAGCCCAGTCTCTCTGTCTCCTTCTAACTCGTAACCAGTAGGCCAGACTCTCTCTGTCTCCTTCTAACTCGTAACCAGTAGGCCAGACTCTCTCTGTCTCCTTCTAACTCGTAACCAGTAGCCCAGTCTCTCTGTCTTACTCCTTCTAACTCGTAACCAGTAGGCCAGACTCTCTCTGTCTCCTTCTAACTCGTAACCAGTAGCCCAGTCTCTCTCTGTCTTACTCCTTCTAACTCGTAACCAGTAGCCCATTCTCTCTCTGTCTTACTCCTTCTAACTCGTAACCAGTAGGCCAGTCTCTCTCTGTCTTACTCCTTCTAACTCGTACCAGTAGCCCAGTCTCTCTCTGTCTTACTCCTTCTAACTCGTACCAGGAGCCCAGTCTCTCTCTGTCTTACTCCTTCTAACTCGTACCAGGAGCCCAGTCTCTCTCTGTCTTACTCCTTCTAACTCGTAACCAGTAGCCCAGCCTCTCTCTCTCTGTCTTACTCCTTCTAACTCGTAACCAGTAGCCCAGCCTCTCTCTCTGTCTTACTCCTTCTAACTCGTAACCAGTAGCCCAGTCTCTCTCTGTCTTACTCCTTCTAACTCGTACCAGTATCCCAGAGAGTGTGTGTGTGTGTGTGTATTCATCTGTCTGTGTGAAAGCTAACCCCCCTGTGTGTATCCGTCTCTGTCAGGGCGAGGATCAGCCACAGTGGCTCTGTCAAGCTGTCCATCTACATGACAGTCTACACCGTCACCTATATCATCCTCTTCATATACGAGGCAGAGGTACTGCAGCCTACACTACAGAACTGCTGCTGCTACACTCCTACTGTCCATGCTATACGTGAAGGGCCAGTGTATGACGGTCTAAGTTTCAACCGGGGATTCCTGTGTCCCACAACACTATGTCAGCCTACTGAGTTCCAGTCTAGGTATTAGCTCTAGGAGCTAGTCTTCAGGTCTCGGGCACGGTTACTCATCAGCCGAGCATGGATCACAGAACCACCTCCATTACAAGTGTAAAATGTGCTCTACTAAAATTTAGAATGGGTCCCTCTTGAAAATGAGGTTCACATATCATGGAACCTCCTGGTTAGATAAAGGTGAAATTAAAGGGACCTACTCCTGATGTACTGTAGTATACAGGGATAGGAGTTTCTTACCCAGCCTGTCGGTACCTAGCACTGGCCCTGTACATACATAATGCAGGGGACGACCGAGGGTAACCCTGTTTGGCCAATGATATCCAGTCTCTAGCCTGTGAAACTGAATACATAGCCCGCAAGCAGAGGCACTGTCAATGACCCAGTTGTAGAGAAGTGTCTATGACGCACAAACAAACAAACAAACAAACATACATGTACACGCACACACTTGCAGACACACTCACCAACAAAAATTAGTAGATTTCACATCCCAACATGTCAGCAAACCACAGACTGTTACAACACATGCTGGGGAACATATTGTAATACACCTCTCTGCTATTTGAGGGTAAAGTTAGTAGGGTGCGGTCCATTAGAGTGGTTGTATGACGTTGTAAGTGTGTGTGTGTCTCAGTTCTTTGACCCGGGTGAGGTGCTGTATGCATATGACAGCCCGGCAGGCTACGGTCTGATGGGTCTCCAGCTGCTGGCCTACGTGTGGTTCTGCTACGCCGTCCTGATCTCCCTCAAACACTACCCTGAGAAACAATCCTTCTACATCCCCTTCTTCACGGCATACACACTCTGGTGAGAAGACATAGCCCTACAACCCTTCACTCTCTGCATGCAGTAATTCTCTGTCAGGTTCATCAACTTCATTCCCTAAAAAGCATTACACCCGATAAACTCCCCGTCTCCCTTATCTTTCCACTTCTCGCTTGCTCGTCTTAAATCCGTCCTCCTCCGCCTCTCGTTTCCTTTTGTCACAACTCCACCATATTCATTTTTTCTCCTCCTTCCTTTACATATCTCCCTATCCCCCTTCCCTATCTCTCTCTCCTCTCTCTCTCTTAATTATCTCTCTCCCTCATTAACTCTCTCTCCTCTCTCTCCCTCTGGCAGGTTTTTCGCTGTGCCCGTCATGGCTCTGATAGCTAACTTTGGCATCCCTCGCTGGGCACGGGAGAAGATCGTCAACGGCATCCAACTGGGAATCCACCTCTATGCTCACATCGTATTCCTCGTTAGTACCCTTCATCTCTCTACACACTCACACACAGGCATGCATGTGCGCACACATACACACACTGCCTCAATGTTGACGTTAATTATCTCGAAGACCTCATCGCCCGCCTCGTTAGTAACCCCCTGCCCTCCACACGCAGGCATGCACACACTCACCTCTCTTTTAATATTTGTGAGTCATATCTCTCTGTCCTCATCGGCCTCTGTGTTAGTATACTCCCAAACCCAGACTTCTACTTCAGACTGAGCCTCTCTGTCCCAGACTTCTATACCAGACTGAGCCTCTCGGTCCCAGACTTCTGCACCAGACTGAGCCTCTCTGTCCCAGACTTCTATACCAGACTGAGCCTCTCTGTCCCAGACTTCTATACCAGACTGAGCCTCTCTGTCCCAGACTTCTGTACCAGACTGAGCCTCTCGGTCCCAGACTTCTATACCAGACTGAGCCTCTCTGTCCCAGACTTCTATACCAGACTGAGCCTCTCGGTCCCAGACTTCTGTACCAGACTGAGCCTCTCGGTCCCAGACTTCTGCACCAGACTGAGCCTCTCTGTCCCAGACTTCTATACCAGACTGAGCCTCTCGGTCCCAGACTTCTGCACCAGACTGAGCCTCTCTGTCCCAGACTTCTATACCAGACTGAGCCTCTCTGTCCCAGACTTCTGCACCAGACTGAGCCTCTCGGTCCCAGACTTCTGCACCAGACTGAGCCTCTCTGTCCCAGACTTCTATACCAGACTGAGCCTCTCTGTCCCAGACTTCTGTACCAGACTGAGCCTCTCGGTCCCAGACTTCTGCACCAGACTGTGCCTCTCGGTCCCAGACTTCTACACCAGACTGAGCCTCTCTGTCCCAGACTTCTACACCAGACTGTGCCTCTCTGTCCCAGACTTCTGCACCAGACTGAGCCTCTCGGTCCCAGACTTCTGTACCAGACTGAGCCTCTCGGTCCCAGACTTCTGCACCAGACTGAGCCTCTCGGTCCCAGACTTCTATACCAGACTGAGCCTCTCGGTCCCAGACTTCGGTACCAGACTGAGCCTCTCTGTCCCAGACTTCTGCACCAGACTGAGCCTCTCTGTCCCAGACTTCTGCACCAGACTGAGCCTATCGGTCCCAGACTTCTACACCAGACTGAGCCTCTCGGTCCCAGACTTCTACACCAGACAAAGCCTCTCAGTCCCAGACTTCTGCACCAGACTGAGCCTTTCTGTCCCAGACTTCTATACCAGACTGAGCCTCTCTGTCCCAGACTTCTATACCAGACTGAGCCTTTCTGTCCCAGACTTCTATACCAGACTGAGCCTATCGGTCCCAGACTTCTATACCAGACTGAGCCTATCGGTCCCAGACTTCTATACCAGACTGAGCCTCTCGGTCCCAGACTTCTATACCAGACTGAGCCTATCGGTCCCAGACTTCTGTACCAGACTGAGCCTCTCGGTCCCAGACTTCTGTACCAGATTGAGCCTCTCGGTCCCAGACTTCTGCACCAGATTGAGCCTCTCGGTCCCAGACTTCTGCACCAGACTGAGCCTCTCGGTCCCAGACTTCTGCACCAGACTGAGCCTCTCGGTCCCAGACTTCTACACCAGACTGAACCTCTCTGTCCCAGACTTCTGCACCAGACTGAGCCTCTCGGTCCCAGACTTCTATACCAGACTGAGCCTCTCTGTCCCAGACTTCTGCACCAGACTGAGCCTCTCGGTCCCAGACTTCTGCACCAGACTGAGCCTCTCTGTCCCAGACTTCTATACCAGACTCAGCCTCTCGGTCCCAGACTTCTGCACCAGACTGAGCCTCTCGGTCCCAGACTTCTGTACCAGACTGAGCCTCTCTGTCCCAGACTTCTATACCAGACTCAGCCTCTCGGTCCCAGACTTCTGCACCAGACTGAGCCTCTCGGCCCCAGACTTCTGCACCAGACTGAGCCTCTCGGTCCCAGACTTCTACACCAGACTGAGCCTCTCGGTCCCAGACTTCTGCGCCAGACTGAGCCTCTCTGTCCCAGACTTCTATACCAGACTGAGCCTCTCTGTCCCAGACTTCTGTACCAGACTGAGCCTCTCTGTCCCAGACTTCTACACCAGACTGAGCCTCTCGGTCCCAGACTTCTGCACCAGACTGAGCCTCTCGGTCCCAGACTTCTGTACCAGACTGAGCCTCTCTGTCCCAGACTTCTACACCAGACTGAGCCTATCGGTCCCAGACTTCTACACCAGACTGAGCCTCTCGGTCCCAGACTTCTGCACCAGACTGAGCCTCTCTGTCCCAGACTTCTGTACCAGACTGAGCCTCTCTGTCCCAGACTTCTACACCAGACTGAGCCTATCGGTCCCAGACTTCTACACCAGACTGAGCCTCTCGGTCCCAGACTTCTGCACCAGACTGAGCCTCTCGGTCCCAGACTTCTGCACCAGACTGAGCCTCTCTGTCCCAGACTTCTGCACCAGACTGAGCCTCTCGGTCCCAGACTTCTGTACCAGACTGAGCCTCTCGGTCCCAGACTTCTGCACCAGACTGAGCCTCTCTGTCCCAGACTTCTATACCAGACTGAGCCTCTCTGTCCCAGACTTCTATACCAGACTGAGCCTCTCGGTCCCAGACTTCTATACCAGACTGAGCCTCTCGGTCCCAGACTTATATACCAGACTGAGCCTCTCGGTCCCAGACTTCTATACCAGACTGAGCCTCTCTGTCCCAGACTTCTGTACCAGACTGAGCCTCTCGGTCCCAGACTTCTGCACCAGACTGAGCCTCTCGGTCCCAGACTTCTGCACCAGACTGAGCCTCTCTGTCCCAGACTTCTACACCAGACTGAGCCTCTCTGTCCCAGACTTCTGCACCAGACTGAGCCTCTCTGTCCCAGACTTCTATACCAGACTGAGCCTCTCGGTCCCAGACTTCTATACCAGACTGAGCCTCTCGGTCCCAGACTTCTGCGCCAGACTGAGCCTCTCTGTCCCAGACTTCTATACCAGACTGAGCCTCTCTGTCCCAGACTTCTGTACCAGACTGAGCCTCTCTGTCCCAGACTTCTACACCAGACTGAGCCTCTCGGTCCCAGACTTCTGCACCAGACTGAGCCTCTCGGTCCCAGACTTCTGTACCAGACTGAGCCTCTCTGTCCCAGACTTCTACACCAGACTGAGCCTATCGGTCCCAGACTTCTACACCAGACTGAGCCTCTCGGTCCCAGACTTCTGCACCAGACTGAGCCTCTCTGTCCCAGACTTCTGTACCAGACTGAGCCTCTCTGTCCCAGACTTCTACACCAGACTGAGCCTATCGGTCCCAGACTTCTACACCAGACTGAGCCTCTCGGTCCCAGACTTCTGCACCAGACTGAGCCTCTCGGTCCCAGACTTCTGTACCAGACCGAGCCTCTCGGTCCCAGACTTCTGCACCAGACCGAGCCTCTCGGTCCCAGACTTCTGCACCAGACTGAGCCTCTCGGTCCCAGACTTCTACACCAGACTGAGCCTCTCGGTCCCAGACTTCTGCACCAGACTGAGCCTCTCTGTCCCAGACTTCTATACCAGACTGAGCCTCTCGGTCCCAGACTTCTGTACCAGACTGAGCCTCTCGGTCCCAGACTTCTGTACCAGACTGAGCCTCTCGGTCCCAGACTTCTATACCAGACTGAGCCTCTCTGTCCCAGACTTCTGTACCAGACTGAGCCTCTCTGTCCCAGACTTCTGTACCAGACTGAGCTTCTCTGTCCCAGACTTCTATACCAGACTGAGCCTCTCGGTCCCAGACTTCTGCACCAGACTGAGCCTCTCTGTCCCAGACCTCTTTACCAGACTGAGCCTCTCTGTCCCAGACTTCTATACCAGACTGAGCCTCTCGGTCCCAGACTTCTGCACCAGACTGAGCCTCTCGGTCCCAGACTTCTGCACCAGACTGAGCCTCTCTGTCCCAGACTTCTGCACCAGACTGAGCCTCTCGGTCCCAGACTTCTGTACCAGACTGAGCCTCTCGGTCCCAGACTTCTGCACCAGACTGAGCCTCTCTGTCCCAGACTTCTATACCAGACTGAGCCTCTCTGTCCCAGACTTCTATACCAGACTGAGCCTCTCGGTCCCAGACTTCTATACCAGACTGAGCCTCTCGGTCCCAGACTTCTGCACCAGACTGAGCCTCTCGGTCCCAGACTTCTATACCAGACTGAGCCTCTCGGTCCCAGACTTCTATACCAGACTGAGCCTCTCGGTCCCAGACTTCTATACCAGACTGAGCCTCTCGGTCCCAGACTTCTATACCAGACTGAGCCTCTCTGTCCCAGACTTCTGTACCAGACTGAGCCTCTCGGTCCCAGACTTCTGCACCAGACTGAGCCTCTCGGTCCCAGACTTCTGCACCAGACTGAGCCTCTCTGTCCCAGACTTCTACACCAGACTGAGCCTCTCTGTCCCAGACTTCTGCACCAGACTGAGCCTCTCTGTCCCAGACTTCTATACCAGACTGAGCCTCTCGGTCCCAGACTTCTATACCAGACTGAGCCTCTCGGTCCCAGACTTCTGCGCCAGACTGAGCCTCTCTGTCCCAGACTTCTATACCAGACTGAGCCTCTCTGTCCCAGACTTCTGTACCAGACTGAGCCTCTCTGTCCCAGACTTCTACACCAGACTGAGCCTCTCGGTCCCAGACTTCTGCACCAGACTGAGCCTCTCGGTCCCAGACTTCTACACCAGACTGAGCCTCTCGGTCCCAGACTTCTACACCAGACTGAGCCTCTCTGTCCCAGACTTCTATACCAGACTGAGCCTCTCGGTCCCAGACTTCTGCACCAGACTGAGCCTCTCTGTCCCAGACTTCTATACCAGACTGAGCCTCTCGGTCCCAGACTTCTATACCAGACTGAGCCTCTCTGTCCCAGACTTCTACACCAGACTGAGCCTCTCTGTCCCAGACTTCTATACCAGACTGAGCCTCTCTGTCCCAGACTTCTGCACCAGACCGAGCCTCTCGGTCCCAGACTTCTACACCAGACTGAGCCTCTCTGTCCCAGACTTCTGCACCAGACTGAGCCTATCGGTTCCTGACTTCTGTACCAGACTGAGCCTCTCTGTCCTTTGTTAGTGACACATTCAGACACATACTGTTCTGTTCTTATATGTGCAGGAATGTGTATCAGTGTATGGAGAATAGAGGGTAATATTTGTACAGACAATATTCTGAATATGATGCATTCCACCCATCCGTCCCCTCTCCCCCCTCCCTGCCTCGCCACAGGCTATCACGCGGCCCTCTGCAGCCAATAAGAACTTCCCGTACCACGTGCGGACCTCTCAGATCGGGATCCTACTGTCTAGTCCGAAGGCGGGTGTGGCGAGTGAGAGTTTCCCCCACCATGCCTATGGGAACAGCTCCTTCCTGGGCGACTCCCAGCCCAACTTCACAGAACTCTTCTCCATCCAGTCGGTGAGTATGATCTGAGGAGGATCTAACTGATACTAAGGTCCGATATAGTCCCTGTAACACTCCAGAGGTGTTAGAGCACAGAGGAAGTTGTCAGAGAAGGATGTGGTAACTGATATTGTGACAAATACAACCCAGCGTGACCTTTAACCTTTCAACCTTTACCTCCCTCTCCCTCAGGGCCCAGTGAAGACGGTGGAGGAGACGGTGGGCCGGAAGGGACAGGAAGTGCAGAGGAACAGTGAGCATAAGATCATCACCACCACGGCTGACCTGTCGTCACCCACCTCCCCCCAATTCCTCCCCCCATGCTCCCCCGCCTCTCTGCCCACTCCCCCCCTCCCCCTCCACGACTCCCCTCCCACTTTACCGAGTACTTCAGCATGCAGGGGGGAGGGGGCGTGGGCACCAAGGCATGAGACAGACAGACAGAGAGAAAGAGGGCCACAGAGAGAAGGAGAAAGATCGAGAGGGAGGTGGAGGAAGATCAGGTAGCACAGAAAACAGGTCAAGCTATGTATAGCCATGAGGGAAGGATGGAGGGATATGAGGAGGAAGAGAAGGGGAAGTCATCATAAGCAGACATGTGGAATAGAAGTTTGAAACGTCCCATTTTCACCTCTAAATAGAGAGAATGGGAAATGGCTGTGAGTTAAAGTGCTGAGTTTGTGAAAGAAAAAAGAAGCAATAAATATTTGAACATGAGCAGAGAGAGAGGCACCGGGAGGGAGAGATGACAGAGTGGATGTAGCCTGACCAATAGAATGATATGAGCGCACAGTTGAGACTGAACAAAACTCCTATGAACACTTTTATTCAATCATTTATAAGGCATCAATGGAGGGGCTGAGGGAAACGTGTAAATAGCTGAAGAGAATGAGTTACCATTACTCTAAAATAGTTGCAGAGTTTATATTACAAAGGGGAGGTTTTTTTCCCCACATTGTCAAATTCCAAGTGGTGCTGTGACCATTGCAGTTCTCATGCCATTACATTGTACAAGAGTAAAATGTTCACTCATATCCTGAAACAATACATTCATGTTTTTTTCTTCATGTTTGACAGATGTTGTTAACACACAATATTGAATTTCTCCATATATATTATGTTGGGATGATTTATATTCTTCGATATGCTGATTGCTCCAGGCTATAGGATTGATATACCGATGTTTAAGTGTACAATGTTCGGTTTACTGTGGACCCCTGAGGTACAGCTAAAACAAGCATGTCTCTAAACTGATTATACTCCATGTGCTCATACAGTGCGCGTGCCTGTTGTACTACTATTCAATAACTGTGTATATTTCATAAAGGCTACCGAGGTGTTAATGCCACTTCTTCTATTGGAACCTTCTGGAACCTTCTGTCATACTGTCCACAGACAACTGTTTTATCTCCGAATACTACTGTTCAGTTCTCACTGGAGTGCAAGATATATTAGCTTGCTCTGAATGTAATTCCTTGATGTATGTAGACCTTGGTGAATGTATTAATGCAATAGAGCACAGGGAAAGGGGTGGTTTTAAAGTCACATTTTATACTTTTTTGTCTTTTACATAGAAATCATACTTATAGCTTGTTTTACTTTCAATTTCAGCCTCCATCCTTGACACATGATTTAAGGAGGGAAAGTTGTCCAGCGAGGATATGAACTAACTTCACAATCATCCCCCCCCCCCTCCTACTAGTATGTAATGATGTCATGTCAACTGTGTGAGGGGCTCATTGTTGTTTATCCATAAGTAGGAACAGTAGTTCTTCCTGACCATGAAAAGTCCTGGGCCCATAAACACCTAAAGCAAACCTTTTAGAGTAACTGTGAAAGTAGTAGCACCAACGTCCTGTTTGTCCTGCATGAAGCACTTTAATGTTCCCCTTCTCTTAGTTTTCTGTTCCGCCATTTATTTCAAAGTGACTTTGAATAGCGCTTTTATCTGGATCATACGTATCCACACACTACATCCAATGATATTCTGCTATCAAATATACAAATGTTACCTGTAGATATGTTCATATTAATCAATGTTATCAAGTGTCATTATCAGACATATAAAAATGTACATGTATCTTAATAACATTAAGTTGATTAAATATCCTAATGATATCAATGTAAGGGGGGAGGGTGTAATTCATAAGACAGTGTCAAGGCCAATTTACCACCTGTTTCTTCTAAGAAATGGAAGTAATGGAAGTAATCAACTACATTTTTTTGTATAACTTGTTAATATCTCAGTATGAAACGTGCAACTCTCTTTAATATTTTTTTAATCCAATCTGTAAAAAAAAAAGGTGTGGGGGAAAAAATGGTGGTTAATTGACTGTTTCTAATGGTTGAATTAATAGCCCTTTATTGTCTTTCTGTAGTATGTCTGGAGTAGGCTTGGTTTGGTCAGACTGGTACAGCACATGTTATGTACATGAGGACACACAGTCAAAGGTATAATGTAGTCTGTAAAAAATGACACTTGAATTAGATTGTTCTGGTGTTCTAAAGGTTTTGTCTCTGTAGGCGTATACAGTGGAAGTGGGAAGTTTACATACACTTAGGTTGGAGTCATTAAAACTCATTTTTCAACCACACCACAAAATTCTTGTTAACAAACTATAGTTTTGGCAAGTCGGTTAGGACATCTACTTAGTGCATGACACAAGTCATTTTTTCAACAATTGTTTACAGATTATTTCACTTATAATTCACTGTATAACAATTCCAGTGGGTCAGATGTTACATACACTAAGTTGACTGTGCCACTAAACAGCTTGGAAAATTCCTGAAAATGATGTCATGGCTTTAGAAGCTTCTGATAGGCTAATTGACATCATTTGAGTCAATTGGAGGTGTACTTGTGGATGTATTTCAAGGCCTACCTTCAAACTCCGTGCCTCTTTGCTTGACATCATGGGAAAATCAAAAGAAAACAGCCAAGACCTCAGAAACAGAAATTGTAGACCTCCACAAGTCTGGTTCATCCTTGGGAGCAATTTCCAAATGTCTGAAGGTACCACGTTCATCTGTACAAACAACAGTTCGCAAGTATAAACACCATGGGACAACGCTGACGTCATACCGCTCAGGAAGGAGACGCATTCTGTCTCCTAGAGATGAACGTACTTTGGTGAGAAAAGTACAAATCAATCCCAGAACAACAGCAAAGGATCTTTTGACGATGCTGGAGGAAACATGGAACAAAAGTATCTATATCCACAGTAAAACGACATAACCTGATAGGACGCACAGCAAGGAAGAAGCCACTGCTCCAAAACCTCCATAAAAAAGACAGACTACGGTTTGCAACTGCACATTGGGACAAAGATCATACTGTTCTGAGAAATGTCCTCTGGTCTGATGAAACAAAAATAGAACAGTTTGGCCATAATGACCATCGTTATGTTTGGAGCAAAAAGGGGGAGGCTTGCAAGCCAAAGAACACCATCCCAACCGTGAAGCACGGGGGTGGCAGGCATCATGTTGTGGGGGTGCTTTGCTGCAGGAGGGACTGGTGCACCTCACAAAATAAATGGCATCATGATTACGGAAAGTGATGTGGATATACTGTAGCAACATCTCAAGACATCAGTCAGGAAGTTAAAGCTTGGTCGCAAATGGGTCTTCCAAATTGACAATGACCCCAAGCATTCTTCCAAAGTTGTGGCAAAAAGGACAACGAAGTTATTGGAGTGGCCATCACAAAGCCCTGACCTCAATCCTATAGAAAATTTGTGGGCAGAACTGAAAAAGCGTGTGCGAGCAAGGAGGCCTACAAACCTGACTCAGTTACACCAGCTCTGCCATGAGGAATAGGCCATAATTCACCCAATTTATTGTGGGAAGCTTGTGGAAGGCTACCCGAAACGTTTGACCCAATTTAAAGGCAATGCTACCAAATACTAATTGAGTGTATGTATACTTCTGACCCACTGGGAATGTGATGAAAGAAAGAAAAACTGAAATAAATCATTCTCTACTATTATTCGGACATTTCACATTCTTAAAATAAAGTGTTGATCCTAACTGGCCCAAGACAGGGAATTTTTACTAGGATTAAATGTCAGGAATTGTGAAAAACTGAGTATAAATGTATTTGGCTAAGGTGTATCTTAACTTCTGACTTCAACTCTATGTCTATTGCCTTTACAGTCCACTTGTCCATGGTTACGGATGCCATTACTTGACTGAATAGATTTATAGACAGGCAGGTTCCATTCATCCTGTACAACAAGCTGCATGATCAACTTATCTATGGTATTTTGTCTATTATACACAGACACAAGTGGAAGAGCAAAGGGAGAGAAGAGGGTTTTATATGCATGACAGACAACAGCACAGCTTCCTGGGTATTTTGAGAGGTCTGGTTAAGAGCACATTACTGAAGCACTGTTCGGAATGAATGCATTTTAATGGTGTCAAATTAGGATATTCTGAATATGCTGTACATACACTTTTTGCCAAATTAAAATGGTTGGTTTTATTAGAGGCCTTGTCTGTTTCTTTCATACCTTGGCCACACTGTGAATGTGTATGTGTTATGTGATGTAGAAGGGCGAGGGCATTCGTCCAAAACATCTACTCCATCTTGGTACAGTACAATTACTTTTCTGGAACCAACCTCACAAATAGAGCGCTTACAGGCAAGTGGCAAAGGAGAGCCGGTCCAATTGAATGTAATTGCAATAGGTTTGGGGCAATTTAGGCAAGTAGTTACCAGTATGTGAAAACCAAACTCTACAGCAGATCTTAACACATCAGTTTGAATCTAAAATAGAATGAGGAAGCTCATGAGTGTGTGATTTTGCCTGGTTGAAGGTGGTTGCTTTCATGAAACATCCTGCTTCTATTTGCCACTCTGTTTATTCTGAATCAGTAGATTAAAAACAGGACATCAACCATGATGATAATGAAACGTTTGGGGGACATGTTTCTGAACAGTTAGTGGGATTAATAACAGGATATTTAATCACATATGTTAAATTCACAGCAGTGCCATGAACATAATTTTTCATTTGACTAACAGTCAAAATAACAGAACACTTAACATTGTCAAACAATCACATTTATTTTGACACAACATCCTCATGTTCAGTGGGGTCCATACAAAGTCAAATACTGTGCCAGTCATCTAAAACAGTGTGATCCACCAAAAGTGTTTGGGTGTTTTTCTTATTACACAAAGCAACAATGTTTCCAAACCAGGACCTAGTCAGAAACTGTGGACTATAAAAGCTTAGAGTACAACCCACCAGTGGGTCCCCTTGGGAAATACAGGGGCTTATTCAGGAGGGAGCAACGTTCCAGAATGTTCATATACTGTTGAACAGACATGACATTCTAAATGTTTCACCATATCGAACACACCCCTGATCTAACACATGTAATGTCAGTGTGTGGCTGGTTGCATCATGCCTCAACCTTGGCTGCTGCCTGCTGTGCCCGCTGTTCTCTGTAGCCTTTGAGGAGCTGGTTGATTAGCGTGAGTTCATTGTCTCGCTTGGCGGTCTGAAGAGGTGGGAACGGGTTGCCTTTATACTCCAGCACGGCCATAGCAGCCTTGTCCAGGTTCTCCCTGTTGGGAATGCGGGCCATGCGGGTGTAGGCTTTGGGCTGGGTCTCAAACCTGGGAGCCAGGACCTTGAAGAGCTTTGGGATCAGGTCCTTTTCCTTAATCCACAGAGGAGAGAGGGACAGGATGACTGTCTGAAAGAACTAGGAACACACTCATACTAAACTGGTAGATAATAGTACAACAATGCTGGGGACATTGGGACAGTCTGACTTGGTCTGAGTACATTAAAATACTAACAAATATCATAAAGAAAGAACATTTACTGTGAGCCAGAAGTTTGCCATTTTCATCGCTTTCTCGTCAGTGTCTCCCTTCTTGGCATAGTCAATCAACTGCAAAACATCATCACACATTGGTCAACATCGTCACAAGCTGTCAAAAACTACAGTAGCCTACTAAACAGGGATGGTTGAAGAAGTAGCTGACTGAACTCAACTCCATGGTTATATTTGTTTGATTAAAATTTATGAATTTCAGCAAACAAAGGCACATAACTAGATAGGTACAAGATAAGTGTTTCATAATCTACTATTGACCTTGGGCTCAGGTCCTTTTCCTTAAACCACAGAGGAGAGTATGTAATCAGAGCTGAATTTCTTCCAAGCCAGGACTCTGCTAAACTCCTTTGGTGGAGTTCATCAGAAACTTCCTTCACCATGGGAGTTGAGTTTAGTCAACTGGTAGAGTAGCCCAAAGGCCGGCAGATGACAATTGTCTCTTCATCTTACCATCCAAAGGAAAATTATGTAGCCAGCTATACACTCATATCCCCATGGACCGAGTTGTACATAAAATATTCTCCGTTAACTCAATTTAATGGCGAGAAGGTAAAAAAAAAAAAGAGACTTTCCTTATGAAACACCATTTTCCACCATGTTCTGAACGTTGCCAATCGCGTTAAGCCAATCAGGTTGGAGTAGCCAATTTTTTTCCACCCCTGGTCTGAGGCTGAAGGGGTATACACGTTTATGGCCGGCTGCATACATTCCTTTTGGCCGGTAAGATGAAACGACTCAATATCGCCATCTGCCAGCCTTTGAATTACTATTGTTGAAGCAGCTGTGTAAAAGGGTAACGTTGCCATCCATGTCCTCACCTTTTCAGCATAGAATCGAACTTCGTCTGCTCTACCTCGGGTGGTCTCTATCCTCTCGTGTCGAACGAGGCCGGTAAGAATGTTCCGAAGCATGTTTATTCGGGACTCTGGACCGAGACCCATTTTACGGGCCACCCGGCCATGGGATATCAACATCTGAATGGTGAGGCGCATCTTGTCGAGTTCAGACACCTACAAGAGGCTAGAAAGACAAAAGGAATCAACCCGGCCTTTAAAAATGCAAAACGATGTTTCTAAGGAAAATTATATTCCGTTATTCTCGTGTAAATTAGGTGTATGTGCTCATTAATACATCACCAAGGTCGCATAACGTGACAAATTTCGTTTGACATTGCCGGTGCATCAGTTATCGCAGTCTGTGTGGGTGAATGGTGTTACGTGAAAAATAGTTCCACTTTAGGATGAAATGGTTCCGCCTCAAATGTATTCTATTTGTTTCTAGTTGTCATTAAGTAATTCATTGTTTTGTTATTAGATATCAGGCCTTTCTATGTGCATAGAGATTTCAAAATGTAAAAAGGTTAATTTCTGATTTGGAAATGTAACCGGAAAAAGGGGAGAATATTTAAATGACTTATTTCTCTGCGATATATGATGACAAATAGCATAGATATGCAGTACACCTACTCATAATTGTCTTTATTTTTGTACTAATTTACACATTGTAGAATAATAGTGAAGACATCAAAACTATGAAAAAACAAATATGGAATCATGTAGTAACCCAATTGTTTTTAAACAAACCAAATCAAAATATATTTTAGATTCTTCAAAGTAGCCACCCATTGCCTTGATGGCAGCTTTTCACACTCTTGGCATTCTCTCAACCAGCTTCACCTGGAATGCTTTTCCAACAGTCTTGAAGGAGTTTCTACATATGCTGAGCACTTGTTGGCTGCTTTTCCTTCACTCTGCGTTCCAACTCATCCCAAACCATCTCAATTGAGTTGAGGTCGGGTGATTGTGGAGGCAGATGTCATCAGATGCAGCACTACATAACTCTCTGTCGAATAACCCTTTTGGGTCATTGTCCTGTTGAAAAACAAATGATTGTCCCACAAAGTGCAAACCAGATGGGATGGCGTATCGCTGCTGTAGTAGCCATGCTGGTTAAGTGTGACTTGAATTCTAAATAAATCAGACAGTGTCACCAGCAAAGCACCCCCACACCATCACACCTCCTCCTCCATACGTCACAGTGGGAACCATAAATGCGGAGATCATCCGTTCACCTACTCTGTGTCTCACATTTTGACTTATCAGACCAAAATACAGATTTCCAACTGGTCTAATGTCCATTGCTCGTGTTTCTTGGCCCAACCAAGTCTCTTCTTCTAATTGGTGTCCTTGAGCAGTGATTTCTTTGCAGCAATTTAACCATGAAGACCTGATTCACACGGTCTCCTCTGAACAGTTGATATTGAGATGTGTCTGTTACTTGAACTCTGAAGCATTTATTTGGGCTGCAATTTCTGAGGCTGGTAACTCTAACTTATCCTCTGCAGAAAAGGTAACTCTGGGTCTTCTATATACCACCCCTACCTTGTCACATCACAACTGTTTGACTGAAACACATGAAGGAAAGAAATTCCACAAATTAACTTTTAACAGGGCACACATGTTAATTCAAATGCATTCCAGGTGACTACCTCATGAAGCTGGTTGAGATAATGCCAAGAGTGTGCAAAGCTGTCATCAAAGCAAAGGGTGGCTACTTTGAAGAATCTCAAGTATAAAATATGTATATTTTTTTGCTTACTACATGATTCCATATGTGTTATTTCATAGTTTTGATGTCTTCACTATTAGTCTACAATGTAGAAAATAGTAAAAATGAAGAAAAACTCTGGAATGAGTAGGTGTGTCTAAACTTTGACCACTACTGTGTGTGTATATATACAGTGGGGAGAACAAGTATTTGATAACCTGCAAAATCGTCAGTGTTTCCTACTTACAAAGCATGTAAAGGTCTAATTTTTATCATAGGTACACTTCAACTGTGAGAGACGGAATCTAAAACAAAAATATAGAAAATCACATTGTATGATTTTTAAGTAATTAATTTGCATTTTATTGCATGACATAAGTATTTGATACATTAGAAAAGCAGAACTTAATATTTGGTACAGAAACCTTTGTTTGCAATTACAGAGATCATACGTTTCCTGTAGTTCTTGACCAGGTTTACACACACTGCAGCAGGGATTTTGGCCCACTCCTGCATACAGACCTTCTCCAGATTCTTCAGGTTTCGGGGCTGTCGCTGGGCAATACGGACTTTCAGCTCACTCCAAAGATTTTCTATTGGGTTCAGGTCTGGAGACTGGCTAGGCCACTCCAGGACCTTGATATGCTTCTTACAGAGCCACTCCTTAGTTGCCCTGGCTGTGTGTTTCGGGTCGTTGTCATGCTGGAAGACCCAGCAACGACCCATCTTCAATGCTCTTACTGAGGGAAGGAGGTTGTTGGCCAAGATCTCGCAATACATGGCCCCTTCCATCCTCCCCTCAATACGGTGCAGTCGTCCTGCCCCCTTTGCATAAAAGCATCCCCAAAGAATGATGTTTCCATCTCCATGCTTCACGGTTGGGATGGTGTTCTTGGGGTTGTACTCATTGTTCTTCCTCCAAACACAGCGAGTGGAGTTTAGACCAAAAAGCTCAATTTTTGTCTCATCAGACCACATGACCTTCTCCCATTCCTCCTCTGGATCATCCAGATGGTCATTGGCAAACTTCAGACAGGCCTGGACATGCGCTGGCTTGAGCAGGGGGACCAGGATTTTAATCCATGACGGCGTAGTGTGTTACTAATGGTTTTCTTTGAGACTGTGGTCCCAGCTCTCTTCAGGTCATTGACCAGGTCCTGCCGTGTAGTTCTGGGCTGATCCCTCACCTTCCTCATGATCATTGATTCCCCACGAGGTGAGATCTTGCATGGAGCCCCAGACCGAGGGTGATTGACCGTCATCTTGAACTTCTTCCATTTTCTAATAATTGCACCAACAGTTGTTGCCTTCTCACCAAGCTGCTTGCCTATTGTCCTGTAGCCCATCCCAGCCTTGTGCAGGTCTACAATTTTATCCCTGATGTCCTTACCCAGCTCTCTGGACTTGGCCATTGTGGAGAGGTTGGAGTCTGTTTGATTGAGTGTGTGGACAGGTGTCTTTTATACAGGTAACGAGTTCAAACAGGTGCAGTTAATACAGTTAATGAGTGGAGAACAGGAGGGATCCTTAAAGAAAAACTAACAGGTCTGTGAGAGCCGGAATTCTTACTGGTTGGTAGGTGATCAAATACTTATGTCACGCAATAAAATGCTAATTAATTACTTAAAAATCATACAATGAGATTTTCTGGATTTTTGTTTTATATTCCGTCTCTCACAGTTGAAGTGTACCTATGATAAAAATGACAGACCTCTACATGCTTTGTAAGTAGGAAAACCAGAAAAATCGGCAGTGTATCAAATACTTGTTCTCCCCACTGTATACAGTAGGGCAAAAAAGTATTTAGTCAGCCACCAATTGTGTAAGTTCTCCCACTTAAAAAGATGAGAGAGGCCTGTAATTTTCATCATAGGTACACTTCAACTATGACAGACAAAATGAGGAAAAAAATCCAGAGAATCACATTGTAGGATTTTTAATGAATTTATTTGCAAATTATGGTGGAAAATAAGTATTTGGTCACCTACAAACAAGCAAGATTTCTGTCTCTCACAGACCTGTAACTTCTTCTTTAAGAGGCTCCTCTGTCCTCCACTCGTTACCTGTATTAATGGCACCTGTTTGAACTTGTTATCAGTATAAAAGACACCTGTCCACAACCTCAAACAGCCACACTCCAAACTCCACTATGGCCAAGACCAAAGAGCTGTCAAAGGACACCAGAAACAAAATTGTAGACCTGCACCAGGCTGGGAAGACTGAATCTGAAGCCAGTACATGTCCAGGCCCGTCTGAAGTTTGCTAGAGAGCATTTGGATGATCCAAAAGAAGATTGGGAGAATGTCATATGGTCAGATGAAACCAAAATAGAACTTTTTGGTAAAAACTCAACTCGTTGTGTTTGGAGGACAAAGAATGCTGAGTTGCATCCAAAGAACACCATACCTACTGTGAAGCATGGGGGTGGAAACATCATGCTTTGGGGCTGTTTTTCTGTAAAGGGACCAGAACGACTGATCCATGTAAAGGAAAGAATGAATGGGGCCATGTATCGTGAGATTTTGAGTGAACACTTCCTTCCATCTGCAAGAGCATTGAAGATGAAACGTGGCTGGGTCTTTCAGCATGACAATGATCCCAAACACACCGCCCGGGCAACGGAGGAGTGGCTTCGTAAGAAGCATTTCATGGTCCTTCGGGCCACCATACTGCCTTCTCTTCTGTGTCCCTTGTGGCTACGGGTCTGGGACCATTCTGAAAATCCATCAATATCTCAGTCACTCTTATTTAGCAGTTTCTCACAGTAGAGGGGAGTGGGGTAAGTTGAGATTTTTTTTTCATTCAGCATCACTCCATCAAGGGAAATATTGTATTCTTTCAAACAAAGATATTTACATATATTTCAGGATGTTATTGACATTAAAAAGTGGTTTCTTGGCACAACTTACACCAGATGTGTCACGTTCATTGACGGATGGATTGAACCAAGGTGCAGCGTGGTAGGCGTACATCTTTCTTTTATTTAAAAGACACAGAAAAAACAACAAAATACAAAACGACCGTGAAGCTATATGCAGTGCAGAACGCAACTCCACACAAACAAGATCCCACAATCTAAGGTGGGAAAAAGGGCTGCCTAAGTATGATCCCCAATCAGAGACAACGATTAACAGCTGCCTCTGATTGGAACCATACTGGGCCAACAAAGAAATATAAACATAGATTTGCCCACCCAAGTCTCACCCTGACCTAACCAAATAGAGAATAAAAAAGGCTCTTAGGTCAGGGCGT
This sequence comes from Oncorhynchus masou masou, assembly GCF_036934945.1. NCBI lineage: Eukaryota > Metazoa > Chordata > Actinopteri > Salmoniformes > Salmonidae > Oncorhynchus > Oncorhynchus masou. The sequence continues at coordinate 74,673,905 of NC_088240.1, read as the reverse complement.
GACAAGGTGTGGGGTAAGTTTAGCCGCAGGACAGGGTATGTCAAGATGGCTACACATTTCTGGACTGAATGAAATATTACCAGTGCCGTTTTAAAAACAGAATTCAACAATCAATTTCAATCATTTTAAGCATCTTTTAACAAAGGCTTAACACCTAACAAAGACTTTGTTATTTTTTTAATACTTTTAACATAGGCCAGGCCCTGTGTTACCTCATATTCCAGCTATAATGCCTTGCAAGCGTCATGAAACCCCTAATATAATAAATACATTTGACTTGGTGAAAATCTGTTTTTTGGACCTAACTTGCTTACCACTTTTTCCATGTGGTTTCTTAATTCACAGACTCAATGAAATTAAGGCCTCTTTCTAAATATTTGGTCAAATTATTAATGTTGTGTATGGTTCCCTAGAGACATGGGTGTCTCAACTTACCCATTTACACCACTCTCCCCTAGTGTATGGCTTTCATATTTCCTGAAGTGAATTACAACCTTATAATAGATATTTATAGCCAATAACCTCTTATCCATTAATATGCAGGTATTGTGCTGTGATGGCCCAGGGCTAAGCCCTGAATGTTAGGGATCTCTGATGAAGCCTCTGATTGTCCCTCTCAGTAATGGAGGTTACGAAATCTCTCACTGTGAATATTGAAGTACAGTATTTAGCATCTAGACTTCAATATCAAGGGATATTGAATCTAAATCATGCAACCCAATATACAAACATTATGTAATGATGTAACAATATTCATGTTGCACCATATAGTATTTCAGTAGCAACACAACTCAGACAGAGAGAATACTCTAACTGGGTAAGAAGGGAGAGCAATTATGCCACACTTTTAACATCCCTATACCAGCTATTGTGAGCAGCAATGCATCAATACCCAACTATAGAAACTAATCAATGTAATCAATAATGTTCCTTGTGGTATCTTGATGTATTGATACAAAAACTAATTGTTATGGTAAGGTACCATGACACAATGAATTTACACCCTGCATATTTTATTAAGAAAATATCCATACTTAAACAATTTGCTGGCGATTCCTAGTTTCTCTGGTGTTTACTAGTAATACTACTTGACATGAGAAGATAGAAATACCTTTACAAAGATTTCTAAGGACAGTGAGAGTACAAACACAACAGCAAAAAAGTATTTAGTGTTAAATGCTTTATTTATCATAAACATAAATAATGTATAATCTCCTGTACAAAAGATGTATGTTGATGTGGAACGGGATGTTGTAGAGTTGTGCGAATGTACTGGACGACCAAGCAGATTTAGTAGGTGGCCATGGTGCTGGTCAACCAGTCATTGAAGATGCACACCTGGAGGAACAGAAGGAGAAGGGAGACATTAGTGGACACACTCAATGGGAGGCAACATGAGAACCATCAATCTATGTTTTATAGACTCAATGTCTTTTTTTTCAGAAAAACAAGGGATGTCACAGTGATGTATGAATGTTGATGTTTTCCTCAAACACAACAGGAAAACAGTTTTTCTGTCTTACCTTGGCGTAGACACCGGGGTTACCGGGCTCGGCACAGCCATAACCCCAGGACACAACACCCTGCAGCTCACCGTTGCACACCACTGGGCCACCGGAGTCACCCTGAGAGAGAGAGCGAGAGCGAGAGAGAAAGATTGAGAGATCAAGAGAGAGAAGAAGGGAGAGAGAGAGAAAGAAGGGAGACAAGTGATATGAATTGGTTATTTCGTTATCAATTTCTAATCAATTGAAAAAGTTCATATAAAGTCATCATTGGTACCACTGAACTGAGGTCAGAGTGGTAAGTACCTGGCAAGAGTCCTTGCCTCCCTCCAGGTATCCAGCACAGAACATGGCGTTGGTGATCATGCCAGGGTAGGAGTTGTTACAGTCGCTGTAGGACAGGATCGGGATGTTCAGGCACTGCAGCTTGTCGCTGTCAGCAGCTGTAAGGAGGGGGAGAGAGAGAGAGAGAGAGAGAGAGAGAGAGGTGGGGGGAGGAAGGTAGAAGTAGGTGGAAAAGGAGGAGAGTTATAGTTAGATATAATGTTTTTAATAGTAGGTCTGCATTTTCTATGCATGTTAACACTCAGTCACCATGAAGATGATCAACTGGCACATGTAACCTTTGACCCAGGTGCTGTACTCACTAGAGCTCATGGTGTTTCCCCATCCAGAGACGGTACACATGGTGCCAGCGGGGGCACAGCTGCTGGGCAGAGCAACAGGCTGCACGTAGGTGTTGAGGGTGGCGGGTTTGCTCAGCTTGATCAGCATGATGTCATTGTTGATGTTATAGGAGCTGTAGTTGGGGTGAGGGATGACGTGGGAAGAAGAGATGAACTGCTCGTTACCCTCAGTCACCTGGATGTTATGCTCGCCCAGACGCACCTCCACACGGCTGAAAGAGAGAGAGAGAGTTCATGGGAATGTAGTTTTGCAAAAGTTAAGCTTATCAAATTCTTGCAAGGTGTTATTGACTCAACATGTTGCTAGTAGTTCACATGGAATGCTACTTACGACTTGTAGCAGTGAGCTGCAGACACAACCCAGTTCTCATTGACCAAGGAGCCACCACAGAAGTGGTACCCAGAGTTCAGAGACACCTGGTGGGGCTGGGAGTAGGCCTTGCACTCATACCCTCCGACGATCTTGTCGTCCTCCGTGGCAACTGTAAACAGAGAGCAGGCACATTCCTAGCTATATTACCTCAGCTTTTGAGATGGAAAAGCAAAGAACTGTGATAAAACAATAAGAACATATTTCTTAATAACGTCAAAGAAACAAATGTGTGATGTTAGTGTCATTACAGTGTCCTGTTCTTTTGTCTATGATCATTACTATACTCACAAGCGGCTCCAATGAGCAGAACGAAGACCAGAGAAATCATGGTTGCTGTATGATCCTGATGATGAAAGGGGTTAATCTGCACCCCTGGTTTATATGCAGAATTGGGTGTGTCGCCCCGTTTAATGGAACTGTTTGATTGGTCAAGTGAAATCCAATCAGAGTCTAAAGGTGCGCTGCCAAGGTCAGCATTATGACAAAGCAGTTTCCATCATGGTGTGGTATGAAGTTGACCCTAAAGGCAGCAGAAAGCTAAATATGTGTTTTAATTTGTCCCAGTACTTCTTAAGTGCAGGTTCTTAACATCTGGTTTGATTTAATTTCTTACAGAAGACAGTGATACATGTACAGTACACTACAACTGCCAGTTTGAGATGAACTGTATTCTATGCAGATCAGACTGTGTCTGGACCTCAACATGGCTGCAACACAGCTGTATGTTTCACACGCTGATATTCTCTTGCAGAAGTTGACAAACAGAGCTTTGCTGCTCACAAGGCCAATTTTAGCTTTGTAAACAAGTAAACTGGGTTTAAGAGGTTTTGTTGAAAAGTAATTCAAGGCTGTTGAAAAAAATAGACTCTGTATACCTTAGGGTCATGAGTTCATTACATACTGTTCATTACATAAGTTATACTGTACGCAGTTAAAGTAAGAACACATTTGGGTAGTGTAATTTATTATATTATATATATATTAGGTATTCATGTCCACATCCTGGCTCAACCCTAACCCCAGCTTCATGTCCACATCCTGGCTCAACCCTAACCCTAGCTTCATGTCCACATCCTGGCTCAACCCTAACCCTAGCTTCATGTCCACATCCTGGCTCAACCCTAACCCTAGCTTCATGTCCACATCCTGGCTCAACCCTAGCCCTAGCTTCATGTCCATATCCTGGCTCAACCCTAGCCCTAGCTTCATGTCCACATCCTGGCTCAACCCCAGCCCTAGCTTCATGTCCACATCCTGGCTCAACCCCAGCCCTAGCTTCATGTCCACTTCCTGGCTCAACCCTAGCCCTAGCTTCATGTCCACATCCTGGCTCAACCCTAGCCCTAGCTTCATGTCCACATCCTGGCTCAACCCCAGCCCTAGCTTCATGTCCACATCCTGGCTCAACCCCAGCCCTAGCTTCATGTCCACATCCTGGCTCAACCCTAACCCTAGCTTCATGTCCACATCCTCGGCTCAACCCTAACCCTAGCTTCATGTCCACATCCTGGCTCAACCCCAACCCTAGCTTCATGTCCACATCCTGGCTCAACCCAAGCCCTAGCTTCATGTCCACATCCTGGCTCAACCCTAACCCTAGCTTCATGTCCACATCCTGGCTCAACCCTAGCCCTAGCTTCATGTCCACATCCTGGCTCAACCCCAGCCCTAGCTTCATGTCCACATCCTGGCTCAACCCCAGCCCTAGCTTCATGTCCACATCCTGGCTCAACCCCAGCCCTAGCTTCATGTCCACATCCTGGCTCAACCCCAGCCCTAGCTTCATGTCCACATCCTGGCTCAACCCCAGCCCTAGCTTCATGTCCACATCCTGGCTCAACCCTAACCCTAGCTTCATGTCTACATCCTGGCTCAACCCTAGCCCTAGCTTCATGTCCACATCCTGGCTCAACCCTAGCCCTAGCTTCATGTCCACATCCTGGCTCAACCCTAGCCCTAGCTTCATGTCCACATCCTGGCTCAACCCTAGCCCTAGCTTCATGTCCACATCCTGGCTCAACCCTAGCCCTAGCTTCATGTCCACATCCTGGCTCAACCCTAGCCCTAGCTTCATGTCCACATCCTGGCTCAACCCTAGCTCTAGCTTCATGTCCACATCCTGGCTCAACCCTAGCCCTAGCTTCATGTCCACATCCTGGCTCAACCCTAACCCTAGCTTCATGTCCACATCCTGGCTCAACCCTAGCCCTAGCTTCATGTCCACATCCTGGCTCAACCCTAGCCCTAGCTTCATGTCCACATCCTGGCTCAACCCTAGCCCTAGCTTCATGTCCACATCCTGGCTCAACCCTAGCTCTAGCTTCATGTCCACATCCTGGCTCAACCCTAGCCCTAGCTTCATGTCCACATCCTGGCTCAACCCTAGCCCTAGCTTCATGTCCACATCCTGGCTCAACCCTAGCCCTAGCTTCATGTCCACATCCTGGCTCAACCCTAGCCCTAGCTTCATGTCCACATCCTGGCTCAACCCTCGCCCTAGCTTCATGTCCACAGCCCTGCAAGATGCATCTGTTGGTCACACATACCTTAATAAAAAAAGGTAGGGGTGTGGATCAGGAAACCAGTCAGTATCTGGTGTGGCCACTACTGTATTTGCCTCATGCAGCGTGACACATCTCCTTCACATGTACGTCTCTCTCTCTCTCTCTCCCTTCCTCCCTCTCTCCCTTCATCTCTCTCATCCTAGCTTTGGTCCTTCAATATGGTCCCACAACTCTACAACATCCTGTGCAGTTCAACATCCATCTTTTATACTGGAGATTAAATACTGATGACAAATAAAACATTTAACATAATTTCAGTTTACTGAGCCATTTTCCCAAGGTTATATAACATATATATTTATACTTATGAATGTTCCTCATTCATGCATGCAGCATAGAGTACATGGTCAATTATGTAGTGAAATATTTGGTTCTGTATAGCATCAAGGGAGTGTTGATTGCAAGTGGAGTGTATTTTTGTATTTGACTTTGTTTCACCTTTATTTAACCAGGTAAGCTAGTTGAAAACAAGTTCTCATTTGCAACTGCGACCTGGACAAAATAAAGCAAAGCAGCTCGACATATACAACAACACAGAGTTACACATGGAATACACAAAACACACAATACAGTAATACAGTCGAAAAAAAGGAAACAAAAAGTCTATATACAGTAAATGCAAATGAGGTATGAAAAGGGAGTTAAGGAAATAAATAGGCCACGGTGGCGAAGTAATTACAATATACCAATTAAACACTGGAATGGTAGATGAGCAGAAGATTAATTGTGCAAGTATAGATACTGGGGTGCAAAGGAGGAAGATAAATAAATGCAGTATGGGGATGGAGTTGGATGGGCTGTTTACAGATTGGCTATGTCCAGGTGCAGGGATCTGTGAGCTGCTCTGACAGCTGGTGCTTAAAGTGAGTGAGGGAGATATGAGTCTCCAGCTTCAGTGATTTTTGCAGTTCGTTCCAGTCATTGGCAACAGAGAACTGGAAGGAAAGGCGGCCAAAGTATGAATTGGCTTTGTGGGTGACCAGTGAGACATACAGTGCCTTGCGAAAGTATTCGGCCCCCTTGAACTTTGAATGATCCAATGTTGACCTAAATGACTAATGATGATAAATACAATCCACCTGTGTGTAATCAAGTCTCCGTATAAATGCACCTGCACTGTGATAGTCTCAGAGGTCCGTTAAAAGCGCAGAGAGCATCATGAAGAACAAGGAACACACCAGGCAAGTCCGAGATACTGTTGTGATGACGTTTAAAGCCGGATTTGGATACAAAAAGATTTTCCAAGCTTTAAACATCCCAAGGAGCACTGTGCAAGCAATAATATTGAAATGGAAGGAGTATCAGACCACTGCAAATCTACCAAGACCTGGCCGTCTCTCTAAACTTTCAGCTCATACAAGGAGAAGACTGATCAGAGATGCAGCCAAGAGGCCCATGATCACTCTGGATGAACTGCAGAGATCTACAGCTGAGGTGGGAGACTCTGTCTATAGGACAACAATCAGTCGTATATTGCACAAATCTGGCCTTTATGGAAGAGTGGCAAGAAGAAAGCCATTTCTTAAAGATATCCATAAAAAGTGTTGTTTAAAGTTTGCCACAAGCCACCTGGGAGACACACCAAACATGTGGAAGAAGGTGCTCTGGTCAGATGAAACCAAAATTGAACTTTTTGGCAACAATGCAAAACGTTATGTTTGGCGTAAAAGCAACACAGCTCATCACCCTGAACACACCATACCCACTGTCAAACATGGTGGTGGCAGCATCATGGTTTGGGCCTGCTTTTCTTCAGCAGGGACAGGGAAGATGGTTAAAATTGATGGGAAGATGGATGGAGCCAAATACAGGACCATTCTGGAAGAAAACCTGATGGAGTCTGCAAAAGACCTGAGACTGGGACGGAGATTTGTCTTCCAACAAGACAATGATCCAAAACATAAAGCAAAATCTACAATGGAATGGTTCAAAAATAAACATATCCAGGTGTTAGAATGGCCAAGTCAAAGTCCAGACCTGAATCCAATCGAGAATCTGTGGAAAGAACTGAAAACTGCTGTTCACAAATGCTCTCCATCCAACCTCACTGAACTCGAGCTGTTTTGCAAGGAGGAATGGGAAAAAATTTCAGTCTCTCGATGTGCAAAACTGATAGAGACATACCCCAAGCGACTTACAGCTGTAATCGCAGCAAAAGGTGGCGCTACAAAGTATTAACTTAAGGGGGCTGAATAATTTTGCACGCCCAATTTTTCAGTTTTTGATTTGTTAAAAAAGTTTGAAATATCCAATAAATGTCGTTCCACTTCATGATTGTGTCCCACTTGTTGTTGATTCTTCACAAAAAAATACAGTTTTATATCTTTATGTTTGAAGCCTGAAATGTGGCAAAAGGTCGCAAAGTTCAAGGGGGCCGAATACTTTCGCAAGGCACTGTACCTGCTGGAGCGCGTACTACGAGTGGGTGCTGCTATGGTGACCAGTGAGCTGAGTTAAGGCAGGGCTTTACCTAGCAGAGACTTGTAGATGACCTGGAGCCAGTGGGTTTGGCGATGAGAGTGAAGCGAGGGCCAGCCAATGAGAGCGTGCAGGTCGTAGTGGTGGGTAGTATATGGGGCTTTGGCGATAAAACGGATGGCACTGTGATAGACTGCATCCAATTTGTTGAGTAGAGTGTTGGAGACTATTTTGTAAATGACATCGCCAAAGTTGAGGATCAGTAGGATGGTCAGTTTTATGTGGGTATGTTTGGCAGCATGAGTGAAGGATGCTTTGTTGCGAAATAGGAAGCTGATTCTAGATTTAATTCTGGATTGGAGATGCTTGTCTGGAACTAGAGTTTACAGTCTAATCAGACACCTAGGTATTTGTAGTTGTCCACATATTCTAAGTCAGAGCCGTCCAGAGTAGTGATTTTGGACGGGCGGGCAGGTGCGGGCAGTGATCGGATGAAGAGCATTAGTTTTACTTGCATTTAAGAGCAGTTGGAGGCCACGGAAGGAGAGTTGTATGGCATTGAAGCTCGTCTGGAGGTTAGTTAACACAGTGTCCAACGAAAGGCCAGAAGTATACAGAATGGCGTCGTCTGCGTAGAGGTGGATCAGAGAATCACCAGCAGAAAGAGCGACATCATTGATGCATACAGAGAAGAGAGTCGGCCCGAGAATTGAACCCTATGGCACCCCCATAGAGACTGCCAGAGGTCCGGACAACAAGCCCTCCGATTTGACACATTGAACTCTATCAGAGAAGTAGTTGGTGAACCAGGCGATGCAGTCATTTGAGAAACCAAGTCTGTTGAGTATGCCAATAAGAATGTTGTGATTGACAGTCGAAAGCCTTGGCCAGGTCGATGAATACGGCTGCACAGTAATGTCTCTTATCGATGTAGGTTATGATATCATTTGAGCGTGGCTGAGGTGCACCCATGACCAGCTCTGAATACAGATTGCAAAGCGGAGAAGGTACGGTGGGATTCGAAATGGTTGGTAATCTGTTTGTTAACTTGGCTCTCGAAGACCTTAGAAAGGCAGGGTAGGATAGATATAGATCTGTAGCAGTTTGGGTCTAGAGTGTTTGGGATGACCGCGGCAGCTTTCCAATCTATGGGAATCTCAGACGATACGAGAGGTTGAACAGGCTAGTGATAGGAGTTGCACCAATTTCGGCAGATAATTTTTGAAAGAGAGGGTTCAGATTGTCTAGCCCAGCTGATTGGTAAGGGGACAGATTTTGCAGCTCTTTCAGAACATCAGCTATCTGGATTTGGCTGAAGGAGAAATCGAGGAGGCTTGGGCAAGTTGCTGTGGGGAGTGCAGGGCAGTTGACCGGGGTAGGGGTGGCCAGGCGGAAAGCTTGGCCAGCCGGAGAGAAATGCTAATTGAAATTCTCAATTATAGTGGATGTATCGGTGGTGACAGTGTTTCCTATACTCAGTGCAGTGGGCAGAGGAGGTGCTCTTATTCTCCATAGACTTTCCAGTGTCCCATAACTTTTTTGAGTTTGTGCAACAGGATGCAAATTTCTGCTTGAACTGCCTAACTGCCTGTGTATATTGGTTCCTAACTTCCCAGAAAAGTTGCATATCACAGGGGTTATTTGATGCTAATGCAGTACGCCACAGGATGTTTTTGTGCTGGTCACGGGCAGTCAGGTCTGGAGAGAACCAAGGGCTATATCTGTTCCTGGTTCTAATTTTTTTGAATGGGGCATGCTTATTTAAGATGGTGAGGAAGGCACTTTTAAAGAATGACAAGGCATCCTCTACTGACGGGATGAGGTCAATATCCTTCCAGGCTACCCGGTCCAAGTCGATTAGAAAGGCCTGCTCGCTGAAGTGTTTTAGGGAGCGTTTGACAGTGATGAGGGGTGGTCGTTTGACCGCAGACCCATTACGGATGCAGGCAATGAGGCAGTGATCGCTGAGATCTTGGTTGAAAACAGCAGAGGTGTATTTGGAGGGCAAGTTGGTTAGGATGATATCATTGAGGGTGCCCGTGTTTACGGATATGGGGTTGTACCTGGTAGGTTCATTGATAATTAGTGTGAGATTGAGGGCATCATGATTAGATTGTAGGATGACCGGGGGGTTAAGCATGTCCCAGTTTAGGTCACCTAGCAGCATGAGCTCTAGATGGGGGGCAATCAGTTCCAATATGGTGTTCAGGGCACATCTGGGGGCAGAGGGTGGCCTGTAACAAGGGGCAATAGTGGGAGACTTGATTCTGGAAAGGTGGATTTTTAAAAGTAGAAGCTAGAAAAGTTTGGAACAGACCTAGATAGCCTGCAGAGTTCTGTTTTACTATCTCTGCAGTAGATTGCAACTCCGCCCCCTTTGGCAGTTCTATCTTGCAGGAAAATGTTATAGTTAGGGATGGAAATTTCAGGGTTTTTGCTTGTCTCCTGAGCCAGGATTCAGACACGGCTAGGACATCCGGGTTGGCAGAGTGTGCTAGGGTAGTGAATAAAACAAACTTAGGGAGGAGGTTTCTAATGTTAACATGCATGAAACCAGGGATTTTAAGGTTACAGAAGTCAATAAATGGTAGCGCCTGGGGAATGGGAGTGGAGCTAGGCACTGCAGGGCCTGGGTTAACCTCCACATCACCAGAGGAACAGAGGAGGAGTTGGATAAGGGCACGGCTAAAGGCTAAAAGGACTGGACGCCTAGTATGTTCAGAACAGAGAGTAAAAGGAACAGATTTCTGGGCACGGTAGAAAAGATTAAAGGCATAATGTACAGACAAAGGTGTGGTAGGATATGAATGCAGTGGGGGTAAAACCTGTGCATAGAGTGACAGAGATATTGTCTCTAGGAATATCATTTAAACCAGGTGATGTCACCGAATGTGTTGGAGGTGGAAATAAAGTGTTCACTAAGGTGTATTGAGCAGGGTTAGAGGCTCTACAGTGAAATAAGGCAATACACACTAACCAAAACAGCAATGGACAAGGCTCATTGACATTAGGGGGAGGCATGGGTAGCCAAGTAATCATGGGAGTCCAGTGAGTGGCTTCAGGCAGCTAAAGGGCCGGTGCTAGCAGCAGGACCTTAGAAGGATGTCAAGACGGAAGAAAGTCTGTTGTGGCCCCCTCGTGCTGAATATGTTGACAGACGGATCAGCACGGTTCTGTGTGGTAAACCAGGCCAATTGGCAAATTAGGTATAGTGACCGAAGAAGTTGTTCGATGGGCCTCTTAAGCTAACAGTCCGGTGTGCACTAGACAGCTAATGTTAGCGGGCTTGTGGCTAGCAATGCCGCGGTGCCAATTTGAGTACCCCCTCCAGCAGATTTTGTCGGTAGTCCAGTTGTGAAGGATCGCGGGGTTCCGTGCCACTTACCGGCAGTAGAAGGGGGTCCGGGCCAGTTGGCAAAAATGGTATTATAGCCCAGGAGTGGCTGTTGGGCTTCTTCTGCTAGCCGGGATACGGGCCTAGCTCCAGGCTAATTGATGCTAGCTTCGGGACAGGGACATGACGTTAAACCAGGAATAGTCACTCGGGTTGCAACTAGCTAGCTGTGGTGATTCAGGTGAAAAGGTTCAGAGCTTGCTGTAGGAATGTGGGGATCTGGAGAGAAGATCGGTCCGGTATGTTCTGTTTTGAATCGTGTTGTACAAACTGGAAAAAGCTTTCCGAGCTAAAGGTTAGCTGATGACCGCTAGCAGTGGTTAGCTGACTAATTAGCTAGTAGCTAGTTAGCTGGCTAGCTTGGGGAATACCGGTTCTGAGGTGGATAAGAACACTTTAGAAAGACAGATGCACACTACATTGGGTGAGGCAGGTTGCAGGAGAGTATTTTGAAGTTGAGGTTTAGAAAAATATAAAAGATATGCAAAGGAAAAATATATAAAAAGGTATATACAAGACGAAGAACAAAGACGTCTGACTGGTACGCCATCTTGGTTTCTGATGTACACTTGTGACAATTACAGTATGTCATTACAACAGCTAAAAGCTACAGTCTGTGAATTATACACCCATTTCTTGACTTTTCCAATGATCTACATAACCATTGATTCTCGAAGAGTATTACCAGGGCCGGCTCTAGCCTTTTGGGAGCCCTATGTGAGATGTGGTAGGGGGGCCCACCACCTCACAGCAAGACATTTGTGTGGCCCCCTTCTTGATGGTGGAGAGAAACATTTTTAATTTCCTGTGTGGAGTCACAGTTAAAGAATTGCAACATTTACCTAGAGTTAACTCTGCAAATGGCACTGCTGGGTGATTTAAAAAGTCATAGTCAATCGATTAATAATATAAAATACTCTTAGCAAAAATGTTTATCTTTAATTTATAATATGTAGAATCTATGAGACGAGAAAGGTTCAGAACTTTTGTGAGCACAATTAAAGCACAATTAAAAAATATATGACAAATAGAAATCCAAACTGGATGGTGTTCAGAGATAGATAGGAGGGGTTGAGTGGAGCTAAAGGATGGGACTAAAAACAAACAAAAGAAAACTATTGTAAAATATACTGTCTGTAAAATGTACATAGTATGTATAAACGAAGTAGAAGACTAAGAGTTCATGTCCATTAATTTACTCCAATTAAGGGAGGGATGGTAGGGTTAGGGGAAAATAAGAAAGGACAATATATTAAACTATATATACACTACCATTCAAAACTTTGGGGTCACTGAGAAATGTCCTTGTTTTTGAAAGAAAATCATTTTTTCTGTCCATTAAAATAACATCAAATTTATCAGAAATACAGTGTAGACATCGTTAATGCTACTATTGTAGCTGGAAACGGCAGATTTTTTAATGAAATATCTACATAGGCGTACAGACGCCCATTATCAGCTGTGTTCCAATGACACGTTATGTTAGCTAATCCAAGTTTATAATTTTAAAAGGCTAATTGATCATTAGAAAACCCTTTTGCAATTATGTTAACACAGCTGAAAACTGTTGTTTTCATTAAAGAAGCAATAAAACTGGCCTTCTTTAGACTCGTTGAGTATCTGGAGCATCAGCATTGGTGGGTTCGATTACAGGCTCAAAATGGCCAGAAACAAAGAACTTTCTTCTGAAACTCATCAGTCTATTCTTGTTCTGAGAAATGAAGGCTATTCCAGGCGAGAAGTTGCCAAGAAACTGAAGATCTCGTACAATAAAAAAAAAAATAATAATAAAAAAATAGATACAGTATAAATCAATAGGGGCCCCGTGCATGCCCGATTGGTATTCGGAAATGAATACTACAAGTTTAGTTGGATGCTTAGATCAACTACCAATCTAAACATGTTTTGCTGACATGGCTATACTCAGGGTCAGTCAAATGGATTAGCTAACTAGCTGACTATCAGGGACTGACATAACAATAGATAACTGCTGATGCAAAGCCAAAAACTTTTATTAAAACTGGTGTATTCTACTATTCTCACTCTCAATAATAATTTGAGACCATTACTGAGTTGCACTCAAAAAATATATATAGAGTTGAAATCGGAATTTTACATACACCTTAGCCAAATACATTTAAACTCAGTTTTTCACAATTCCTGACATTTAATCCGAGTAAAAATTCCCTGTCTTAGGTCAATTAGGATCACCACTTTATTTTAAGAATGTGAAATGTCGGAATAATAGTAGAGAGTGATTTATTTCAGCTTTTATTTCTTTCATCACATTCCCAGTGGGTCAGAAGTTTACCTGCACTCCATTAGTATTTGGTAGCATTGCCTTTAAATTGTTTAACTTGGGTCAAACGTTTCAGGTAGCCTTCCACAAGCTTCCCACAATAAGTTGGGTGAATTTTGGCCCATTCCTCCTGACAGAGCTGGTGTAACTGAGTCAGGTTTGTAGGCCTCCTTGCTAGCACAAGCTTTTTCAGTTCTGCACACACATTTTCTATGGGATTGAGGTCAGGGCTTTGTGATGGCCACTCCAATACCTTGACTTTGTTGTCCTTAAGCCATTTTTCCACAACTTTGGAAGTATGCTTGGGGGTCATTGTCCATTTGGAAGACCCATTTGCGACCAAGCTTTAACTTCCTGACTGAGATGTTGCTTCAATATATCCACATACAGTGCCTTGCGAAAGTATTCGGCCCCCTTGAACTTTGCGACCTTTTGCCACATTTCAGGCTTCAAACATAAAGATATAAAACTGTATTTTTTTGTGAAGAATCAACAACAAGTGGGACACAATCATGAAGTGGAACGACATTTATTGGATATTTTAAACTTTTTTAACAAATCAAAAACTGAAAAATTGGGCGTGCAAAATTATTCAGCCCCCTTAAGACTTCTTACGGATTAAGTACCTGTACTGGAACCAAATCAGCGGAAATTCCAGAGCGCCAACTAATTGTACTCGATACAACTCAAACTTTCATTAAAACTCACATGCAAGGTACTCAATTAAAGACACACTCTTTGTGAATATAGCCAACATGTCAGATTTGTAAAATGCTTTTCGGCGAAAGCATGAGAAGCTATTATCTGATAGCATGCAGCCCCCAGAAACACACAAAGGGGACGTAAACAAAGAAATTAGCGTAGCCGGCACTACCCAAAACGCAGAAATAAAATATAAAACGTTCATTACTTTTGACGAGCTTCTTTGTTGGCACTCCTATATGTCCCATAAACATCACAATTGGGTCTTTTTTTCGATTAAATCGGTCCATATATACCCAAAATGTCCATTTTTGAACACCGAGAAATCCATGGAAAAAGTCACGTTTCCGAACGCGACGTAATTTTATAAAATTCATAAAGTTGCCTATAAACTTTGACAAAACACTTCAACCTACTTCTGTAATCCAAGTTTAGGTATTAGTAAATGTTAATAAACGATCAAATTGATCACAGAGAGATCTGTATTCATTACATTTACATTTAAGTCATTTAGCAGACGCTCTTATCCAGAGCGACTTACAAATAGCTAGAAGTTTTCAAAACGAAGTCCATTTCCTCACTGACATTTTTTTCAGTTGCGCACCTGAAGACAGGATGTGCTATTGACTAATCTGACCAAGGATAAAGAGCCCTGGTAATCACAACACTGGCGACATCGTGTGGAAGCTGTAGGAATTGCAAGCACAGTTCCATCATTTATGGCAAGCCATAGACAATACAAAGACTGGCGGATGGATTTTTTCTTTGTAGATTTTGTGATCAGGTTTTCTTGCGATTTTGACAACGGAACTCGTTCTGTTATAGTCACAGACACCATTGAACCAGTTCTAGAAACTTCAGCGTGTCTTCTATGCACACATACTAATCATATGCATATACTATATTCCTGGCATGAGTAGCAGGACGTTGAAATGTTGCGCGATTTTTAACAGAATGTTGAAAAAAGTAGCTCGATCTCCAACTTATTAAGTTAATACTTTGTAGTGCCACCTTTTGCTGCGATTACAGCTGTAAGTCGCTTGGGGTATGTTTCTATCAGTTTTGCACATCGAGAGACTGAATTTTTTTCACATTTCTCCTTGCAAAACAGCTCGAGCTCAGTGAGGTTGGATGGAGAGCATTTGTGAACAGCAGTTTTCAGTTCTTTCCACAGATTCTCGATTGGATTCAGGTCTGGACTTTGACTTGGCCATTCTAACACCTGGATATGTTTATTTTTGAACCATTCCATTGTAGATTTTGCTTTATGTTTTGGATCATTGTCTTGTTGGAAGACAAATCTCTGTCCCAGTCTCAGGTCTTTTGCAGACTCCATCAGGTTTTCTTCCAGAATGGTCCTGTATTTGGCTCCATCCATCTTCCCATCAATTTTAACCATCTTCCCTGTCCCTGCTGAAGAAAAGCAGGCCCAAACCATGATGCTGCCACCACCATGTTTGACAGTGGGTATGGTGTGTTCAGGGTGATGAGCTGTGTTGCTTTTACGCCAAACATAACGTTTTGCATTGTTGCCAAAAGTTCAATTTTGGTTTCATCTGACCAGAGCACCTTCTTCCACATGTTTGGTGTGTCTCCCAGGTGGCTTGTGGCAAACTTTAAACAACACTTTTTATGGATATCTTTAAGAAATGGCTTTCTTCTTGCCACTCTTCCATAAAGGCCAGATTTGTGCAATATACGACTGATTGTTGTCCTATGGACAGAGTCTCCCACCTCAGCTTTAGATATCTGCAGTTCATCCAGAGTGATCATGGGCCTCTTGGCTGCATCTCTGATCAGTCTTCTCCTTGTATGAGCTGAAAGTTTAGAGGGACGGCCAGGTCTTGGTAGATTTGCAGTGGTCTGATACTCCTTCCATTTCAATATTATCACTTGCACAGTGCTCCTTGGGATGTTTAAAGCTTGGGAAATCTTCTTGTATCCAAATCCGGCTTTTTTTCTTCACAACAGTATCTCGGACCTGCCTGGTGTGTTCCTTGTTCTTCATGATGTTCTCTGCGCTTTTAACGGACCTCTGAGACTATCACAGTGCAGGTGCATTTATACAGAGACTTGATTACACACAGGTGGATTGTATTTATCATCATTAGTCATTTAGGTCAACATTGGATCATTCAGAGATCCTCACTGAACTTCTAGAGAGAGTTTGCTGCACTTAAAGTAAAGGGGCTGAATAATTTTGCACGCCCAATTTTTCAGTTTTTGATTTGTTAAAAAAGTTTGAAATATCCAATAAATGTCGTTCCACTTCATGATTGTGTCCCACTTGTTGTTGATTCTTCACAAAAAATATAGTTTTATATCTTTATGTTTGAAGCCTGAAATGTGGCAAAAGGTCGCAAAGTTCAAGGGGGCCGAAAACTTTCGCAAGGCACTGTATCTGGATTCCGTGCAGTTTCTTCGTCGGGACCGCAGGAGGTTGTCCAACCGGATCGTCATGCTGATGAACTGGTCGAGTGACAGGTTGTCATCACGGCAGGCTAACCTGTACCTCCTCTCGCAGTCCGCTGTGGAAAATGTTGACCAGAGCCGACTCATTCTATCTGGTGGAGACTGCGACGGTCTGGAACTCCATACCAAACTCTGAGGCGGTCCTAGATCCCTGGCGTAGTTGGAGTAGGCATTCACCCCCTCTCAAACACAGAGTGGAAGAGGAGGATGAAGAGCTCGTAGGACTCGACCTCGGGTCCACCTATTTCCCAGACAGCGGCACCCCAGTCCAGGCCCCGTCATGACAGTGCCGAGATGGCGGTGGCAACCCTGTCTCTCCCGGAGACAGCCTCGGTATAGCAAGCGAGGTACAGGTGGCATTGTAGAATGAACCCCTTGCATCTCGCTGGGGCGCCGTCAAAGCGCTCCGGAGGGACAGGGGTATTCCAAGGACCGACTCAGATGGGATGGAGACAGGTAGTGGTGGTGTGGGGGCTGATGCCGGAACCGGTGCTAGGGACTGGAGGGACTGCACATTCCCCTCCAAATGCAGGATGGTTGCCACTACGCTGGCCATGGCGTTGCCGAGTCTGGAGAGACAGTTTTCGTGATGCTTGTCTGTCCCCACGATGGTAGCCAGCTCGGCCTTTCCTGCTGTCTCCATTAGATGGGTTGATTATTCTGTCACGTTGTATAATGATGGTGACGTAGACCTCCAGAGCTGGTGAATGGAATGATTAGCAATACTGAGGGGATCCATGACAATACCTAACATAATAAATTGCACTACCCAAGTGTGTGCTTACTTTGAGTGTTTTACTGTATATTAACTGCATACAGTATTACTTATGTAATGAACTCATGACCCTAAGGTATACAGAGTCTATTTTTAAGACAGCCTTGTATGACTTTTCACCAAAACCCCTTAAACACAGTTTACTTTTTGACAAAGCTAAAATTGGCCTTGTGAGCAGCAAACCTGTGTTTGTCAACTTCTCCAAGAGAACACCAACGTGTGAACTACACAGCTGCATTGCAGTCATGTTGAGGTCAACATACAGTCTGAACTACATAGAATACTGTTCATCTCAAACTGGTAGTTGTGGTGTACTGTACATGTATCACTGTCTTCTTTAAGAAATTAAATCAAATCCAGACGTCAAGAACCTGCACTTTAAAAGTACTCGGACTAATGACAACATATATTTAGCTTTTTGCTGCTTTTACGGTCAACTTCATACCAATCCTTGACGGAAACTGCTGTGTCATAATGCTGACCTTGGCAGGGCACATTTTGCCACTGATTGGCTTTCTCTTGACCAATCAAACAGTTCCATTAAACGGGGCGGCACACCCAATTCTGCATATAAACCAGGGGTGCAGATGAACCCCTTTCATCATCAGGATCATACAGCAACCATGATTTCTCTGGTCTTTGTTCTGCTCATTGGAGCCGCTTGTGAGTATAGTAATGATCATAGAAAAAAGAACAGGACACTGTAATGACACTAACATCACACATTTGTTTCTTTGACGTTATTAAGAAATATGTTCTTATTGTTTTATCACAGTTCTTTGCTTTTCCATCTCAAAAGCTGAGGTAATATAGCTAGGAATGTGCCTGCTCTCTGTTTACAGTTGCCACGGAGGACGACAAGATCGTCGGAGGGTATGAGTGCAAGGCCTACTCCCAGCCCCACCAGGTGTCTCTGAACTCTGGGTACCACTTCTGTGGTGGCTCCTTGGTCAATGAGAACTGGGTTGTGTCTGCAGCTCACTGCTACAAGTCGTAAGTAGCATTCCATGTGAACTACTAGCAACATGTTGAGTCAATAACACCTTGCAAGAATTTGTTAAGAATAACCTTTCAAAAACTAAAGGACACAGGTGAACTCCACATTCACATCAACTGTGAAAGTAAAAAACGTAAAAATGGACTTCTCTCTCTTTCAGCCGTGTGGAGGTGCGTCTGGGCGAGCATAACATCAAGGTGACTGAGGGTAGCGAGCAGTTCATCTCTTCTTCCCGTGTGATCCGTCATCCCAACTACAGCGCCTACGACCTCGACAATGACATCATGCTGATCAAGCTGAGCAAACCCGCTACCCTCAACACCTACGTGCAGCCTGTTGCTCTGCCCAGCAGCTGTGCCCCCGCTGGCACCATGTGTACCGTCTCTGGATGGGGAAACACCATGAGCTCCAGTGAGTACAGCACCTGGGTCAAAGGTTACATGTACCAGTTGATCATCTTCATGGTGACTGAGTGTGTTTACAGGCATAGAAAATGTAGACCTACTATTAAAAACACTACGTCATTATATCTAACAATAACTCTCCACCTTCTTCTACATTCCTCTTTCCTCTCTCCATTCCTCCCTCCACCTCTCTCTCTCTCTCTCCCCCTCCTTACAGCTGCTGACAGCAACAAGCTGCAGTGCCTGAACATCCCGATCCTGTCCTACAGCGACTGTAACAACTCCTACCCTGGCATGATCACCAACGCCATGTTCTGTGCTGGATACCTGGAGGGAGGCAAGGACTCTTGCCAGGTACTTACCACTCTGACCTCAGTTCAGTGGTACCAATGATGACTTTATATGAACTTTTTCAATTGATTAGAAATTGATAATGAAATAACCATTTCATATCACTTGTCTCCCTTCTTTCTCTCTGTCTTTCCCTTCTTCTCTCTCTTGATCTCTCAAACTTTCTCTCTCGCTCTCGCTCTCTCTCTCTCAGGGTGACTCCGGTGGCCCAGTGGTGTGCAACGGTGAGCTGCAGGGTGTTGTGTCCTGGGGTTATGGCTGTGCCGAGCCCGGTAACCCCGGTGTCTACGCCAAGGTACGACAGAAAAACTGTTTTCCTGTTGTGTTTGAGGAAAACATCAACATTCATACATCACTGTGACATCCCTTGTTTTCCTGAAAAAAAAGACATTGAGTCTATAAAACATAGATTGATGGTTCTCATGTTGCCTCCCATTGAGTGTGTCCACTAATGTCTCCCTTCTCCTTCTGTTCCTCCAGGTGTGCATCTTCAACGACTGGCTGACCAGCACCATGGCCACCTACTAAGTTTGATCCTGGCTTCGGTCCTCCAGCACGGTCCTACAACTCTACAGCATCGCTTGCAGTTCAACATCCACCTTATGTGCTGGAGATGAAATACTAATGACAAATAAATCATTTGAAATCATTTGAGTTACTGAGTCTATTTCCCAAGGTTAACTATATAAATTAATATACCATAGAAGGTACTTCTTACATGCATTTAGCATAGAGCACATTTTCATGAATGTAGTAGTGCAATATTTTGTTCTGTATGTCATCAAAGGAGTGTTGTTTGCAAGTGGAATGTCTAAATTTGTATGTTTATAAATCTGTAATTCTAACGGGGGGGGGGTCTACCAGTCCCATTTATGTTTGGCTATCAAATATGTGGGAACATATCAAACAAAACTTGGGTTGCTGATTCTCTGGCTCCACAGAATACAGATTCTCTGGCTGCACAGACTACTCTCTCTACAAATCATTAGGATTATGTTCATTCTTAATTTCGGTGAACTATCCCTTTAACCTTGTAAACCGTTAAGAGGAATTATTTCTCACTACAAATATCTTTCTATTGGAAACGTCATAGACATGTTCATATTTTTCATAAATCCACAAGCGACAACATTAGTTTTATGGGTCTATGCTTGGGTAAATGTCAGAGAGAAGTGATCACTTGATGCATAAAAAGTGATACGACTATGTATTTTCCCCAATGCTCCGATAAATCAAAATGAACTATATTCAGTGAATACACATTTATATTTCTCCTACAGTGTGCTATTGAACACATACAGTTGTGTATGTGTTCAATAGTGTAAGGCTCTTTTCAGGGGGTTCGAAGGCTGGAACGTCAACTATAATGAAAGTTAAGACCAGACAGAGGCGGCATTCTATACATTGGGAGAATCTCAATTGAGATTCTGGTGTACATTGTGACATCACGGTTTCCCATGGTTACAAACATTCCAAAAACACAATACCTAACATAATAAATTGCACTACCCAAGTGTGTGCTTACTTTGAGTGTTTTACTGTATATTAACTGCATACAGTATTACTTATGTAATGAACTCATGACCCTAAGGTATACAGAGTCTATTTTTAAGACAGCCTTGTATGACTTTTCAACAAAACCCCTTAAACACAGTTTACTTTTTGACAAAGCTAAAATTGGCCTTGTGAGCAGCAAACCTGTGTTTGCCAACTTCTCCAAGAGAACATCAACGTGTGAACCACACAGCTGCGTTGCAGTCATGTTGAGGTCAACATACAGTCTGAACTACATAGAATACTGTTCATCTCAAACTGGTAGTTGTGGTGTACTGTACATGTACCACTGTCTTCTTTAAGAAATTAAATCAAATCCAGACGTCAAGAACCTGCACTTTAAAAGTACTGGGACTAATGACAACATATATTTATATGCTTATTTTTAAACATTTTATTAGTCTTTGTGTCATCTAATTTTCAATTATTGAAGTGTTTAATGTGACTTTAAATATTGTAGTAATCTACCCTGTTATCTAAATTATTGATTGTTTGTGTATTTTTTTACACTTTTAAAGATTTTTTTTTAATTTTTAAAGAATTGTAATAAAAAAAGACAAACATACAGTAGTGAAGTCAAAGATGCCATTTTATTGATTAGATGTTTCTTTGTATTCCAGCATGTAACATAATCAGCCTTCTCTCTCTCTTTCTCTCTCTCTTGCTCTCTATCCCTCTCCTTCCCCCTCTCCCTCTCTCTCTCTCTCTTTCTCTCTCTCTCTCTCTCTCTTTACTCTGGTGTGGAGGGTACAGGCTAGTAGTTGGTGATGATCTCGTGGATCCAGGGCAGCAGGGCACAGACCTTGGTGTAGACACCAGGATAGTTGGGCTGGGCACAGCCAACACCCCAGGACACGATGCCATGCAGCTCTCCGTTACATACCAGGGGACCGCCGGAGTCACCCTGAGAGAGAAACAGAGGGGCGAGAGAGATAATGAATTAATATATAAATGAATAAACAAACAAATGAAATGTTCTGTTTGTGAGGTTGCAGGGGTATTCTCCGTACCTGACAGGCGTCCTTGCCTCCCTCCAGGTATCCGGCACACACCATGGTATCAGTAATCTGGCCAGGGTAGGACTCGTCACAGGCCTTCTTAGACAGAATGGGGATGTCCACACACTGCAGGTTAAATGGGTTGAACACTGACAGAGGGAGAGACAGAGAGACAGACGAGAGACAGAGAAAGAGAGAGACAGAGTTGGAGAGAGAGCGAGAGAGAAGTAGGAGCTTCACTCTCAAGTAAATTGACTTGCTGATTTCACATCAACATGTAGACCTACACATTGAGCTACAGTTGAAAGAAAATGTGTTTTAGTTGATTACATTCAGCATCCCAATCTCATCCTCATTCCACCCCATCCCATACTACACCACATCTACATAAATACCAGAGTCAGTGTAGATGTTTCCCCATCCAGACACCACACACATGTCCCCGGCCTTGGGGCAGGCTGTTGGCAGGGCGATGGGCTTAACAAACTTGTTGAGAGTGACAGGATGGGCCAGCTTCAACAGCATAATGTCGTGGTCCAGGGTCTGGTAGTCATAGCTCTGGTGCCAGTAGATGGCGTCCACAGACATGTACTGCTCCGTTCCCTCGTGCTCCCAGATGTGGTGGTCACCCAGGATGGCAAGCTGACTCCAAGGACTAGAGAGAGAGGGGGGGGGGGGTAGTGAGAGAGAGGGAAGGACAGAGAGGACATGATTTATGAGAGGAAGGAGAGCAGAAAGAGATTAAGGTAAAGAAGTGGAGAGAGGAAGGCAGAGAAGATAAGAAGGAGAGAGGGGTTGACAGAATGTGAAGACAGATGGAAAATTGGAGAAGGGAGAGGAGAAATAAATAGAAACCTTTAGGGAGGCACAGTAAAGGGAAAAGATGGTTGACAATGACCGTGCAGTACTCACTTCATCCAGCAGTGGGCGGCAGAAATGATCCACTGATCATTAATGAGGGAGCCACCACAGAAGTGGTAGCCGATGTTAAGAGAGGCTTGCCAGGGCTGGGAGTGAGCCTCACACTCATAACCCCCCACGATCCTGTCATCCATAGGAGCTGCCGCTGAGGGAGGGAAGGAGTGGAAGGGAGACGGAGGGTCAGAAGAGAAAGAGGAGGATGGAGAAGGGAGTCGTGTTCGGAAAGCATGACAGGAGGAAGGTGACAGAAGACAGAGAGATGCAGAGGTTAGAGATAATGTTATATTATACAAGATGGGCAAAAGGAGAGCATTAAGCTGATGTCCACATTGTCTGTAAAAGATGTGTGTCTCTATCCGTGCCTCTATGTGTGTTTGTTACCTGCAGCCCCCAGGAGTGTGAGTACAATCAGGCCAATCATCGTGCTGCTGAGACAAGTCTTCATTCACCAGACTGGACATGTGCCCTCTGCGATTCTCTACATTTATACCTTCATCTCAACTGATATCCCTCCACCCTGCCCTGCCCCCTTTCCAAGTCTCTCGTGTCTGATGCCCCACCTCACCTCAAACTCTCCTGCCCCATCATCTTATCACAAACTCCCCTTCCATTGTACCAGGTACTCAGGGCATTTATGTTGAAACAGTGTTGAACAGCTGTTGGCCAGATTGTCAGAGTGGTAGGACCATTGAGAACTCTTGCAACACCTCAAAGAAGCGGGGGGGGGGGGGGTTGTTGTACTTTTCAGGCACTAGTTCTAACATCACAGGTGGCTATTTCTCTCACAGCTCCTGGCCTATATTCAAGGGCATACTAATAAGTGTACTAAAGAATAGTTGCAGAGATAAGGAAGGCTCTATGAGTAAAATTTGAATAGAACCAGACAGAATGATGATTTGCACATTTAAAATATTATGCAATCAGTACATTCAACAGAATAATTGGTTGTTCTGTAAGATGCAACATTGGAAAGTGAATAGACATTATGGGATGAGCACGGGTTGTTAAGTAGCCTGGGTCCTTTTGATACTGGGTATGGCCAGCCATGGGTACATGTCCTTGTGTGCCACATGCCACTTCAAAAGGCTAAATGTCTGTCATATTCAGTTTGCCAGCTACTGGTTTATCATCAGCTAGGTGTACACTCCCCTACATATTTATTTGAGCAGTGAAGATAAAACCTTTAATTTGGCTCTAGACTCGAACATTTTGGATTTGAGAACAAATGTTTTATACACTACAAAAGTATGTGGACACCCCTTCAAATGAGTGGATTTGGCCATTTCAGCCACACCCGTTGCTGGCAGGTGTATAAAATCTAGCACACCGCCATGCAATCTCCATAGACAAACAGTAACAGTAGAATGGCCTTACTGAAGAACTCAGTGACTTTTAACGTGGCACCGTCACAGGATGCCACCTTTCCAACAAGTCAGTTCATTACATTTCTGCCCTGTTAGAGCTGTAGGTGCTGTTATTGTGAAGTGGAAACGTCTTTGAGCAAAAATGGCTCAGCTGCAAAATGGCAGGACACAAAAGCCGGTGTCCACATACTTTTGGTCATGTAGTGTATGAGGCAACAGTACAGACTTTCACCTTTTATTTTAGCGTGCTTTCATATATCTCTGTTTTACCGTTTAGAAAGGAATGCACTTTTTGTAACTAGTCCCATCACTTATAGTGTATTTAATTTAGTCAAAAGTTTCGTATTTGGTCCCATATTCCGAGCACACAATGACTACATCAAGCTTGTGACTCCACAAACATGTTGGATGCATTTCCAGTTTGTTTTGGTTGTGTTTCGGACGATGATGTGCAAATGGTAAATATTGTATTGGGTCATTTTGGAGTCACTTCTATTGTAAGTAAGAATATAAGATGTTCCCGAAACACTTCTACATTAACGTGGATGCTACCTTGACTACGGATAATCATGAATAATGATGAGTGGGAAAGTTACAGATGGACAAAGGTCTTGCCCCCAAAACATGCTAACCTCTCACCATTAAAAATAACAGGGGAGGTTAGGATTTAGGTATGATATTCATGCATCTGTAACTTTATCACTCATCATTATTCAAGATTCATTCATGATTATCATGGTAACATCCACATGAATGTAAAAGTGTTCAGAAACATATTCTATTCTTATTAACAATAAAAGTGACTCCAAAATGACAATACATTATTTACCATTAATTTCTATTGGGCACATCATAATCCGAAACACAACCGAAACAAACTGCAAATGCATCCAACAAGTTTGTAGAGTCACAAGCTTGATTTAGCAGTGGTGTAAAAAGTATAAATTGTCATTCTTGAGTAAAAGTACAAAGTAAAAGTAAACGCTATACATTAAATTCCTTATATTAAGCAAATCAGATGGCACACTACAACACTCTCAATGCTTATGGCACTTTCAAATGGGAGGACTAGATACATAAAAAGTACTTTCATATCTAAATGATACATATGTATGTATGAAAGCACATTCAAATGTATAAGATGACATTCTGTACTGTCGGCTTATATAAAATATTTGATCTCAAATCCAAAATGCTGAAGTATAGAGCCAAATGAATAGTTTTAGCTTCACTATCGAAATAAATACGTAGTGTATGTTGAGAAGTGTATGCAGGTGCGTTAAATAAAATATTGTGGCCTTTGTATGCTTGTATGTTTAGGGAAAGGGCAGAGTAAGGGGAGGGGGAGGTGATTGGGGTGGTCAGCAGGGTAGAGTGAACGTTGTGAGCATATGGGAGGGCAGTGCAGGTAGGGTTTGAGGGGTGGGGAAGGGCAGATAGGGCATGCTTGGTAGGGGAGGTAAGGTAGGGTGTGAGGGGTAGGGGAGGGCAGATAGAGTGTGAGGAGTAGGGGAGGGCAGATAGGGTGTGTATAAATAAGGTCCATGTGTGTGTCCAGGTGTCTTGATCAGCCAGTGTTCACCGGACAGACAGACACCATGAGACTGCTCGCTCTGATACTGCTGGTTGGAGCTGCTGGTAATTAAACACTCACACACAAACAGTACTTTAATATACTCTACCAATTATATATCAAAAACTATTCGTAGGGAATATTCATCTAACATCTAACAACGTCACTTATAACAGCGTTCAACCTTTTTACCCAACAGGCTGTTTCTATGTGAGGTAGAACAATTCTGATGAATACTATTCAGAGTGCAACAATGTCCTCATCTCTCCCCTCTTGTGACCACTCTCTCTGTATGGTGTCTCTCTCTGTGTGTTTCAGCGGCAGTGCCCCGTGAGAATGGTAAGATCATCGGTGGCCAGGAGTGTGAACCTCACTCCCGACCCTGGATGGCCTCCCTCAACTACGGGTACCACTTCTGCGGAGCCGTGCTCATCAACGAGCAGTGGGTGCTCTCTGTCGCTCACTGCTGGTACAAGTGAGTAAGGGTGGAGGGCAGGGGAGGGAAAGGGGGATACCTAGTCATTTGTACAATTGAATGCATTCAACTGAAATGTATCTTCCACATTTAACCCAACACCTCTGAATCAGAGAGTTGCGGGGGGCTGCCTTAATTAATCGACATCCACGTCTTCGGCATCCCTGGGGAACAGTGGGTTAACTGCCTTACTCAGGGGCAGAACGACAGATTTTGGGCCAAAATGGACCAAAAGGAGGGCTGTTCTTTGTCTTCTGCGGTGTGACACTTTGAATCTTATCAAACTGACATGAGGTTCTCTGTAATCACCCTGTCTTTTGTCCTCTCCATCCTCTCCTTCCTCTGCCTTTCCTCTCCTTCGTCCTCCTCTCTCAGCCCCTACGCAATGCAGATCATGCTTGGAGAGCACAACCTGCGTGTGTTTGAGGGAACTGAACAGCTCATGAAGACTCAAAACATCATCTGGCATCCCAGGCAAGCTACCACCTACACTTACCCTTTACATATCCCTTTAGGAACGTCATTTTATAACAACTGAACCCAGGGTGAATGGGGTTTTATCACATGCAATACAAATCCCTTGGCCTCTCTCTCTTCTCTCTGTAGCTATGACTACCAGACGCTGGACTATGACATGATGCTGATCAAGCTGTTCCACCCTGTGGAGATCACTGATTATGTGAAGCCCATCCCATTGCCCACAGGCTGCCCATACGCAGGCCTCCCCTGCTCTGTCTCTGGCTGGGGCAACATCGCCACTGGAGAGGAGGGTGAGACGGACCAAATATCCCTGCATTTTACCTTTACAAAACTGTAACCACAGAAATTACAACCAAACACACTATACGAAACCAACTTTACCAACATTAATTATACCCTCAGAGCCTTTATCCACACACACTCTAACAACACACACTTCACCCGGAGAAGAGGTATGACTATGGAAAAATGATATTAAATGACTAAATCTCCCTGCCTTTTACTTCCTTCTCAGTAAACATGCCTGCCCGTCTGCAGTGTCTGGATGTGCCCATACTGGAGGATGAGAAGTGTGAGATGGCCTACCCTGGCATGCTCACCCGCAGGATGGTGTGTGCCGGATACATGGACGGAGGCAGAGATGTATGCAACGTACGTACAGTATATGACACATTTTTGATGAGCCCTTTTGCTATCTTTGTTGTGCAGTCATTTAGGAAACACAGTGGTACATATTAGGATCAACCTGAGTTGATTTCTTACCCCTCTCTCTCTCTCTCTCTCTCTCTCTCTCTCTCTCTCTCTCTCTCTCTCTCTCTCTCTCTCTCTCTCTCTCTCTCTCTCTCTCTCTCTCTCTCTCTCTCTCTCTCTCTCTCTCTCTCTCTCTCTCTCTCTCTCTCTCTCTCTCTCTCTCTCTCTCTCTCTCTCTCTCTCTCTCTCTCTCTCTCTCTCTCTCAGGGGGACTCTGGCAGTGGTCTAGTGTGTTTGGGTGAGGTTCATGGCCTGGTGTCCTGGGGTCAGGGCTGTGCCGTGCCCGGCCACCCCGGAGTCTATGTCAAAGTGTGTGAGTTCCTCCCCTGGATCGATGAGACCATGAAGGCCAACATGTAACACCACTAGCTGCTTTCCTCCCAGTCTCTCAGACCTCCACTCCTCCAAACTCTTCCTCCCTGTCTCTCAGACCTCCACTCCTCCAAACTCTTCCTCTCTCTCTCAGACCTCCACTCCTCCAAACTCTTCCTCCCTGTCTCTCAGACCTCCACTCCTCCAAACTCTTCCTCCCTGTCTCTCAGACCTCCACTCCTCCAAACTCTTCCTCTCTCTCTCAGACCTCCACTCCTCCAAACTCTTCCTCCCTGTCTCTCAGACCTCCACTCCTCCAAACCCTTCCTCTCTTTCTCTCAGACCTCCACTCCTCCAAACTCTTCCTCACTCTCTCTCTCTCTCTCTCTCACTCTCTTTCTCTCTCTCTCCTCCTAGTTCAATACTAAAGTAGACTCAGCACAAAGTGTAAGCATGTCAAACACAATAAAGCCTGAAGTTACACTATCTTCCGTCTGTCTGTCTTAGGAACTACTCTTACATTAGTATGTGGATTTGAATTGATATGATCAGTGGGCAAACTTCTGAGTACATTTTAACAACTTGAGGGATGTGCAAAATATTTATTTGTGTTTCATGTTTGATCATATTAACATACAACTATAGTATGTAGGCTATATACCGTACCAGTCATACAACCTGGACAACGTTCTGAAGGACTCTGCCCCACGCCGTAATTTGCAGTCATGAATTAAAGCCTAGGTTTGCAATATGTTTTGGGGTATGGGTATGAGTATGGGGTAAATTATGAGGTAGCATATTTTCAATGCCCTACATACACACATCAAGCAATGGAAGGATTTCACCTGTTATTGGAACTGTGCAGCAGCTTACTCTGTTTACTGTGCAGCAGCTTACTCTGTTTACTGTGCAGCAGCTTACTCTGTTTACTGTGCAGCAGTTTACTCTGTTTACTGTGCAGCAGCTTACTCTGTTTACTGTGCAGCAGCTTACTCTGTTTACTGTGCAGCAGCTTACTCTGTTTACTTTGCAGCAGCTTACTCTGTTTACTGTGCAGCAGCTTACTCTGTTTACTGTGCAGCAGCTTACTCTGTTTACTGTGCAGCAGCTTACTCTGTTTACTGTGCAGCAGCTTACTCTGCTGTGCAGCAGAGGGCATCAGTGAGTCGCTCCATCAGTCTGTCCTTGTCCATCCACTTTGATGTCATTATTAGTAGATCAACAGGGCATTCTCCCTCCATATTAAGGCATACATAAGATACATGTACATAAGATTAACAATGGCTGTTTATCAGGTACAGTGGAAATCAACCTTTCATATTCCTATTATCCATCCATTCTTGAGTCAGAGATGTTGTGCTTATCTTTTCTCCCAGCGTCAGGAGGACATGGTTCTCTCCCGCTCTCTCTGGCTGTACCCGAGCTCTGACGTCTTTTCACTCCTTTATTTGTATCTCTTCTTCTGTTTCACTGAATCTGAGGCCCCTAACCAGGCTGCTCCACCTTCAAGATAAATGTTAGATAGGAATATATACAGTTGAAGTCGGAAGTTTACATACACTAAGGTTGGAGTTATTAAAACTCGTTTTTCAACCACTCCACAAATTTCTTGTTAACAAACTATTATTTTGGCAAGTCGGTTAGTCTACTTTGTGCATGACACAAGTAATTGTTCCAACAATTGTTTACATACAGATAATTGAAATTATAATTCATGGTATCTAAATTCCAGTGGGTCAGAAGTTTACATACACTAAGTTGACTCTGCCTTTAAACAGCTTGTAAAATTCCAGAAAATTATGTCATGGCTTTA
Organism: Oncorhynchus masou masou; assembly: GCF_036934945.1. Lineage (NCBI taxonomy): Eukaryota > Metazoa > Chordata > Actinopteri > Salmoniformes > Salmonidae > Oncorhynchus > Oncorhynchus masou. Next base: position 74,644,725 of record NC_088240.1, on the reverse strand, counting down.
GAAGCTTCTGATAGGCTTATTGACATCATTTGAGTCAATACGAGGTGTATCTGTGGATGTATTTCAAGGCCTACCTTCAAACTCAGAGCCTCTTTGCTTGTCATTGTGGGAAAATCAAAAGAAATCAGCCAAGATCTCAGCAAAAACATTGTTGAACTCCACAGGTCTGGTTCATCCTTGGGAGCAATTTCCAAACGCCTGAAGGTAACACGTTCATCTGTACAAACAATAGTACGCAAGTATAAACACCATGGGACCACGCAGCTGTCATACCGCTCAGGAAGGAGAAGTGTTCTGTGTCCTAGAAACGAATGGTTTGTACCAAAATACAAAGGTTTGTACTTTTTGAAGAAATGTCCGCTGGTCTGATGAAACAAAAATAGAACTGTTTGACCATAATGACCATCCTTATGCTCGGAGGAAAAAGGGGGAGGCTTGCAAGCTGAAGAACACCATCCCAACCGTGAAGCACGGGAGTGGCAGCATCATGTTGTGGGGGTGCTTTACTGCAGGAGGGTCTGGTGCACTTCCCAAAATAGATGGCATCATGAGGACGGAAAATGATGTGGATATATTGAAGCAACATCTCAAGACATCAGTCAGGAAGTTAAAGCTTGGTCGCAAATGGGTCTTCCAAATGGACAACGCATACTTCCAAAGTTGTGGCAAAATGGCTTAAGGACAACAAAGTCAAGGTATTGGAGTGGTTATCACAAGGCCTTGACATCAATCCTATAGACAATTTGTGGGCAGCACTAAAAAAGCGTGTGCAAGCAAGGAGGCTTACAAACCTGACTCAGTTACACCAGCTCTGTCAGGAGGAATGGGCCAACATTCAACCAACTTATTGCAGGGAGCTTGTGGAAGGCTACCTGAAATGTTTGACCCAAGTTAAACCATTTGAAGGCAATGCTACCAAATACGAATTGAGTGTATGTAAACTTCTGACCCAATGGGAATGTGATGAAAGAAATAAAAGCTGGAATAAATCATTCTCTTTACTATTATTTTGACATTTCACATTATACAAATAAAGTGGTCATCCTAACTGACCCAAGACAGGGAATCTTTACTAGGATTAAATGTCAGGAATTGTGAAAAACTTATTTGTAATAAATGTATTTGTATTTGGCTAAGGTGTATATAAACTTCTGACTTCAACTGTATGAGAGAGTGAGGGAGAGAGAGAGAGAGAGAGAGAGAGAGAGAGAGAGAGAGAGAGAGAGAGAGAGAGAGAGAGAGGGAGATTAGTGAGGGGTCAACCTTGTGTGTGTTACAGTAAGTGGAGAAGCCCCTGTAAAATAGTTGATGGTAAAGAACAGACCTCCATTCCCTCCCTCCCCCCTCCTCTCTGATACTCACCCTCTCCACAGGACTGGGAGGAGACGGAACAGGAGGGGAGGTTTGGCTCTGAGACAGAATCCTCACTGTTACACAGAGAACACAACAACAACATTCACCACCGTCATGTTTTAACACTTTGGAAAGCTAATACTGAATACAAGGTGCTATACAAATAATGTTTACAATTAAAACATGGTACTTGTGGCCACATTTACTATTTTATGTACAGCAAGCATATTATTGTGTTACACTAATAATAAACACACACGTTTTGAAGAAAGTCCCCTTGGGGACAGGCATGGCTGACCTGTGAGAGATTGGGAGTGTGGGCGGTTGTCTGAACCCCCCAGAATTCTCCTCCTCACTTCTAGCTAGCTCCTCCCACTGGCATCTTAAGGGTAGGAGACAGAACACAAGAGATCTCAATCCAATTCAATGAGGAAGTACTGTAACCAAATTATTTATATTTAGTTGTGTAGCATTATAGGTCACACACAAAGTGGTGAGGTTTCAGGTTATTGCCAAAACCATACAAACCAAAAGTGTTTATAAAAAATGTATTCAGTAAACTGTATGACTATGGCCAGTAAACATCAGACCAAGGGAAGAACAAACAGTGAGCTAACATTGCTTACATTGCCCTATTTTATCTCCTGAGCTTCTTTAGGATGTAGGCTACAGTACACAATTCTTCTCTTTCCGACAAACATCTTCCATATTGTTGATTCGTTTGAAATAAGTCTTAATAACCTAAAATGCAGTAGGCATTTAGAACTCACCTTTTCGTGCTGGCAGTGTGGTGTGTGTGCGCTCTGTCTGAGGGGGTGTCATTGTGAGCCTGTGGTGGAATAAGGACACACCTTTACCTGTCTACCGAAGCCCCAGTTATCAGTGAAATTGGGTTAGACTTCTTCTTTCCATTGTGGTACTGCTACTATGAATTCTGTAGAGTGTGTGTATGGGGGAACTTACAGAACGCGAGTTAGAGTGGGAGTATTTGGCCAGTATATCGGAGGGCCGTAAGGGGGCTTGTGGGGAAGGGCAGTGGGAGAAGGTGCTGTGTTTGGGAGGGAGGGGTGGAGCCAGGCGAGAGCTGGGGAACTGGTACTCTTCAGACGACATCTGCATCAGAGAGAGAGAGAGAGAGAGAGAGAGAGAGAGAGAGAGAGAGAGAGAGAGAGAGAGAGAGAGAGAGAGAGAGAGAGAGAGAGAGAGAGAGGGAGAGAGAGAGGGAGAGAGAGAGAGAGAGAGAGAGAGAGAGAGGAGAGAGAGAGAGAGAGAGAGAGAGGGGGGGAGGATGCATGAGAAAATAACACTATGAGATGGATACAGTGAAAGAGAACCCCACACCACCCTGATCACACCACCCTGCTCACACCACCCTGCTCACACCACCCTGCTCACACCACCCTGATCACACCACCCTGCTCACACCACCCTGCCCACACCACCCTGATCACACCACCCTGCCCACACCACCCTGCTCACACCACCCTGATCACACCACCCTGCTCACACCACCCTGCCCACACCACCCTGCCCACACCACCCTGCTCACACCACCCTGCCCACCTCACCCTGCCCACACCACCCTGCTCACACCACCCTGATCACACCACCCTGATCACACCACCCTGGCCACACCACCCTGCCCACACCACCCTGCTCACACCACCCTGCCCACCTCACCCTGCCCACACCACCCTGCTCACCTCACCCTGCCCACACCACCCTGCTCACACCACCCTGCTCACCTCACCCTGCCCACACCACCCTGCTCACACCACCCTGCCCACACCACCCTGCTCACCTCACCCTGCCCACACCACCCTGCTCACACCACCCTGTCCACACCACCCTGCTCACCTCACCCTGCCCACACCACCCTGCTCACACCACCCTGCCCACACCACCCTGCTCACCTCACCCTGCCCACACCACCCTGCCCACACCACCCTGCTCACCTCACCCTGCCCACACCACCCTGCCCACACCACCCTGCCCACACCACCCTGCCCACACCACCCTGCCCACACCACCCTGCTCACACCACCCTGCCCACACCACCCTGCTCACACCACCCTGCCCACACCACCCTGCCCACATCCACACACAAGCAAACACACCCTCTTCATATAGGCTAGTTTTTTCATGACTAGCTGTACATCCTCCAGGTCATCTTCATCTTCATCTTCCTCGCTGACAGACAGGTAAGGCTCCACCAGGATGGACTCTGTCCCTCTGATGTCACAGCGACAGTATGGGCAGGTGTGTCCATCCGACTTCTGCAACACATGGAATGATCACACCAGGTTAAACAGAATTAACATTATCTACACATCTGTACTGTCTGTTAATGTGTAGAAACTTTTGTGTCTGTGTACGTGTGTGTATTGTTGTATTAAATAAATCAAATCACAGCATACTTCATAAACAGCAGCTATAGACTAACAGTGAAATAGTTCCGGGCCCTTCCCAACAATGCAAATGATTGCTGTATGTCAAAAAGATCCCTGGGATGATGCAGTCATTTGGTTCCATCAAGAGCATTCCTGAGCCAATGCATTTCCCATGCTGAAAGTACAATACCCATAATAATGTCCTTTCTGTGAGTTATTTGCATGAAGGTACACTTACAGTAAAGCAACTGGTTTAATTTAAGATTGAGCATCCTACTGTTGTTCACTTTGGTAAAAACTGTAGTAATCTGTACAAATCTATTCTTGGCCCCTGAAGTGTGACTGTGACAGTGTGTGACAGTGTGTAAGAGTGTGTGACCAGGCGAGGAGTGTAAACTCTAAGGGTGAGTCTCCTCAGTGTGAGTGTAGCATGAGGAGGATGTATGCTTCGGCTCACACAGGAAGTCCTAACCCACATGTTAAGACACGATGGCCAATAATACTGCTCTATGTGCTGCTACGCCGGTTCACCTACTGATGTGTAGTGGGCTGGCTCACTGCAGACATTAACTGTCTGACCAAAAACCAATTCCATACAGTTAACCCAAATTGGTATGTTGATGACATATATTAATACAAGAGGATGTGGCTGGGTGATGTCAGAGACAATGTGTGAGCGAACAATGTGTGGTTTGGCTTTGAAGGTTTTGTTGGTGACGTCGTCAATCACAGAGCAGGCATACCTGCCATCCTGTGAGGCAGGGTTGGCACAGCAGGTGTCCGCAGGGCTGGATGCGTGTGTCCTTGTCTCTCTCTGTACAGATCTTACACAGCTGGAAGGTACTACCCATCTCACAGTACATCTCATACTCGTCCTCTGTGACTTTGACCCTGCTTCTCTGTGCTGGTTCACACAGACTGGTGAGGTCTGGGTTCACATCACGTCCGTCAGGGTAAAGATAGCTGCAGACAAACACAACACAGAATTACACACACATTATGTAAAACGATTACAGTCCTGTGCAAATGTTGTGTGTGAGTGTTGGTCAGCTGTTTGTTCACCTGCACCTGTTTAATAGACCATCAGCACTCCTATGCCCAAGTCAAAATGTAGCTTACATTTGGTGTATCATTTTACGACAAGAAAAGCTTAGTTTTGCGGGAGTCAATATTAAGGCTATGTGAGAGGCTATATACCTACTGTTAGTGTCCAGATTTTGGTTTCCATTTAACCCATCTGAACAGTAGGCTACAGTTCGTTTGACTTGCCACAGGCCTATTTGAAGTGTCCATCTTGTGACTGGCGGATTTGTATATCACCTCACAGTCATCACACATAAATAACATAACCGATACTGCTTCCATCCTCTTTTACCACTTCACCAAATCTTTCCCAAACATTACACCCTTCTCTTTATTTTCAACTCTCCATTTCCCGGCTTTTCTCTTATTGAATTAAACTCTGATATTGTCCTTTTTACCTCAGTGTATCGAAGTTAACTTTTTCTGCCAATCACAAAAGCATTTGGCAATTGGCGTGTACACTATTTAGCGCTCGTACAGTTAGGCCCAGAAGCTTAGGCTTATGCTCTAAAGCCATTGCCGGAAGGCCTAATATAATTCAATTAAAACCTCAATGTTTGTGGATTTTTTAAGGTTTTGTTTTCTCTTTATTCAACCCACCCGCCACCCAGCAATCCTTCATCCACACAATATTTAATAACCCTAAACCCACCCCACTATAACCGCGGGTACTTTTTTTTATGTGTCAACCCGGACATCACTGGTGTGTGTGTGTCAGTGGAGGCTGCTGACGGGAGGACGGCTCATAATAATGACCAGAACGGTGTAAATGAAATGGCATCAAGCACCTGGAAGTCATGTGTTTGATGTATTTGATACCATTCCACTGATTACACTCCAGTCATGACCACAAGCCTGTCCTCCCCAATTAAGGCTCCTCCAACCTCCTGTGGTGTGTCCATGTGTGTGTTTACTCACCAGCCCTCCCTGAAGCCCTGGATGAGGGCCTGGTAGAGAGGTGTATTCTGGGGGATCGTCTGTACGATGCTGCCATCACCAGTCACATGACCAATGGCCCACTGGCCCATCCGAGTGCAGCTCAGACGGAAGATGTAGCTGGACAGAGATACAGAGTTCACATAGAAACATCTTTACTGAAGTACATACAGATTTGACCATGAAATACAATGTAACCGCCAAAATAAAGGAAACACCAACATAAAGTATCTTATCAGGGCGTTGGGCCACCACGGGCCAGAACAGCTTCAATGCATCCTTGGAATATATTTCACAAGTGTCTGGTAATCTATTGGAAGGATGCAACACCATTCTTCCACGAGAAATTCAATAATTTGGTGATTTGTTGATGGTGGTTGAAAACGGTGCTCCAGAATCTCCCATAAGCGTTCAATTAGGTTGAGATCTGGTGACTGAGATGGCCATAGCATATTATTTACATTGTTTCCATGCTCATCAAACCATTCACTGACCTCTCATGCCCTGTGGGTGTCATCTTATAGGGGCATAGCCATAGTAGCCAAAATAATGGGCAAAATAATGGCCTGCCCAGAATTTTTGTACATGACTCTAAGCATAATGGAATGTTAATTTCTTAATTAACTCAGGAACCACACCTGTGTGGAAGCACCTTCTTTCACTATACTTTGTACCTGTCATTTTGTCAAGTTTTTCCATTATTTTGGCAGTTACCTCTACGTATCTAGGTATTATTGTATACTTTCACTATAATCATTATGTTAGCATTAAAAGTAATCACTGCAGATATTGTTGTAGGGTATGGTACATCTCCTCTCTTTTCTCCTGAGCCCCTCCGATCCCCCTGTTCCTTCCCTTCATCTATTCTCTCTCGCCACACCCCAACCCAGTCACCCGCAAACAATCTCTCCTGTCCTCACCTCCCGGGCCGGTGCAGGTAGTTTTGGAGGCGGGCTTTGACCTGGTCGTAGGTGAGGAAGGCCATGTAGCCGGGGTGGGTCACTGCCAACTGGTTCCAGTTCCTCAGAAGAGACCTCCAGGGCTGACAGGAGAGGGGAGGACATATTTACTATCAGTTGAAATATGTGTTATTTTTTCCACTTTGGAATGTTTTGGCTTTCTTTAGACAGTAGGAGAGAAAGAATGGGATAGACGTCTTGGAAAGTGACAGAATGCATGTTCACTGAACATTATGTGAGGTGTCTAAGTAACCAGGATATAGGGCTACTTAGAACAGGGCTAACATATATGGATCACATGTACCTGGAATAGCCTGGTGAAGATGTCAAACTCGAACACTGAGATGTGGTCGTTACAGGTGAGATCTACAGTTGACTTTAGAGCCATGGACTCCATCCCCTCTTCAAAGCCATGGACCCTACGGAGATGCTGCTTAAAACTGCTCCACTGCACAATACACCTAGGAGAAAGAATGAGAGGGAGAGAGGAGGGGAGGGGAGGAGAGAGAGAGGAGGGGAGGAGAGGGAGAGAGGAGGGGAGGAGAGGGAGAGAAGAGGGGAGGAGAGAGAGAGAGGAGGGGAGGAGAGGGAGAGAGGAGGGGATGAGAGGGAGAGAGGGGAGGAGAGGGAGAGAGGGAGAGAGGGGTGGGAGGAAAGGGAGAGAGGAGGGGAGGAGAGGGAGAGAAGAGGGGAGGAGAGAGAGAGAGGAGGGGAGGAGAGGGAGAGAGGGGAGGAGAGGGAAAGAGGGGTGGGAGGAGAGGGAGAGGGAGAGGAGGAGAGGAGGAGAGGGAGAGAGGAGGGGGAGGGAGAGGGAGAGAGGAGGGAGGAGAGGGAGAGAGGAGGGGAGGAGAGGGAGAGAAGAGGGGAGGAGAGGGAGAGAGGGGAGGGAGAGGGAGAGAGGGGTGGGAGGATAGGGAGAGAAGAGGGGAGGAGAGGGAGAGAAGAGGGGGAGGAGAGAGAGAGGAGGGGAGGGAGAGGAGAGAGGGGGGAGGAGAGGGAGAGAGGGTGGGAGGAGAGGGAGAGAGGGGAGGAGAGGGAGAGAGGAGTGGGAGGAGAGGGAGAGAGGAGGGGAGGAGAGGGAGAGAAGAGGGGAGGAGAGGGAGAGAAGAGGGGAGGAGAGAGAGAGAGGTGGGAGATAAAGGAAGAAGGAAAGTGAGAGAGAGAAAGAGAGTGAAAGTGAGAGGAATGACAACGTACCAAAAGAAGATCAAAAATTGCAAGTGGGGGAACAGAATACTTTTCACAAGACTAGAAAAAGACTGTGCCTGCACTACCGGTCAAACGTTTTAGAACACCTACTCATTCAAGGGTTTTCCTTTAGTTTTACTCTTTTACAGCTTTGCACACTCTTGGCATTCTCTCAATCAGCTTCATGAGGTAATCACCTGGAATGCATTTCAATTAACAGGAGAGCCTTCTTAAAAGTTCATTTGAGGAATTTATTTCCTTCTTAATGCATTTGAACCAAAAGTTTGAGTTGTGACATGGTAGGGGTGGCATATATAAGATGGCCATATTTGGTAAAAGACCAAGTCCATATTATGGAAAGAACAGCTCAAATAAGCAAAGAGAAATGACAGTCCATCATTACTTCAAGACATGAAGGTCAGTCAATACGGAAAATTTCAAGAACTTTGAAAGTTCGCAAAAACCTTCAAGCGCCATTATTAAAGTGGCTCTCATGAGTTCCGCCACAGGAATGGATGACCCAGAGTTACCTCTGCTGCAGAGGATAAGTTCATTATACCAGAGTTACCTCTGCTGCAGAGGATAAGTTCATTATACCAGAGTTACCGATGCTGCAGAGGATAAGTTCATTATACCAGAGTTACCTCTGCTGCAGAGGATAGGTTCATTATACCAGAGTTACCTCTGCTGCAGAGGATAAGTTCATTATACCAGAGTTACCTCTGCTGCAGAGGATAAGTTCATTATACCAGAGTTACCTCTGCTGCAGAGGATAAGTTCATTATACCAGAGTTACCAGCCTCAGAAATTGCAGCCCAAATAAATGCTTCACAGAGTTCAAGTAACAGACACATCTCAACATCAACTGTTCAGAGGAGACTGTATGAATCAGGCCTTCATGGTCGAATTGCTGCAAAGAAACCATTACTAAAGGACACCAATAAGAAGAAGAGACTTGCTTGGAGATTTTTGGTTCCAACCTGCCGTGTCTTTGTGAGACGCGGTGGGGTGAACGGATGATCTTCATATGTGCATTTCCCACTGTAAAGCTTGGAGGAGTAGGTGTGATGGTGTGGGGGTGCTTTGCTGGTGACACCGTCTGTGATTTATTTAGAACTCAAGGCACACTTTACCAGCATGGCTACCACAGCATTCTGCAGCGATACGCCATCCCATCTGGTTTTGGCTTTCATTTGTTTTTCAAAAGGACAATGACCCAACACACTTCCAGGCTGTGTAAGGGCTATTATACCAAGAAGGAGAGTGATGGAGTGCTGCATCAGATGACCTGACCTCCACAATCCTCAACCAAATTGAGATGGTTTGGAATGTCGGAATGCAGACTGAAGGAAAAGCAGCCAACAAGTGCTCCACATATGTGGGAACTCCTTCACGACTGTTGGAAAGCATTCCAGGTGAAGCTGGTTGAGAGAATGTCAAAGCTGTCATCAAGCCAAAGGTGGTCATTTGAAGAATCTCAAAAATAAAATATATTTAGATTTTGTTTTGTTCCTACATGATTCCATGTGTTATTTAATAGTTTTTTTCTTCACTATTATTCTACAATGTAGAAAATAGAAAAAATAAAGAAAAACCCTTGAATGAGTAGGTGTTCTAAAACTTTTGACCGGTAGTGTATATACAAATAGACTGTTCCTATTTGTGGAATGTTCTGTCAAGTCCACGTCCCTTATTCAATTCTAGTTTCACTGTTACCCCACCCAACACTCACTTGTTTCCAAATGCTCGCCTCCAGAACTCTCCGGCCTCTGTCTTAGTCAGCCTGTAGGTGTCGCCTTGAAATCTTCCCTCTGGAAACATGGCCCTCAGCTCCCAGAGCATGTGACTGAAGAGCAGGGACAGCTTGGTCAAGTTTCTCCTGTGAATAACAGAAAATAACATGAAGATATTCTGAGCTTTTTAAAATGTATCAACTAGGGTGATAAGGGTAGGCTTTCTGGTCCATAGCTTCAAATGCAACAGTTGCAGCTAGAATGAAAGTAAATATAATAATATATAAATAATATATCCCATTTAGCAGACGCTTTTGTCCAAAGCGACTTACAAGTCGGCTGGGGCCACTACTTTTACATATGGGTGGCCCTAGCGGGAATCGAACCCACGACGCTTGGCGTTGCAAGCGCCATGCTCTACCGACTGAGCCACACAGGCTAGTAAACTTTAGATCGCATAGACATAATGGGTATTGTACCCTCTAACAAGCAGTAATGTATCCCTCTCTTTCTCTCTCTCTCAATTCAATTTAAGGGGCTTTATTGGCATAGGAAACATATGTCTACATTGCCAAAGCAAGTGAAATAGATCATAAACAGATAATAAAAATGAACAGTAAACATTACAGTCACAAAAGTTACAAAAGAATAAAGACATTTAAAATGTCATATTATGTCTATATACAGTATTGTAATGATGTGCAAATGGTTAAAGTACAAAAGCGAAAATAAATATACATAAATATAGGTTTTTATTTACAATGGTGTTTGTTCTTCACTGGTTGCCCTTTTCTTGTAGCAATAGGTCACATATCTTGCCACTGCGATGGCACACTGTGATATTTCACCCAATAGATATGGGAGTTTTTCAAAATTGGATTTGCTTTCGATTTCTTCGTGAGTCTGTGTAATTTGAGGGAAATATGTGTCTCTAATATGTCATACATTTGGCAGGGGGTTAGAAAGTGCAGCTCAGTTTCCACCTCCTTTTGTGGGCAGTGTGCACATAGACTGTCTTCTGTTGAGAGCCAGGTCTGCCTTTGGTGGCCTTTCTCAATAGCAAGGATATGCTCACTGAGTCTGTACATTGTCAAAGATTTCCTTAATTCTGGTTAGGTCACAGTGGTCAGATATTCTGCCACTGTGTAATCTCTGTTTCGGGCCAAACAGCAATATAGTTCACTTCGTTTTTTTGTAAATTCTTTCCAATGTGTCAAGTAATTATCTTTTTGTTTTCTCTTGATTTGGTTGTGTCTAATTGTTTTGGTGTCCTGGGACTCTGTGACATCTGTTTGTGTTTGTGAACAGAGCCGGCTTAGGTGGCTCTTCCCCAGGTTCATTTCTCTGTAGGTGATGGCTTTGTTATGGAAGGTTTGGGAATCACTTCCTTTAGTTGGTTGTAAAATTTAACGGCTCTTTTCTGGATTTTGATCATTAGCGGGTATCGGCCTAATTCTGCTCTGCATGCATTATTTGGGGTTCTACGTTGTACACTGAGGATATTTTTTTATGAACTCCACATGCAGTCTCAATTTGGTGTTTGTCCCATTTTGTGAATTCTTGGAGGGTGAGCGGACCCCAGAACTCACAAACGTAAAGGGCAATGGGTTCTATAACCGATTCAAGTATTTTTAGCCAGATCCTAATTGGTATGTCAAATTCTATGTTCCTTTTGATGGTATAGAATGCCCTTCTTGCCTCATCTCTCAGATCGTTCACAGCTTTGTGGAAGTTACCTGATGTTTAGGCCGAGGTATGTATAGTTTTTTGTGTGCTGTAGGGAAACGGTGTCCAGATGGAATTTCTATTTGTGGTCCTGACAACTGGATCTTTTTTAGAACACCATTACTTTTGTCTTACTTTTACTGTCAGGGCCCAGGTCTGACAGAATCTGTGCAGAAGATCTAGATGCTTCTGTAGGCCCTCCTTGATTAGGGACAGAAGAACCAGATCATCAGCAAACAGTAGACATTTGATTTCAGATTCTAGTAGGGTGAGACCGGTGGCTGCAGACAGTTCTTGTGTCCTCGCCAATTCGTTGATATATATATTGAAGAGGGTGGGACTTAAGATGTAACCCTGTCTCACCCCCCGACCCTGTGGAAAGAAATGTGTGTTTTTTGCCCATTTGAACTGCACACTTGTTGTTTGTGGATATGGATTTTATAATGTTATATATTTTCCCCCAACACCACTTTCAATCCATTTGTATAGCAGACCCTCATGCCAAATAGAGTTGAAAGCTTTTTTGAAATTAACAAAACCTGAGAAGACTTTGCCTTTGTTTTGGTTTGTTTGGTTGTTTGTCAATTAGGGTGTGCTGGGTGAATACGTGGTCTGTCGTACGGTAATTTAGTAAATTGCCAATTAGACATTTGCTCAGTATGTTGTTTTTGCTGAGGAAATATACGAGTCTGCTGTTAATAATAATGCAGAGGATTTTCCCAAGGTTGCTGTTGACGCATATCCCCCGGTAGTTATTGGGGTCAAATTTGTCTCCATTTTTGTGGATTGGGGTGCTCAGTCCTTGGTTTCAAATATTGACGAAGATGCCAGAGCTGAGGATGATGTTAAAGAGTTTAAGTATAGCCAATTGGAATTTGTGGTCTGTATATTTTATCATTTACTTTAGGATACCATCAACCACACAGGACTTTTTGGATTGGGGGGGGGGGGGGTTGTATTTTGTCCTGCAGTTCATTCAATGTCATTGGATTCCAGTGGGTTCTGGTAGTCTTTAATAGTTGATTCTAAGATTTGTATTTGATCATGTTGTAACGGCAGATTTCCTCCTCTTCGTCTGAAGAGGAGTAAGGATCGGACCAAGATGCGGCTTGGTAAGTGTTCATGATGAATTTTAATAAGAAAAGCAATGAACACTATTAAATACAAAAACAATAAACGAATATGTGACATAACCAAACTGAAAAAGTACCGTGTGGCGACACACACACGGAAACAGACACACACACGGAAACAGACACACACACGGAAACAGACACACACACGGAAACAGACACACACAAACCAACAGTGAAACCCAGGCTACCTAAATGTGGTTCTCAATCAGGGACAACAATAAACAGCTGCCTCTGATTGAGAACCATATCAGGCCAAACACAGAAATAGAAAAAACATAGAAACACAAACATAGACTGCCCACCCCAACTCATGCCCTGACCATACTAAATAAAGACAAAACAAAGGAAATAAAGGTCAGAACGTTACACATGTATATATTTTTTTCAGTTTGTTCTTTGTTATAGAGCCAAAAAGATTGGAGAAGTGGTTTATCCATACATCTCCATTTTGGATAGATAACTCTTCGTGTTGTTTTTCAATTTTCCCAGAAGTGTTTAGATTCTATGGATTCTTCAATTACATTGAGCTGATTTCTGACGTGCTCTTTCTTTCTCTCTCTCTCTCTCTCTCTCTCTCTCTCTCTCTCTCTCTCTCTCTCTCTCTCTCTCTCTCTCTCTCTCTTGCTATGTCACACACACAGGTACATTCGTGCTTGTACAAACAGGATGTCACAGTCTTGCTCTTCCTGTCCTTGTTCGTGTTGTGCCGCAGAAACAGAATTTTCCGTTAGCAACTTGACCAACAACAAGACACTCAAAAGTTACTGAGTGGTTCTTCCCTTGTGTGTCTATTATCAGCCTGCCAGTAACGATCTGGCCATAAACCTCTTACTGTGTGTTCCAATCACTGTCTCAACCATTCTCTCATCTCTCTGGCTGTACGGGCAGTTGAGAGCAGGACTGAAGTTTCCATCCTTAACTAACCTGGTTGACCATGTTCATTTCTTACTTTCCACCACACTCATTCACTGCATCCTGTCTACAGTTGAGCTCAATGGTGTGTGTAAAGCATAGCAACTTCTTATTGGAAAGAAAGAGCTCACATGGCATTGTTACTGTATCTACAGTATGTGTGACAGTACTATATGCCTGCCTCTCGCTGCAGACCAACAAGGTGACAGTGCATGTGGCATAGTTACCGGTAGACTGTTATCACTAATGTAATATACAATATCTACCTTATAGCTGTTACTTATTGTTGCAACAATCGTAGTTAATTGCAATTGCACCTGCAGGGACTTGCCACTGCTTGTTAAAGCCAAAGCAACACTACATTGACTCAATGGCAATTTCCCTGCCATTGAATTGAGCTTTATAGCAAACTACGGCATTTTACCCAGGCGTGGGCGGTGTGTGAAAACGTATAAGAACAGAGAAAGGTCTATATTTGTTTGCGTGTTGCTTTCCATGAACAGAGAAGGGTTTGAAGGAGAGTGTGGGCGAGTAGGAAGTGTGAATGGTTATTTCATTGTATGTGAGTGTTATTAATATAAACTAACAATAATCTGCCTCTCTCAGTTGTTTATTTCAACTTTTGTTATGACATGGCATAATGCAAATTCATGTTTCATGATACACACATTCTGTAGATTCAGAGAGCAAAATGCGGACGACAAGGAGCGAAGGGAATAACAGTTATGTTAAGACTTGCCAGTCCTGCTGTACTGCATTGCACTGAACATGCATCTGTAGCCAAGCCCTGTTCTTCTTACCATTAGTGAGATTCAGCATTTTGGAAAAATTACACATAGCTCATAGCTTTTCCTGATTTCACAGATAATACAGACGTTTCTGTTTTATTGTAAAACTGTTATGTGTTTAGCATTAGTGGGTCAGAAGTTTACATACACTAAGTTAACTCTGCCTTTAAACAGCTTGGAAAATTCCAGAAAATGATGTCATGGCTTTAGAAGCTTCTGATAGGCTTATTGACATCATTTGAGTAAATTGGAGGTGTACCTGGGGATGTATTTCAAGACCTACCTTCAAACTCAGTGCCTATGCATGACATCATGGGAAAATCAAAAGAAATCAGCCAAGACCTCAGGAGAAAAAAATGTAGATCTCCATAAATCTGGTTCATCCTTGGGAGCAAGGAACATTTGTGGGCAGAACTGAAAAAGCATGTACGAACAAGGAGGCCTACAAACCTGACTCAGTTACACCAGCTCTGTCAGGAGGAATGGGCCAACATTCACCCAACTTATTGTGGGAAGCTTGTGGAAGGCTTCCCGAAACATTTGACCCAAGTTAAATAATTTGAAGGCAATGCTACCAAATACTAATTGAGTGTATGTAAACTTCTGACCCTCTGGGAATGTGATGAAAGAAATAAAAGCTGAAATAAATCATTCTCTCTACTATTATTCTGACAATTCACCTTCTTAAAATAAAGTGGTCATCCTAACTGACCTAAAACAGGGAATTTCTACTTGGATTAAATGTCAGGAATTGTGAAAAACTGAGTTTAAATGTATTTGGCTAAGGTGTACGTAAACTTCTGACTTCAACTGTATAATTGAGAAATATTTGTTTAATTTTGTACTTTGAGTAATTAACAAATGTAAGAAACAATATTAAAACATTTCCAAATTTATTAAGAATATACAATATTTACATAATTTTGCTTTTCTTTAAAACACCACCCTGAAACGTCTCAGAGAACCACACTACCTTTCTCCTTGGCCCGTATATCCCAGAGAGTTGTTGCGATCACCCAGTTTCACCCAGTTACCATTAGCATGATAAAGCCTCAGGTCCACTCCATTGTCTCTCTGAGACATTAGTAGTCTCAACGGAACAGTCACTCAGATACATTTCTTCCCAAAATACCCACCTTAAAAACTGCACAACTACTAAATAACCAAATGTAGCTGCAGTAGCGCAAACCTAAATGCCATGTTGATTCTGTGTTTCTGTTTTAAGACAGCCGACTTGAGGGAACTGAGAATGTTCATTTTTGTCTCACTGGTACTATAAATGGATGTTAATGGAGCTCAGGTCTATTTGTGTCATTGTGGTTCTGCTCTGTCTCTGGCTGTGCTCCAAAATTCACTTACTGTACATATCAAGTCTAATGCCAATCAAGTCCTTATAAATTTGACAATCTAATACCATGCATTTTAATTTTCCTAGTTGGCTTTAGCTACTTTGAATTGATTTGAATATTGGGCATTGAGAATATTGGCGGAAAGTCTGTGTCATGGTGCTGGTGGAGTCAGATATCTCGGACACGTGCCCTGCCCTTGACCCCACAGCTGATTTACTTGTCTTAGTAAAGGTCAGCCCTTTTTTGGGTGAAAAGGTCAACATCCTAAAATGTACTCTTAATCAATGGTATCCTCAGGGTTCAATTTCTGGTATAGTATAATAGTCTTATAGTCGATAATGTTTTTTGAGTAGTAATTTTGTCACTTTTATGGATATAAAAAGTATTCATGTTTATTCATGCTAGATGAAAAGTGAATGAGGAGAGAAAACCATGTCAACAATGTGCAGTGTAGGGGAGTCGGGAACTCCATGTAGTTCAACTAGTAATTCAACGACATTTAGCAGTAGCTTGGTGGTAGTTGAACTCAATTCAAATATTGGTAGTGTTTTTAGTAGTGAATTACTTTGTTGTAATGCTGTGATGTAGCTAACTATTGGGACTAGACACTTTTTATTTGGAAAAGGAAAATAATATATAGGTGTAGGAGGCAAATCATTTCCTTCCTTTTTCGGCATCAGACCTGCCTAATTCTCACTTGAAACATAGTTTTGTGTTTAATAGGCTTAATTACACATTATGTTAACATATGATCCCAAAGTGATCTGTTCTTGCAATTTGTAGTCTATGACATTTCAGAATTAGATTTATTATGGATGTAGTGAACTGCACTGAGTGTACAAAAGATTTAGCTCTGGCCAGGTGAATCCAGGTGAAAGCTATGATCCCTTATTGATGTCACCAGTTAAATCCACTTCAATCAGTGTAGATGAACGGGAAGAGACAGATTAAAGAAGGATTTTTAAGTCTTGAGACAATTGAGACATGGATTGTGTATGTATGCCGTTCAGTGGGTGAATTGGCAAGACAAAATATTGAAGTGCTTTTGAACGGGGTATGGTAGTAGGTGTCAGGCGCACTGCTTTGAGTGTGTCAAGAACTGCAACGCTGCTGAGTTTTCACGCTCAACAGTTTCCCGTGTGTATCAAAAATGTTCCACTACCCAAAGGACACCCAGCCAACTTGTCACAACTGTGGGAAGCATTGGGGTCAATATGGGCCAGCATCCTATGGAAAGCTTTCGACACCCTGTAGAGTCCATGCCCCAAAGAATTGAGGCTGTCTGAGGAACACATTTCTTCAATATTAGGAAGGTGTTCCTAATGTTTTGTACACTGTGTCTATATTGGGAAATATTTCATAGTTTAGAATTGCTAAACAAAGTTCTCTGTACGGACTAAAAGTCTTGTTTTGTCCTGACACAGTATGAGCCAAAAGAGCTTGGCAGGCTTTATGTAAAGTTATTGTGGAGTGTGTTTAAGATTTTTATTTGGTGTTACAGACTATCCTATATAGTCATTTACTTGTGATTATAACTGACAAATCTAATAAACAATTAGAAAATGAGTTCTCAGGGTTAGCAATAGGTCTGTGCTAGATAACAAAATGACCCTGTCGACATCGTGACGAGCATCATGTCTCTCAGCCTGGACAGAAATCTCCCCCTGGCCCCTTACATGGCACAAACGAATTCAGCCTGTCTGCTAGACTATGCACTACAGACAGATATCAGATATCACTGTAAGCTTGGGCCCGACAAATTGAGGCTGTTCTGAGGGCAAAAGGGGGTGCAAGTTAATATTTGGAAGGTATTCCTAATTTTTTATACATTCTGTAGTAAACTATATTTTCTTAACGGTAACTTTAGTGTAGCTTCATTTCTTCCTGTGCAGAGTAATTGGTAGCATGGTAAACTATATTTTTAGAGTAGCTTCCCCAACACTGACAATGCTTATGATAATTGGATTATGCGCCAAATTCTAACTGGAGACACATGCAGGTAACTTTCTGAGCCGTTTGAGTTTTTACAAAGATATTGTTTATGACCCCATATATCAAGTTATGTTCGGCCCTTGTTGTTCTCTCTCACCTGTAGCTGGACATCTCCTCGAACATCTTATCGCGCCCCTCTTTAAACAGCAGCACGGCCCGGTTAGTCTTATCCAGCAGGTGTCTTGCATGGATCCTCAGGTACTCCCCCTCATCCCCCCGGGGGGCCTGCCCCCCAGCAGCAGGCCCCCTGTACGGCTCCCACACCTGGGTGAGCAGCGTGGCTGTCTCTGAGACCACCTCGGGGAGGTACGGGGGGCTGTTCCTCAGGCCCAGCCTGGGGTTGGTACACAGCCGATGCAGCTTCTCCAGCCTCTTCAGGGCCTTGTCCACCTGCCGCCGGTCAGAGGCACTGGGCGGCTGGGAGGTGGATGTCAGGCTCCGGTCAGAGGCACTGGGCGGCTGGGAGGTGGATGTCAGGCTCCGGTCAGAGGCACTGGGCGGCTGGGAGGTGGATGTCAGGCTCCGGTCAGATCCTAGCCCGTTCCCTCCCGTGGCCATTGTCCTGAGGAGGGATTCCTGGTTGTGGTGTGTTAGTCCGAGTGGGATCTGTTCAGTGCAGCCTGGCGGTTTGTGTCTGGTAGCCCTATCTGTGACAGTTGAATGAGGGAGTGGTCTAGATGTCTGTCATGTCTGGCATGGACAGCTTAGTAACTGATTTCATTGTATCTTTATGGTTGACAGCTTGAGTTGAAAAGAGCACACTTTATCCAATATATCTTCACCAGTGTTCCTCAGTAATCCAAAGAATAATCCAATGAAATCAGGTAACCCAGATAGGGGCAGAGCGCCAGAATATACCATAGTCCAACAGGAATGGAGACAGCTGCTGTGGTTTAGAAAGAGTGGAGGGGAAACGTCTTGTCCAGAAAAGTGCAAACAAATAATCTCTCAAAACTGTTTACAAACAAGCTCTAAAAACTGTTTACAAACAATCTTTAAAAATTGTGTTTTTTCAAGCCTGCATTCATAAAGTCCTCACTTCATAAATCCTCAATTTCCTTGGTCAGTTCTCCAGAAGTAGCCGATATTTTTTAAACAGTCTCTTTCCCGTTCAGTTTGTAAAGAGAAAGTATAAAGAGAAAACCCTGAAAGAGAGAGAGCAAGGGAGGGCAGAACAAGACAGACAAATAACCACTCACCCTTCCTAAACAATCTCAACCCCTCTCCTCCCCTGTTCTCTCCTCCCCTTCTTACTCAACATTTTACGCTCTTGTGCCCAGGCACTCTCTCACCCCATGTGGCGTAACTCTCTCTGATTTCATCTACAACATCCTCAGATATAGACCCCAGTTTCTCTTTGCAGCACAACGGAAACTTTTGTATGTCTCAGTCTGACTCTGGCTGGCCACTCTCTCGCTCTCTCTCTCTCTTTGTTTTGGGTCACTTGTTCATGCTCTCTCTCTCTCTCTCTCTTTGTTTTGTGTCACTTATTCATGCTCTCACTCTCTCTCTCTTTGTTTTGTGTCACTTATTCATGCTCTCTCACTCTCTCTCTCTTTGTTTTGTGTCACTTATTCATGCTCTCTCTCTCTCTCTCTCTTTGTTTTGTGTCACTTATTCATGCTCTCTCACTCTCTCTCTCTTTGTTTTGTGTCACTTGTTCATGCTCTCTCTCTCTCTCTCTTTGTTTTGTGTCACTTATTCATGCTCTCACTCTCTCTCTCTTTGTTGTGTCACTTATTCATGCTCTCTCTCTCTCTCTCTCTTTGTTTTGTGTCACTTATTCATGCTCTCTCTCTCTCTCTCTTTGTTTTGTGTCACTTATTCATGCTCTCTCTCTTTGTTTTGGGTCACTTATTCATGCTCTCTCTCTCTCTCTTTGTTTTGTGTCACTTATTCATGCTCTCTCTCTCTCTCTCTCTTTGTTTTGTGTCACTTATTCATGCTCTCACTCTCTCTCTCTTTGTTTTGTGTCACTTATTCATGCTCTCTCTCTCTCTCTCTTTGTTTTGTGTCACTTATTCATGCTCTCACTCTCTCTCTCTTTGTTTTGTGTCACTTATTCATGCTCTCTCTCTCTCTCTTTGTTTTGTGTCACTTATTCACGCTCTCACTCTCTTTCTTTGATGTTTTTCCGGGTTTACAGCCAGACAAACAGGTTTGTAGTCTTTGTGTGTGTGAAGGTGGAGTGAGGCTGAGATAGGTTTGGGCTTAGAGGTAAACTATTACTAAGAAAGGAGGGGGGAAGAGGAAACAGGGAATACCCACAAGAAGAGTGTAGAGAGTGGTAAGAAAGAGAGAGTAGAGAGAGAAGAGAAAAAGAGAGTATAGAAAGAGAGAGAGAGGGAGAGAGAGAGTAGTGGAAACTTATAGTGATTAGATGTCACTAAGATGAAGAGCACTGTGCTACAGCATGTATGTGAAGTCATTGCACTGCAGGTCAAGGCCCAGTGATGTTTAATGTGTACAGCAGCCCTCAACGGCTGTCTTCCCTTTGTGAGACCGTGGGACCAAGCAGAATTGAACTGTGAGCACCATATTCTTCTCTGTTGTAACGTGTGAACAGGGAAACGACCTAGAGAGAACGGTAAATGCCATCCTAATGGGATAAAGTTGGAGGTGTCTAAAAACCACCACAGACTCATGAATACATATTTTCTATTCATTTTTGGTTGACAGGACAAAAAACACAAATCAACAGACATGATACAAATCCACACTGTCAAGTGTTGTGGTGCATATTTTAATATTGTCTGATTTTGCACCTTGTCGAGACAATTACAGTTCAAGTTGAGCTCATGAATAAGTTCAATAAGTTCACAGTCCCCAAATCCAGAACAAATTCAAGAAAGTGTACAGTATTATATAGAGCCATTATTGCATGGAAGTCCATTCCATCTCATATTGCTCAAGTGGACAGCAAACCTGGTTTAAAAACAAATAGATAAAGCAACACATCAGGGCACAACGCCTCTCCCCTATTTGACCTAGATAGTTTGTGTGTATGTACTGATATCTAGGCTACATGTGCCTTTTGTAAAAATAAAAACATTTCGGTAGTACTGTTCTTGAGCTGTTGTCTATTAAAGTCCTGTATTATGTCATGTTTCATGTCCTGTGTGGACCCAAGGAAGAGTAGCTGCTGCTTTTTCAAAAGCTAATTGGGATCCTAATAAAATATAAATACCAAAATATCATGAATAAGGAAATCCATTGCAGTGTGTGAGGCTTGCCACCCATCGTAAGGCAACCATTCCCTTGGCTGCTGTTAAGCCTGGATGTTAGGTTTAGTGTAGAGTCATCATTAAGCAGTGCACATTGGAAAGACATGGGATGTGTTAAGATAAAATGCTTGATAATGATGAAGCTAGTCACAGTTTACCAAATGAAGAAAACCACTATGCACCTTTCCTTTATGATTGGGTCTCTACTGCTGACAAGTGGCAGAGACTGGAACTGCATTGGCCTGGTAGAATTCTTTATAACCAGGCTATACTTACAACATCCACATGATGGAGACACTGGCAACAAGCTCACAGTCCGAGCGTGTGAGGCAGACACACATGGAGGCATTCACTTACTGTTCGATTGAACGTTAGAATTGGCAAAACAATTGACCTAAGAGACTTTGAGCGTGGTATGATTGTTAGTACCAGGAGTGCTATTTCCAGTATCTCAGAAATGGCCGGCTTTTCACGCACAACAGTCAGCGGCAGTCCTGTGGACAGAGACAGCTTGTTAATGGTCGAAGGAGAATGGCAAGAATCATACAAGCTGACAGGCGGGTCATAAACAGGCAAATAACAGAGCAGTACAACAGTGGTTGCAGAACGGCATCTCGGAGCGCACATCCCATTGATCCTTGTCACAGATGGGCTTTAACAGCAGACGACCACACTGGGATACACTCCCATCAGCTACAAACAAGAAGCTGCTGCTCCAGTGGGCACGTGATCAACAACACTGGACAATTGAGGAGCGGAAAAACATTGCCTGGTCCGAGTCCGATGAATCCTGGTTCCTTTTGCGTCTTGTTGATGGCAGAGTTGGGATTAGGCGTAAGCAGCATGAGTCCATGGCCCCATCCTGCCTGGTGTCAACGGTACAGGCTGGTGGCGGTGGTGTAATGGTATGGCGAATGTGTTCCTGGCGCACGTTAGGTCCCTTGATACAATTGAGCAACTTTTGAACGACACAGCATATCTGAACATTGTTGTTGAACATGGCTACAGAGGGGTCCAAGCCGGTACTAGATGGGTGTACCTAATAAACTGGCCACTGAGTGTATATCTAATGACACTAGCTGGCCATGGTTCCCTTTTATGGCTGCATAATTAATTGAATTCACATCGAAATCGCAACTGACCTGTGCAATATCCATATAGCAAGAGATCCATATCGCATGCAATATTTTGAAACACCAATAAGCTGTGTGTTTGTCGTCTCTCTACCTCTCCTCATGGCTGCTCCTCGCTGTTAGATTCACTATAAGTTTGCATGCTGTTCTGTAAGGTGTAATGCAGTCAACAGATTGTTCCAAACAAGAACAATGTTGTTTTCCACTTTGCTTCTTAATATAAATTATTCAATTTCAAATGGTTCATCCAAGTGTTTTGATCTATATCGCAAGTCAAATTGCAATCGCAATAGTGTTTAAAAAAAGTTGCTATTAAATTTTTTGAACACATTGTGCAGCCCTGCCTCCTTTCACTCTCTCAGGGTGTTCCATCTTGTCTGTCCATTCACTTCTACACCACCACAAAACCATCCTGACAAGGCCCTGTTCTTAACAGAATGCTGCACTTTTCTGCATTTTGACAGCTTAGTGTAAAGACATAAAATAAGGGCAGAAGTTGCTCATACAGTCATGAAGAGGTGGGTGCTGTATGAGTGTACGGTTGGCCAGGATAGCTCAAACAGATTAAGATTAGGATCACTTTATTGGTCAATTGCACACAAGGTCCAACCAAAATTTGACATCTGCTTTTAACCCAACCCAACCCAACGACACACATACACACACAGGCTTTTCTTGGAGAGGTGCTCGGGACTGACACACTGGGCGCCCAGGGAACTGTTAATGTGCCTTGCTCAAGGGCACAATGGCAATTAATGGCATCTAGGATTTGATAAGAGCAACCCTCTGGTTTCAGTTCACTTCCCACCAGATTTTTCCCATCAGATCCGGAATTCCAACTGGCAACCCTCCGGTTGCTGGTTCACCTCTCTAACCGCTAGGCTACCTGCCTCCAACAGTTCATGGTGATGACCATGACCATCCCACCACATGCCACACAAAGGCACACAGGACACCTTGACTATCTACTATATCCAGCAGCTGCACAACGTGTCAGCACAGATTCAGCAGGGTGTTTCAGGGACTTTAGACACAAAGCTTGATTTTCCGTTGGCGGTTCCACACTTCGATACATCTGAGGAAAGTCCCAAACTGACCCTGGTAACTAAAGAATCAGCTGGGGGCGGGCACCAACAAGGTTGGCTGAGAAGTGTGTGTGTCTATTGCGGGGAGGTGTGGTGTTTGATGGAGTGAGATGTGCAATAACACAGAAGCCCAGATCAAAAGGCTATTTAAGATTAGGATCCCTTTATAGGTCACACTGAAATTTGACCTCTGCTTTATCTCAACCCCTCCAAAAGACACACATACATATACAGTTTGGAGAAGGGGGCTGCCACATTGTGCGCCCGTGGAGGAGGAGTTGTGGGGGGTTAAGTGCCTTGCTTAAGGGCACAATGCCTTGACCATCAGATTTCCCCTGTCTGACCCGGGGATTTGAACTGGCAAGCCTCTGGGTGGCTCACCGCCCAGAAGGTTATTTTCTCCAATGACAGAGGTCAGATGGTCAGACAGAGAGTCATCCAGTCAATGCTCCATCCAGTTACTGCTACAGGATATGAGTTTATCCCCAATAGGCCTATCAACTGTGGGGAGATCCCACTGAATTGGTAAACCCTGGGAAACTACAGTGGAATGACACTGACAACACCATACGATCAACCGATTAGATCACAGGTGTCAAACTCATTCCATGGAGGGCCGAGTGGCTGAGAGTTTTCTCTCTATTGTACTTGATTGATGAATCAAGGACACTATTTAGTAAGGAACTGCCAACACCTGGTTCTCTATTGCTTAATTTAAAGGAAAAAACTGCAGACACTAGACCCCCCATGAAATGAGTTTGAGACCCCTAGATTAGATCACATGCAAACCATTTTTCCTCACAACTTCCTGGTGCCAAAATGCTCTCTATGCAGAATTCGAGCATTGCGTGCCATTTTGCCATCTCTAGCAGCGTTTGTGCTAGTCCTAAATTAAAATCAGAAAAAACATTTGGCATCGTTGACATACTAGATTAATCCATAGCCTAAACCGGGGTAAAACAGGAATTCTAACATTTAAGTGAATTAAATCAATCATATATGCCTTAATTAACATTGAACAATTCAGTTACGTAGGCTACACTAAACCTTTAATAATATCTTAAAGGTGTTGGTTTAAAAAAAGTAGACCGTCAGAAAGCATTGTTTCAGTTTGCAAACAGGAAGGTAAAGAGTTAATTCTCATACGAAAGGGAAAGCCCCAGTTTCGCGGATTTGGTTAAATGAATGAGAGTGAGAGAGCGAGACAGAGACAGAGTTGACGGACTAGTTGATTCTTTGCAATAAAAGGAACATAATAGCCTATTGATTTTCTTCAATTGCCTACTACCTGCAGTTATATTGCAGGTGTGTTACCGTCAGTTAGGGTTTTTAAAAGTCTTATATTTATCATTCTGAACATTTACTATAAGTCAGTTGTGTGATTTCATTAATTGAAGAAACTTAAATTAGTATCAGTTTACACTGATTTTCTCAAAATGAACATTTATGGATTTGGAGAATAGCCTCGAGCCATTCTTTGTATTGGCTTGGCAAATTACATTATTAAACTCCCAAATCAAAACATCATTTGGATATTTTCGTGGAGAAGGAGACTGTGCCTAGGCTATAGAAAACATAAATTTAATTGACATTTGAATCACTGCTATGTTTTGAGACGACAAAACACCCGAGGCTGATTCCAGGATACTTGATCCGTGTTCATGCCGAGGACCATGACCATGAACGGTCACCAGACTCAAACCACAGTGCCGCTGGATCTGAGCACCACAACGAGGGAGCGTGGGAGCGGCGCCGACAGGACGCCCACCAGCAAAGGTCGCTCCGCCAGTGTAAGAATGCAGTATCCCGCTGCCCCCCTCACGGAGGATGACGGTCCAAACGGAAATCCCAGCCACACTGTGGAGCCGCTGGATCATCGTTGTGGAGTATCGTTGATAAAACCTCCTGTGAAAACGGAAAACCCGGCTTTTCTGGAGAAAAAACACTCACCAGCTGCAACTTCTCACACGCCATTCACTCCGAACCCTGGTGAGAGCAGCACAACAGACACACGAACACAGAACATATCTTCCTCGTGGCTTCCTTTTAGGAAACGTCCATTTCCTTCTGAATGGGAGACGCCGGAACAGTCACGTACCCCACCCGGGAGAGAGGAGCGCTTATCCCCTTACAAAAACAAAGACTTGCGCTGCAGACCGAGTCCTCCAA
Organism: Oncorhynchus masou masou; assembly: GCF_036934945.1. Classification (NCBI taxonomy): domain Eukaryota; kingdom Metazoa; phylum Chordata; class Actinopteri; order Salmoniformes; family Salmonidae; genus Oncorhynchus; species Oncorhynchus masou. Next base: position 74,619,570 of record NC_088240.1, on the reverse strand, counting down.
AGATTTTATTAAAGAGCTACGACGATGAGAGCATTGGTACCCTGGCATCGGTCTCACACAGACAATTGTCCGCCGCCAGCGGTTTTGAAAATGAACACCAAAGCATCGATCCGGTTCGTTCAATGCAGGCACCCCGTCCTTACTGTAAGTTAGTCGCACTGGCAAAAGACAAGTGGAAAAATATTAAAATGAAAGTGTACAGGCTTTTATTATTCAGAGTTTATCCTATCGCATTTTCGTAGTTTTGTTCTCACAATAGAGCAAAACAAAATGCGTAATCCTATCAGACAGTCGTGTTATAACTGTATTCATTTGATCATAATCAAAGTTATTGGTTTGAAAGAGAATATACTGCTGAATCAGTTAGTGGTCATTTGCCTTTGAGTCAGAAACGGATTTTCTCTGTGGAATGTTCCTTCATAGATCGTGTGTCATTGTGCAGTGATGATTAGTCCTGCTTTTGAACCCCAGTCATTGAGAATCTGTTTTGCCAGACATTCCAGCGATAAATGATTGAACTGATTAAAAACATGTCAATGGGTCACCTGTAATTTCCTCATTTCATGGCATTGTACCAAACAATCTGCCCCCTCCCTCTGTCAACCAGATCCCTATCCAGGGCACCCATTCTACTCCTGGCCCAGCAGGTCACCGCTGGTTGTGAACGTGCCTGTCTCTCACCTCCAGTCCTCTCTTTACCCGGGACACGCCGGACACCTGCTGGCAGATGTTGCCCTGGCGACTCGCCAAGACAACGATGGCGACACGTATGTTTGTTTTTGAAAACCCTACATGCATTGAACTTCAGTTAGTCTCATGAAGCAGATGGGGCCTAGAGTAGTACTGTTGCCCTATGAGGGTTCCTTGCTAACCCTGACTTCCTGCTAGGAGCTATGGACTGGGTCGAGTTCAGTAAGTCATTTTTGTTTTCCATTTCAACATATTTTACATATGACCCTGATCAGTTAGGTATGTGTTGGAGGGAGAGGGGATGTCACACAGTCTTGTTTGTTTGTTTTGGTCTATGATTCACCTGGCTGTGAGGGGTGTTGGTGGTGAGAGAGGAGTGTGCTGTGTGTACCCTTACCCCACCACATTCTTTACCTTCATTTCACTTCCTGTCTCTGTAATGATTAATGGAGTCAATTCTCTGCTCTGCTTCTTAGTGAAAGTGTCACTGGGTGAGGGGGATTCTGGGATGGAACTTGACCTCTGTGATCTGTACTGTGTGTGTGTGTCATGTTCTGTGTCTGTTTGCATTGTTTGTGTGAGTATTCATATGAGACACAGGCTTGCCTCTGGGAGGCTGGAATGACTATTAGAGTAAGGTGACCAGATAACAACACACAACAAAAAATAACTAAGAAACAAGATTAAAATATCCCATGGAATTATAATTTTTTGTAAAAAAAAAAATCTTTATATATATATATATACCCCCTTTTCTCCCCAATTGGTAGTTCCAGTCCTGCAACTCCCATACGGACTCGGGAGAGGCAAAGGTCAAGAGCTGTGCGTCCTCCGAAACACAACCCAACCAAGCCCCACTGCTTCTTGACACAATGCCCGCTTCACCAGGAAGACAGCCACACCAATGTGTCTGAAGAAACACCGTACACCTGGCGATCATGTCAGCAGGCATTGCGCCCGGCCCACCACAGAAGTCTCTAGTGCGGGATGGGACAGGAACATTCTTGCCGGCCAAACCCTCCCCTCACCCGGACGATGCAAGGCTAATTGTGCACCGCCCCATCAGTCTCTCGGTCATGGCTGGCTGCGACAGAGCCTGGACTCGAACCAGGTTCCTTAGTGGCACAGCTAGCACCGCAATGCAGTGCCTCAGACCACTGCACCACTCGGGAGGCCGCCCATGGAACTATTTTTAACTATACATTTCCGGTAGTCCTTTCAAATACTTTAATTATTCATAACACAGAAATTGATTAACCCCTCAAATGTTTCTTAATTTTAGCCTACCTTGGTCATTTTTAAATCACCCAGTTTGGTAGCATATGCTGTTGGAAAGGTTTTCTGGCTATGGGCATGGTTGTTCATGCAGTTGTTACAATGTATCACTGACCAAATGTTCTCATAGAAGGGAGCAAACAAGTTTGATACAAGTGATGAGACAAATTTTACACTGAAATCCGATTGCATACAGCTTTTGATTACTGAAATATCAGCCTCAATTTAACTTCAGAGTTGCTTTTCTTTCTGGGGGATAATCAGGGACATTTCCGGTACTAGCCGGGGACAGGCCACCAAAATCGGGGACTGTCCCCGGGATATCGGGGATGTCTGGTCACCTTATGTTTGAGGTCAAGGAGTGGGTGGGGTACATTCAATCACATGTTAATAACAACCTCACGCACCGATGCCCTCTCTGACCTTCAACACCTGAGCACTCACCCATTCACTGACAGACATGCGAGGACGATACAAAAACACTCATGTGACTGAAATCATAAGTCCATCCAAGAATGGCATTGCAAAGTCATGTTCCTGTAGTTTAAGTGCTGTGTGTCACTCATTTGCATCCCATCACAACAAACACATGATCGAGAAAGTGCAGACCTGGCTGTGGGTTTCGAGACACAGCAGTTCCGCTTGGGATGATTTCATGTGATGTAGAGCCCAGGGACCAGCACTGAAATCAATCAGGAAGAAAACACCTTGCCATCTGATCACAAGATGTTTAAGAAAATTTATCCGTATAAAAGTTCATTTGCATTTCAGTGCTCGTTTTTTTGTGTGGCTTTAAAAAAATATATATATATATATATATATATATATATATATATATATATATATATATTTTTTTTTTTTTTTTAAATCAAACCGTACCTTGGTGGTTGCGCTGGGGCTTTTGGGTGCTGTTCTCATGTTTGGGTGCTGTTCTTATGAAGTCAAACTACTTGAAGTGGTAGACTGTAAAGAAGTACATTACCCTGGCTGGTACCTACTTGTATTGTGGTCTATCTGATGAAAAGTTAGATTTCAGCAGAAAGACAGTGCTGCTTCTCAGCCCCCCACCATCCCCAAGTGTGTGTGTGTCTGTGTGTGTGTGTGTGTGTGCTTACGTCAATGGGGTGTTAATCCTCAGTTCTCATCGCCTCTGAGCCCCTCAGTTTCGGGAAAACCTCTGAGCGTGCGCCTCTCAATGTGTGACTGCGGTTTTCTCAGGTCTTTCTGTATCTCTCTGTTTTCATTTCTCTGTGTTTTTAAATGAATGAGCTCAAAAACCCAAACATCCGCTCCTCACTTCCTCATTTACCGCTTTTTCTCTCTCTCCCTCTCGCTCTCTCTCTGTCTTTATTTCTCTCGCTTTTTCTTTTGATCTCTTCCCTGCTTATCTCTCATTAACGTTCTCTCACCCCTCTGTCACACGCTCCCCTGTTTCTCTCACCCCTCTGTCACACGTTCCCCTGTTTCTCTCACCCCTCTGTCACACGCTCCCCTGTTTCTCTCACCCCTCTGTCACACGCTCCCCTGTTTCTCTCACCCCTCTGTCACACGCTCCCCTGTTCATTGTCCATCTATCTGCTTGAATGAGAGTCAGCTGTGCAGTAACATGGGGACAGTACATCATGTATTTGCGATGGTTATTGTCATGCTTATAGAATACAGGTGGGGATGACGTTTGTTCAGCAGTTTCTTGCAAACCACAGGTATAGTACCCAACAACTTTCTCACCGCTGTGCTTGGCCAGGGATATGCTTCCAACCTATGCAGACATGTAGGTAGGGGAGGGGTCAATACACTGGAGGAAGTAGCTTTAGTGCTGCCATGGCAAAAATCGAATCACACTTTATTTATATACCACATTTCTTAGAGGATACATTTGCATTTCAAATTGCTTAACAAATAAAATAGTAAAACAATAATAAAATAAGTGGACATGAGACTAATTGATTAAAATAAATTTAGAATTGTGTACCATTTCTTTTTTTTTAATTGTATGACTAAAAGCACCTTAACCTTTTTAGCCTTGCTTTTACTTATGTCTTAAGATTTTTCTTTAAAATGTCTCCAGTTTCTGAGGCCTGCCCTCAGATCCTCCGGCAGTCTGTTCCAAAGGCCAGGACCAAACGTTTTGGTTCTGACCTTTGGAACAACTAAAAGACCAGTGCTTTAAAGCGCAATAAAAAAACCATCTAAACTAACAGGCAACCATAAAGGCTATGTCAGGCTCCAGTCTCAGGGTGTCCCATGTGGCTCAGTTGGTAGAGCTTGGTGCTTGCAATGTCAGAGTGTCAGAGTTGGTTCAATTCCCACGGGTCCAGTTTTCAAAAAGTAAGAAATGTATGCATTCTGGCTACCAACACCTACTAATGACTTAAATAGTTTCTGAAAAGGATGTATTGTAAGTTGGACTGTGGTGTGTTTCTGGTTCCCTTTTGTTTAATACACCTGTCTTTAAGTCATCGCTCTCTCAGGTGGTCTGCTGGCCACAGCAACCCGTATTCCCTCACCTCCCCCCAAACAGGATACCACATGTATGCCAATGTCACTGTGTGTTTGAGTGCGGCCCAGCGCTCCTGCGTCAGTGTGCTTTGGGTTATCTGGGGCTGTGGTCTGCCCCACTTCCAGGAACAGGAGAGAGAGCAGTTTCATCTTGAGAGAAAGAGCGAGAGAGAGATTAACCTTGTTCAAGTGTGTGATAATCTCACCATTGCACTGAATGGAGATGCCTGTTACTAGGTCAGTTGAGTGTTGATAGCTTTTTAAGGAATGTTAGGAGAGGCACCTCGCATATACTCATCTGGGGACTGTTTTTAATCAGAATTGATGCCATTACTGTTGTCATCCTCATTGTGCTGCAATAATGCATGTTTGTCATCTACTCACATACTCCACAAACCCATTATTACTACGTGATGTAAAGACTGCTGCATATGCATGAATTCTGCTTCCTCACAGCATGGGAGATGGGAGAACCCAGAGTAGTAATAAGGGAGGCTTATTTTATGATGTTTCCACCGGATCAGAGCATGACATTTTTCCCCCTTTCATGCTGAGTGGTTATTGAAAAATAGGCTACGTTGAAGATGACCTTGGCGTTCTCTTTTTTTTAATGTAATTGTTAAAATTTTACCCCCTTTTTTTCATGGTATCCAATTGTTAGTAGCTACTATCTTGTCTCATCGCTACAACTTCCGTACTGGAGAGACGAAGGTTGAAAGTCATGCGTCCTCCGATACACAACCCAACCAAGCCACACTGCTTCTTAACGCAGCGCGCATCCAACCCGGAAGCCAGCCGCACCAATGTGTCGGAGGAAACACCGTGCATCTGGCAACCTTGGTTAGTGTGCACTGCGCCCAGCCCGCCACAGGAGTCACTGGTGAGCGATGAGACAAGGACATCCCTACCGGCCAAGCCCTCCCTAACCCGGACGACGCTATGCCAATTGTTCATCGCCCCACGGACCTCCCGGTCGCGGCCGGTTACGACAGAGCCTGGGCGCGAACCCAGAGTCTCTGGTGGCACAGCCCTTAACCACTGTGCCACCCGGGAGGCCGACCTTGACATTCTCAATGAATGTGAAAACAGACTTAGTTGACTCTCTGTTTGAGGTAAAGGAAACAGCCTTTCAGAAGCTCCACAGTGGTGGTGAGTTAAGACAGAAATACTATCAGATCCCCAAATGGACACATTTACAGCCTACATTTGCGCACAGACCAGGTAGCCTATAGGCCTACTTCTATGTATAGTCAGGTGCTCATCCTTACTCAATATTGACAGAAGCTCTACAAATTGCAATGAGTAAATTGACAACTCCTAAATGGAATGAAATAAACCAAAACATGCTCTTCAGAAGTGTAGCCTGGGTTGTGCGGTCCTCAAACAATGTGTCCACTCTGACAATGAGAATGGTAAAAAACTGTAGTCATAATAATAATATATTGAATGCATGAAACAAAACTGACCAGAAAACATTGTAGACTAGAAATGAAAGGTAACTGTACTACTGGTGACACTAATGAGCAATCCTCCTCAATGGATTGGTCCACTGAGACAAATGTGAATCCGACAAGTCTCTTTTGCCATAACATTTTTTACATTTTTTTTATGTTGCTCAACTAAACAAATGTTGGTCGACCAACAGCCTATCGACCAAACAATCGACAAGTTGACAAAATTGGATCAGCCCTACAACGGATACACTTGTGAACGTGGTCAGGGGTGGTTCTCACTTACCAGAAAGGGGAGATTTTTAGGAAAGAACCAACATATGCGGCCAAACACAAGTTCTGCTTTTCACACTGACAGACGGCTGAGTGGCTTCACTGTGCTGTATGGCCATTAGTCAGGTCAGACTGCGAGAGACGGGCGTCAACACTGTCGCACGTTTCACTGTTATGAGACTGTCTTGTGGTCATCTTCAGTTGTATCAGTCACCACAGTGTCGGTTAGACTTGTATGGAGATGGGTTTCAATTACAAAGACAAACTGTCATCATCCCTATGTGAAATATTTGTTTACTCAAGTTGAACAAGAAATGCGGAAAGCAAGGTTGTATTGGCTATGGTTTGTTGACATGTTTTGGTCTGTGTTACACTAGCTACACGGATGAGATGGCTGGTTGTGATTGGTTAGACCTGCCTTCTGCATTGACATCAGTCAAACACCCGCCTCCAAACCTCAGGCTCTGTATAATGTTACCACACATCTCCACACCTGTGCTATGCATTGTACGTGTTGTGTTGTGATTGTGTTGTGAAAGATGCATCCACCCAGCCACTCTGTTTGAATATGAAGGTCTACGGTGACACAGGTTGTTCAGAGATGAACAATGTCTCAATGATCAGTCTGTATTAGTAACATACTGCCCTGTATAACACAATATACTCCTAATGCATAATGTTAGGTTTAATTACTCATAAGTGCAGGTAGGCACACACCTGTCTTCAAGAGAGGCAGTTATGCGATCCACCCAAGGCCGTATGCTGATAAGTGTTCTGTTAGGACTTGCCTTAATCAAGCTCCGAAAGAATGTAATGTTTCGGCTTGGCACCCAAATATTACATTAGCTGTCAAGTCGGTCTCTCTCTGCCTGGTAAAACAGAGCGAAGCTGTATGACCTCTCCCTATCTCACACACGAGCCCTCCAACATAAGTTGTGAAATCTTTTTTATTTAAAAAAATATGTTTAATTTGTTGATGCTAAGGGCATTGTTGACTCAAGCTATGGACTAGTACTACACTTTTGTACTGAACAAAAATACAAAAACCCAACATGCAACAATTTCAAATATTTTAAGTTACAGTTCATATAAGGAAATCAGTCAATTGAAATAAATGTATTAGGCCCTAAATCTATGAATTTCACATGACTGGGAATACAGATACACATTTGTTGGTCATACATACCTTAAAGGTTGAAGCGTGGATCAGAACACCAGTCAGTATCTGGTGTGACTACAATTTGCCTCGTACAGCCCAACACATCTCCTTCAGAGTTGATCAGGCTGTTGACTGTGGCCTGTGGAATGTTGTCCCACTCCTCTTCAATTCCTGTGCGAAGTTGCTGGATATTGGCGAGAACTGGGACACAATTTAATTTTTTATTTTACCTTTATTTAACCAGGTAGGCTAGTTGAGAACAAGTTCTCATTTACAACTGCGACCTGGCCAAGATATAGCAAGGCAGTGCAACACAAACAACAGCACAGAGTAACACATGGAATAAACAAACATACAGTCAATAATACAATAGAAAAAGTATATATACAGTGTGTGCAAAGGAGGTAGGATAAGGGAGGTAAGGCAATAAATACGCCATAGAGCCTAAATTATTACTATATAGCAATTAAACACTGGAGTGATGGATGCGCAGAAGATGAGTGTGCAAGTAGAGATACTGGGGTTCAAAGCAAAAATAAATCAAATAACAGTATGGGGATGAGGTAGTTGGATGAGCTATTTACAGATGGGCTATGTACAGGTGCAGTGATCTGTGAGCTGCTCTGACAGCTGGTGCTTAAAGTGAGTGAGGGAGATATGAGTCTCCAGCTTCAGTGATTTTTGCAGTTCGTTCCAGTCATTGGCAGCAGAGAACTGGAAGGAGAGGCGGCCAAAGGAGGAATTGGCTTTAGGGTTGACCAGTAAAATATACCTGCTGGTGCGCGTGCTACGTGTGGGTGCTGCTACTGTTCCTAGGCTGTCATTGTAAATACGAATTTGTTCTTAACTGACTTGCCTAGTTAAATAAAGGTTAATAAAAATACCATATCCCCACTGTCACTCCATTTACAACATTGACATTAGTAAACCACTCGCCCACAAAACACCATACACGTTGTGAGGTTGGCTGGACATACTACCAAATTTTCTAAAATTACGTTGGAGGTGGCTTATGGTAGAGAAATTAACATTCAATTCTCTGGCAAAAGCTCTGGTGAACATTCCTGCAGTCAGCATACCAGTTGCATGCTCCCTCAAAATGTGAGACACCCGTGGCACTGTGTTGTGACAAAACTGCACATTATAGTTGCCTTATTGTCCCCAGCAAAAGGTGCACATTTCAAATGAAATCTAATTTTATTTATTTGTGAAATGCTTACTTACAAGCCCATAACCAACGGTACAATTCAAGAAAGAGTTAAAATATTTATTAAATCAAAATAAAGTAAAAATAAAGTTACCCAGTTGAATTCCATAAAAATAACGAGGTTATATACAGGGGGCTCCGGTACTGAGTAAATATGCGGGTGTAGCAGCAGTGTAAAAACAAAGGGTGGTGTCAATGTAAATTGTCCGGGTGGCCATTTGATAAATTGTTCAGCAGTGTTATAGCTTGGGGGTAGAAGCTGTTAAGGAGCCGCTTGGACCTAGACTTGGCGCTCCGGTACCGCTTGCCGTGCGGTAGCAGAGAGAACAGTTTACGACTAGTGTGACTTGAGTTTTTGACAATTTTTTTGGGCCTTTCTCTGACACCGCCTGGTATATAGGTCCTGGATGGCAGGAAGCTTGGCCCAAGTGATGTACTGGGCCGTACGTAGTACCCTATGTAGCGCCTTACGGTCAGATACTGATCATCCTGTTTAATCAGTCCCACACTTGTCACGTGGATGGATTATCTTGGCAAAGAAGAAATGCTCACTGACAGGGAGTGAAACAAATGTGTAAAACATTAGAGAAATAAGCTTTTGGAACATTTCTGGGATTTTTTTTCTTTCAGCTCATGGAACATGGGCCCAACACTTCACATGTTGTGTTTATATTTCTGTTCAGTATAGTTATGGGGCGGCAGTGTAGCCTAGTGGTTAGAGCATTCGACTAGTAACCGAAAGGTTGCAAGTTCAAATCCCCGAGCTGACAAGGTACAAAATCTGTCGTTCTGCCTCTGAACAGGCAGTTAACCCACTGTTCCCAGGCCGTCATTGAAAATAAGAATTTGTTCTTAACTGACTTGCCTAGTAAAATAAAGGTAAAAAAAAAAAAGTGGAGGAATGTATGACATAACTCACAACTCTCTGAAAGAGGATGTCTCAGGACATAATATTTGTATTGTATTAAAAAGGTTTTCTGCTCAATTTGTTTTGTGTACGAGCTGTTAGAGTTGTCTTTGAGCAATGCATGCCAGATGGTCTCTGTGTGTGGAGGCCTATGTATTTTCTTTGTCTTCCATTTCCTCTTTGCAGTATGCAAATATGTTGTTACTCATCTCCTCAGACTTCAGTTGTATGTGCAGTAGGTAGACATGCCAAACACCAATATGTGTTTTAGTCTGTTGTAACTCTGTTTAATGGACAACAGATCAGGAAGTAGACAAAAACAAAACTGACATTACCGTAAATTTGTGCTAACCCCAAATTCTCAGTAAAGGTACTTTTAAATCATTCTCTCAAAATGTCCCAATTTCCTGTCATAACCTTTCTTCTCTTGTTCTGCATTTACGATTGATATTCATTGGAGGAAGCTGAAAGACATGAAAACACACAGAAAGCCCCTAATAGAGACCGTAGTTCTAATGGTTTAATGGTGATGATCTCCCCCAATACAGAGGGCTGTGCCATTGTCACACAACAGGAAATTACACCAAACGAGATTACTGAAATTAACTTCTGATAATATATATTTTTTCCCCAAGAACTCCTGTCATTCTTCCTTATTCTTATGTTTGACCTCTGTTCTTTCACTTTACATACTATATAAATATCAGTTTCCTAGTCACCTTGATCAGTTTTCTATAGGTTTTGTAATGAGTCACCCACCACACTGCTCTCCTCTCAGCCTAACTGTCAGTTGTGGAGAATCAGGTCATAGGTCAAGTGAAGTTGGCCAGTACTCGGTCATTCAGTAATATATAGGTTATGGGTTAGCCTGAATTTGTCAAAACATAATGTAGGCTTGTGTAAACTTTCTACTGCAATTGTGTAACGGTTTTAAACCCAGCCAGCCATCACATGCCAATTAGTGTGTCATTCAGTTTGTAGTCCATAGGATTTCTCTGGCTTAAAGGTTAGTCAGGGGGTTTCTGTGTCAGGACGCATCAGCAGCCACTTTACAATCATGCTGGAGTTGTGTGGAAAGGATGTGTGTCAATTTATTTTGTGCATTTATTGGTTTAAATATCAGAATTTGTGTGTGGAAGAATGTGTACCTGTTTTATTTTTGTGTGTAGTTTTGACTTGGGTGTGTGTGTGTTACAGGGCTCTTCACATAGCAGTGGTGCAGGGGCAGGAAGCTCAGATCCAAAGAATGATCCTTCTCCTGGAACTGGTTCACACAGACCTGGACATCTATAACAACCTGAGACAGGTGAGATACATGCACGAGCACACAGCTGTGTTTTCAGAAATGTCAGGAGTTATTGGAGTGTAAAAATCAGATTTTCCTTCATCCTTAAAATAGAATTGGTTTTCCTACCTTTTCAGGACATTACGGTGAAATATTAGGACATTGGGGTCCTGATAATATAGGAAAACATGTGCACGCACACACACACACACACACACACACACACACACACACACACACACACACACACACACACACACACACACACACACACACACACACACACACACACACACACACCTGACACTGACTGCAGACTTCAGAGCACAATAAGGAAAGGTGTGAAAGAGGAAGTCCTTGATTTCCTCCTCGCCCAGCCTCTTTACCGTACACAGACCGACACCTCTCGGCTGCCGGTTATCAGAAGAAATGTACAGTTTCTGGTTACCTGTGCTTAATGCAGGCCAAGGTCACACGCACAAGCCTATTGCTTGGAAGGATGTGCTATGATTGGTATCCTTTGTTCAGGGCTGTGTGTTCTGATCTCTTTTCTGTTGGGTTCCATCTTCTGCACCTTTCCCAGTCCATCAATGCCCCATGGCCTTTTCCCATCACTTTCAAATGAGTCCACTTCTTCCCTCCAGCGTGCCACCACACCCTGTCAATGCCACGTTCCCTCTGCAGCTCTGTTAGTCTGCTTAATCACCCCAGAGAAATCACCCTGAACCCTTCATACACACAACTGGGGTTTCAGACAACACATTGCTCACTTACCAGAAATAACGTAGGTACCATTTGTTGTGTGTTCTCACCGTTGAGGTGAGACTGAGGCATTTAAAGTGATATCCTGTCTGTAGTGCATAGTCTAGCAGACAGGCTGTATACGTCCGTGTGAGGGGCCAGGGGGAGATTTCAGTCCAGGCTGAGAGACATGATGCTCGCCACGATGTGACTACCAGATAGTGCCTTTTTGTTATCTAGCACAGACCTATTGCCAAGCCTGAGAACCCATTTTCTAATTGTTTATTAGATTTGTCAGTTATAATCACAAGTAAATGACTATATAGGATAGTCTGTAACCCCAAATAAAAATCTTAAACACACTCCACAATACTTTTACACAAAGCCTGCCAAGCTCTTTTGGCAATGCCAGATAATCATACTATGTCAGCAAAAAAACAACTTTCTCTAGCAGTTCAACATGTGTTGTGCAGTCCAAACAATACTTCAGTGGTCAATTTTATTCAATGGTATGACAGAGTTAATATCAGTACTGAGTTGCATGTGCACATTGTGCGACTACCAGATCAGCTGCAGCACTGGTGCTATGAAACAGCTGTTTAATACTCCCACACTGTCACTACTGCTAACCAAACACTGTCACTACTGCTAACCAAACACTGTCACTACTGCTAACCAAACACTGTCACTACTGCTAACCAAACACTGTCACTACTGCTAACCAAACACTGTCACTACTGCTAACCAAACACTGTCACTACTGCTAACCAAACACTGTCACTACTGCTAACCAAACACTGTCACTACTGCTAACCAAACACTGACATCTACTAGCTGGTGCACTTCCCAATTCTCTGGCCAATGTTATTCCCATGTTAGGTTATTCAAGTTCTCTGGAAACTGTTCAGATATTGAAAATGAATGACCATGTCCTTAACGCTGCTGTTGCCACTTTGTACATTATGCTTTGTCTGTCTGTGTGGGTGTGCTTGTGGCATGCAGTGTATTGTGTGAGGCTTCTACAGTGCGTGTGTATGTGCACTTAGTATCCTCATTCTGAGAAGTCACATGACCCCCCCCTGCTCTGCCCTGCTCTGTTTCTCAACATACCTTGTTGCTGAGGTTTAGAGGGTAGAATCCGGGACTTTCCCTTTCTGCGCTAGTCTCCATCTCTCTGGCTGTCTCTCTCTCTGATCGTCTCTCTCTCTGATTTTTATCTCAGTACATTGTGAGTTGACCCCTCCTATAACTGCATAAATTATACAAATTATTGAAACTTGTAAAGAACTAGTAAAATAAGCTCTTCCATGGTATGGTAAGGGACTTTGTTAGTCTTTCCTGGGAAGTTGCACAACTAGAACATTAACAGGAAGTACACCCTATGCACACCTCTAATTTCTCTGTTTTTACCTTCTCCCCCCGCCCCTGTTCTTTGTATCCTTATCTTTGTCTGGCACACAACCACCCTTTCAAGGCTTTTCCTCATACCTAGAACTCTTCCCTCCACTCCTCTGTTCTTCTGGTTTATCTACTCATTTCATTGGAATGTAACTCTGTGGACACACAGCCAGCAGGGGAGAGGGAAGGGATTTTCCCTCTTATCCCGTCTTTCCCCTTGTCTATACCGCTTCCAGCTATTCCTCTCCCTGGCTTTCTTACCCTATGCTCCCCCTTCTCTCCCTCCCCACTCTCTGCCCCTCTTATTTGTGCTGTTTTTGTTTGTCATTCTGGAATGGTTTACAGGAAGCTAGTACTAAACTCAATGAACTTTGGAATGTTTTTGGACCACCATAAAAGCCTTTATTTGACCTGTGCCTTTGATGTATTGTGACATGTTGCCGGTTACGTCCTTTACGGCTTCATGTTCAGGGACATTCTAGGAAGCACAATATGACTGAGTCAGACTGTTGGTAGTTCATGAGAGGTCAAACACTAGGGTGTGTGTGATCAGTCATGACTATCTGACGATTCAGGGAAATAGGAGTGTTTTCTCAGGAAGTGAAGGCCACTGGCATTGAGACATTGGAGGCATTTCACCAGTGTTCTCTCTCACCAGTGTTTTCTCCCGTCGGCGCTTTGGTAATTTACTGCTGTTCTTTACTGGAACACAGCCACACACACACATACACACACTGTAAGTACATGCTTTTCCTGAATCAAAAGTGAAACTAAATGATCATCCTGACCACTGAGATTGTTCAGTATGATTAATGATAGATTCCAGATCAAGTGACTTCCCTAAAACCTTTCTGAATGTCTCTGGACATTGGACCACTAACAAAGTTAACATTTTTCAAATCAGGTTTTATGAATTAATGAATCATTGGCCATCTCTGGAAGATCCTGAATTGCTCCAGTGCTTTCAGTAAACCCATGTTGGAATCTGCAATCCCCTGCATAGTGGCATGTCTCTGGAATTCGACCTGGCTCGAAACCGCATTAGTCCTTTCAAATACTTTAGGTGCACCTAATTTTGAAGCGAGAAAAAAAAATGTATGGGGCTGTATCTTCATCTCCGAGCTGATTTGTATTTTGGACTTTAATGGTGTGTTTACCATGCCGTGTGGCGTTTATCTTTGTCTGCCGATGTCCAATGCTGATGAAGCCAGAAAGCCCTCTGTGGGCGGCTCTGGTTTGTTTGGGGACTTATGCCCAACCTTATCTAGCCCACCGTTTATAAGCTCTTGTGACCTTCCCCCTGCAGAACTGGATGGAGGTGACATGATGCGATTCCATTAACAGGAGTAATACACTATTCTTCCTCATCTCTTCTTCCTCTGCTCTTGGTTTAAAAAAAATGGTTTACCTCATTTATAAACCATGTGTATGTACAAAATATACCCCAAACATGCGTTCACGCAACAGTGGGCATTTATAATTTATGACTCTGCAAAATTTAGACCATGTGTGTACATTTTCTAGTGGTTGAAGTATTGCATTGCAAGCAGGAAGGAGATTAGTATTTTGTGCAAATTGGGGATATGATGGACACGCTTATTCATAACAATAAACAAGGTAATAACAAGATGCAATCATTTGCCTTTAGTGAGAATCTATTTAATTTATCTTTGCATTTTAAAATAATTAGAAACAGGCATCTAATTTCTGGGCTATTATTTTTCATTTCCATGATCATTGCATAAAAAAATGCCTCACCTTTTCTGTGATGGTTTAATACCCATGAGGTAGCAAAGGCCTACAAGGAGAAAGAGTAAAGGGGCACACAACCGGGGAACATGCGTATGTATGGCGTGCGCCAAGTTTATAAATCTCAATATGTTTGTGCGTGTGCAGTCTTTTCAGAAATAGTGACCGCAGATATTTAGTGTGAAATGTACAGTTATGACGCCCCTGGTTTTAATTTGTTCTTGTTTAATGATTGTCTAAAGATGAATTTTCTGTCTCCCTCTTTCTTAGACCCCTCTTCATCTGGCTGTGATTACCCATCAGGCCCAGCTGGTGGGGGCGTTGCTGCGTGCGGGTGCTGACCCGGGGGCTCTGGACCGTAACGGTCAGACAACGGTCCACCTCTGCTGTGAACACGGCCAGCAGGCCTGCCTCTCTGTCGTCCTTTCCCACCCCTCCATCTTGACTTGCCTGGAGGTCAGGAACTATGAGGGTAAGTTACTACTGCTACTAATTTGCCCTCAATTCTGTTTCAATTGAGACAATGCAGGGGATTAATTTAAATTCAATTCATAAATTCTATATTCCTCTTAACTTTCCAATGTGACCTAATTGACAGTCCATAGAAGAAACAGACAGCTCACTTTGTGGTAGTCATGCCAGACATGACTAAAACAATAATATATCTAGGATGTATACTACTACCCCAAATAAAGCCAGTAACCCTCCCACAATGTTTACAACATTCATGCCTAATGTACAGGAATTCCCATATTGTGGGAATATTTCTGAGTTGCGACACATACTAACGTTATATGTAGCACACATTATCCCCCTGTTTGACTCATGCTGTGGGTCCCATGGTGGTGGGCGTATGAGGCAGAGAGGGGAATAGGGCATTTCCTGCTGTTGTGGTCTGTATGCCAGTGTGACAAGTCTGGGCACAGCATGGTTTGCCTTGTACTCAAAACAGCAGAAAACCCCTAGAATACACATGGTCTCTGGAGCGTGTGCACGTGTGATTCTCTCCCTAACTGCTCACCCCCCCCCCCCCCTCACTCTCCAGGCCTCACCCCTCTCCACCTAGCTGTACAGGGTGGACACAAGGAGTTGGTCAGAATGCTGCTAGATGCTGGGGCAGACATCAATGCTATGGTCAGTCACCTTCCTCCCCCACCTAACTCTCCATCTCTCCCCTTAATGCTGGGCCATTTCAAATGGGCTTTGAGTTATTCTGGCATACTGAATCATCTAGTTACTCAATACCAGGTAATACTCATTAGATTAATTCCAGTTCCACTTTACAGAGTCCCCATTCCCCTCTCTCTAAGCAGGACATCAAGAGTGGCCACAGTCCTCTCATACACGCAGTAGAGAACCACAATATGGACATGGTGCACTTCCTCATAGAGGTAAGGCTACGTGTGTTGTATGTGACTCCAGCTGTTCTACTGAAGTCAGCTCATCTCTATTTAAAATGGTCTGTAGGTTCTCCCCTGTTCCCCTTTAGGTTTATCTTTCCTTTCTGGGAAGATGATTTACAAGAAATGTTCAAAGTGATTCTGTTTAGTTACACATCGCCATCCAAGACTAACCGTGTTACCTATTTTTACATCTTCTCAACAATCTCCCGCGTCCTCTCTCCCTGCCCCCTCCTCATCAGAATGACTGTAATGTGAATGGCCAGTCGTACAGTGGGAACACGGCCCTGCACAGTGCCTGTGGGCGAGGCCAGGTAGACACAGCCAGGCTGCTACTGAAGAACAGAGCCGACAGCAGTGTGAAGAACTACCACAACGACACCCCTGCGATGGTGGCCAAGAACAAGAAGGTGAGAGAGAAGAAAATGAATGCACTGGATCTATGGAAGAGTGTCTTTTTCCCCTCTGTTTCACACCAATCAATAGCTTTACACATGTGTAGGAGAATAAAAACTGAAGTTAGTGGGTTAAATGAACGATAGTGTGGACATAGGACTGAACTAATCCTTGTGGGTGCTTCCCTCTAGTGGCTGTACCTAATAACAATTTTCTTGTCATCACAACAAACTGTACCAACAATAAAACACAAATAATCTAAGGAATGCGATCACTCAGTAGCAGACCCCACAGATGCAGTGAACTCACTAGTTGTGATTGCAGCACTGTTAATGTGTGTCCTCTCAGGTAACCTAACCCTTTAGATCTCTGTCCTCAGGTAACAGATGTACTACGAGGGAAGGGCTCCAGAAACCAGCAGCCCAAAGCTCAGCAGTGTGTACCAGCCTCACCACACAGGAGCACACCCCAGTCACAGATTAGAGGTAATGGTGAGACAAGCACGTATTTTGATGTGCATCATGCATTCGGACACAGTAAACTCATCACATCCCTCCTCTGTCCCCAGGTTCTCCATCTCCCAGCATTTCACCATTGGCCACTCCCACAGCTTCGCCTCTTCACCGCAGCTCGTCCCATTCCCCCAAGGCACCTCTCACTCCCTCTCCTCACAGCCAATCAGCAGAGAGCCTGTCAGGCCATCAGTCTCCAGTGAAGACCCGGGAGAGCGAGCAGCTGCCGATGAGGCTTGACTCCGAAAGGATGACTGCAGTGGACATCAGCCTGACCCAGAGAAGGACCTACAGCTACCCTCCAGCAATGCACCACCAGTCCCCCATCACTGATGCTCAAATAGGGCATTTACTCACCTATTACTCCCCTGGAGTTCAGAGACCTCTTTATCCAGAGCCTCCCTTTATCCTCCTCCACACCAACATCCCTTACCCAGCCACTGTCTCCACTGCCTCCCAATCAGATGTCTCCATCATGAGTGTCAGCAGCAGCATGGGCAAAGGTAACAGTTGACAGAGATGCGCTTTCAGTGTCCCTGCTGAGTTAGGTTCCACCACTGTTTGAGTTATTGGTTGGTAACAAGAGTTTGTTTACTGTTGGTCTATAGAGCTTATGCCAGTATGATTATGTACCTCTAGATCTCAGCTGGATGCATTTTTCATGTGACTGCATTAGTCTCCTTACAATTCTACATGCAATGACACCTACACTGGAAGAAAGAACATTACTGCAGTTTCCTGAATAGACTTCATTCAGAACTGTTATCACCGTGTGTGTGTGTGTGTGATGGGCTGTTTGGAAACTGTTGCTCCACTAGGAGGTCTTGAATGCTGCCACCTTACTTGAAATTTGTGATTCTTTTTTAGCTTTTTCTTTTCTGGTTTACTTTGAATAATATATTGTATAATTGATAAATATTTTTCTACATCAAGTTATTTTTCTATGCACTGCTATTTCTTTACATTCATAGCACCACACAGACACAGAACCAGTCCTTAATGGTCTTTAACATCAAAAACCAAAGATACAAAAGTTGTTTATGATTCTAAGTGCATTTCATAATATTGTCACGGTCTGGTGAGAACTTCAATATATGTAATAGAAATGGAGTTGAAGGCAGTAAATGTACTCTGAACATTTCATGACTCTAGGACCAGGAAAATGTATTCAAAATACTTCTGAAGTTCAGTAATTGTATATTCGTTAACAGTAAAATATAGCCCTATAGTTTCTGTATTGTTTGGAAAATGCCAAATGTAGATGCAGTTATCAGACAGTGACAATATTAGTCTAATCACATGTTGGACTGCATCACCTGATGCTCTCTATTCGTTGGGTATCGCATATACCAGAAGGAAATAGACTTGTGCTACAATATGTAGGCCTGGCTCCATGGTATAGAGTAACCCCCTCGCTCACTCTGCCCCACAATTCACAGGATAGGAGAGTCTCTGAATCCAGTAGATACATGACAAGCCCAGGACTGTGTGTTTCTGTGCTGGTCCCAGTGTGTCAGAGGCAGCTGGAGGTCTAACCAACGGTGACGTTGAAGCCACACTGGAACTTGTTCTTCTTTTGGTTAAGGAAGGCTCCCAGGGCCAAGGAGAGGGGCAGGGGCAGCAGCTTCTTCTCCAGGACCGCCCCCACCACCCAGTTACTGTCTACCGAACCTGGAAACAGGGATGGAGGGGAGGGACTGATCAGGAAATGATTCAGACCTGGGACAATCATTGACAAACGGCTCAACTCACTCAATTAATCCTAGAGGTCTGGCTGAATAGCTATGCTGTCGAGGGACAAACAGTGGCTTACCTTTAAAGAGCAGGTTGGCTTTAGGGAGGTCCAGCTGGTACCCAAACGATACTGCGGTCTCCTGTGTCCGCATGCTGCCCTCAAACTCCACCCCCAGCTGCAGCTGAGTTGGTAGAACGACAAGATGGTCTCACAAACAGACCTAGCACTGTGCTGCTACATAGCCTCAAGTATTTCAGTGGGCTAACACCTCCATGTCAGAAAAGGCATGGTCACGAGATTGTAGGATACCAGTGGATTCCCAACTATTTTGCACAGTGATCCACACTAAAGTTTGAGGAGTCTTGTGGTCTAGACTGGGGGCAAGGTAGACTGAGGGCTAGGTGATAGGATAGCTTAGTTTGGGTACCTGGTCATTGGCTCTGTGGTAGTATGTTGCATGAGCACCAGCACCTCCTAGAGTCAATGTGGCAACATAATTATTGCCTGGAGTAAAAACAAGAAGAATATTAATCTCAGTGACCTGACCAGTAAAAAACTCCTGGCTCTAACAGAAGGTGAGGTGGTGTGGGTCAGAGAGGGTCTCACCTGTGTATCTGCCCATTAGGGAGGTGACTGCTCCCTCCTCCCCAGGCCTCCGGTGGTAGACCAGCTCTCCTCCCAATGCCAGGGCTGGACTGATGGACTGAAGGTAGTGAGCCACGATAATACCTGAGGACAGCAACATCGTCATCATAGATGTTACAATAGAGCACAAGAATAAAGGACTCATGTCTGAATAATAACCAGCCTGTTCACTCTGTAAACAGGGGACATCATAACATGTGATCAAAAGACTGGGTAACAAGAACATTATTGCTTTAAGTGATGAAGCTTCCACACAAATGTGCTTGTAGGAGAGATGGGTCGATTTGCAGCATCATGGACCACCAGTGAAGTCTGATGAGAAAACAATCCTACCAGAGCCGAGGAGGACGTCTGGGTTGCCCAGGGTAACAGCAGAGGTGAAGTCATCACCACGATACTCCATGTCACACTGCCAGTTCACAAACTTGTGCTGCTGAGTCTGTTGAAATAACAAAGGCATTATTGGAAATGGACAGATGAATAAACAGTAAGTTTAATATACAAACTTCCTGATCCTGGTGTTGCATTCCACTCTTCACAGTGACGTACCTGGATGGCTATTTTAGAGCGCACGGCGCTGGTGAGCTGGTGGATAACCTGGGCGTTCAGACTACCGGTGTTGTCCATGTCTCCCACCATGACTGGGAAGGACTTGGGGGTGGTTCAACACGTACATTAACAACTTTATTAGAATATAATAATGTTAGGGTAAAGTGGCTGAGAGACATTTTCCAGACCAGACAAGTGACAGTTTACCTCAGCAGGTCCTGTCTGTTGAGTGCCCACGTAGGTGGCACCAAACCGGTAGCCAGATTCAGCCAAGGTGCTGAGAGTGACTGTATGACAGACCTGTAGAACAGATACAGCAGACATCCAATAAAGTGGCAAACAATATAGTATTCTGATACATATGAAATAGGACAATCACCACCTTGAGCTTTAGAGCCTTGAGGGTTAGATAGTTCCTTTTCATAGTATAATAGCTTGCACAGAATGCATACTAACGCTGACTTTAACTTACCGACTGGCTGCATCTAGAATATATATTCCTCTAGCTCCACAACTGACCTGGAAGTGATTACTCAGGCCCTTGTTGACCACCAGTCGCACTCCTTCCATCTGGATGGGGAACACCTCTGAAATGACGTTAGAACCATAGAGATATGGAATGTTTGCTCACAAGTATAATTCATGGGCTGAGCCCTCCTGATGACCTGGAAGGAATTATGTGATCCTTCCTTAACCAATAGCCCCACCCAGTTGATTTCAAAATGGTGAAAGTCAATGGTGCTGCCCTTGCTAAACCTGACCTTTGGACACTAGAGTTGTCCAAGTCTATGGTCAAAACAGAAACTATTTAATGCAAACTATTTTAACATTTAATACAATCTAAAATATGGGACAGAAAACATTTCATGTCAGAGGAAAAACACACCGCTCAAATAAATATGAGCATAAAATCTGCAACGTCATTGCCCAGTCTATTCGAACAGGAAAGATGCACCTGTACAA
This sequence comes from Oncorhynchus masou masou, assembly GCF_036934945.1. Lineage (NCBI taxonomy): Eukaryota > Metazoa > Chordata > Actinopteri > Salmoniformes > Salmonidae > Oncorhynchus > Oncorhynchus masou. The sequence goes on along the minus strand of NC_088240.1, from coordinate 74,598,736 downwards.
CGCTGATGACGTACCGCATGACATGACTGTGTATGATTCTTACCTTTGCACTTGCGATGACACTCCTCATAGGTACCAGGGTTGGGGAGGGGGCTCCCCGTCTCACCCGCTGGCTGTCCCGGGACAGAGGGGGGAGGGACGGAGGGCATGGAGAACCCTGGGGGGACCGACACCAACCCAGGGGCCCCCTGGACAACGCCACTGCCTGTGGGAGGGGGGGAGCTGGCAGCCAACACACTGCCCATGCTGAAGCAGGATGAGAGAGAGACACAAAGAGAGAGAAGGGGTGAGATACTTGATGTTATGTTAATAGTTCTAGTGGCTAGCTATCCAACTCTACGCATTAACTGGGACAAAGACTAACACAGCTAGGTCAAGGCCAAAGGGTATTTAAGCCAAACACGTAACGTTAGCAAGGTAGCAAATGCCCACCCATACCAACCACAATCCCCTTTCGTTGTGGCCTTAAGTAAATATCTGTCTTATGCAACCATACCAAACGTAAGATACTGTATCATACATAATGGAGTGTCTCGGATTTACGTACAGAGGAATACGAAATGCTCTGAGACCTGGTCGACTTGACTGACGGTCACTGACTGAGCTAACGTTAGCTTGCTAATGTTGCTAGCGATAACAATTGCAGCACTATACATGCTTCTGACAACAAAACTGTAACACCATCAGCTATCTGTAATAAAGACATCAGTTTTAGAGTTGTCTGTTTCATGCAACTGTCCTTCAAATGTGTTAGCGAGCAACTCACGTTGACTGTTTGTGCGTGTCCGGCGGTAATTCTAGCTACACACCGGCAAAGTTCAACCACAACCTTCCGGTGCACGTTTAGGCCCGCCCTCCGTCCCCTATAACCTCATGGATTGGGTAGTGTACCTACAAACTCAACCACCATTGGCCAGCACATCCAACTACTAGGAAAGTCCTAAATATTGCGTGTTGTACTGGGTTCATGACCTAGTCGGGAACTCTGAAATGACTGATCTACTATCTAGTTGAACACTAAGTCGCTGAACAACTGAGGTATGGGTTGAATGCAACACGTGTATAACTACAGCCAGTAAGCAAGTCCAACATTTACGAGTTTCCTACTTCCGACTAGCACCTGAATACGACAATAGGCTTATTTTGCACCTTCCAATCGGTTGCTTCATTCATTCCCATGAAGCAAGACATTCCCATGGTAATCTTCCTATACAGTGCTCGTCTTCCTGTGATTCTTTCTACATGTAGAATGTACAGTACCAGTCAAGTTTGAACACACCTACTCATTAAGTTAAAAAATATATTCTACACTAGAATAGTGAAGACATAAAAATATGAAATAAATATGGAATCATGTAGTAACCAAAAAAGGACACCAAGAATAAGAGACTTGCTTGGGCCAAGAAACACAAGCAATGGACATTAGACCAGTGGAAATCCATCCTTTGGTCTGACGAGTCCAAATTTGAGATTTTCAAACCGCTGTATCGAGACCCAGAGTAGGTGAACGGTTGATCTCTGCATGTGTGGTTCCCAGCATGGAGGTGGTGTGATGGTGCTTTGCTGGTGATACTGATTTCAAATTCAAGGCACAGTTAACCAGCATCGCTACCACAGCATTCTGCAGCAATACACCATCCCATCTGGTTTGCACTTAGTGGGACTATCATTTGTTTTTCAACAGCACAATGACCCAACACATCTCCAGGCTGTGTAAGGGCTATTTGACCAAGGAGAGTGATGGATTGCTGCATTAGATAACTAAGGCCTCCACAAAAAACCCAACCTCAACCCTATTGAAATGAGTTGGACCACAGAGTGAAGGAAAAGCTGCCAACAAGTGATCAGCATGTGGAAACTGCTTAAAGACCATCTCATTAAACTGGTTGAGAGAATGCCAAGAGTGTACAAAGCGGTCAAGGCAAAGGGTGGCTACTTTGAAGAATCTAAAATATTTAGGTTTGTTTACACTTCACTGGTTGCTACATGATTGTGTGTTTTGTAGAATAGACAGCAACTATGAAACACATGTAAGAATTTGTTTAAAAAATATATATATATTAAAAAAAAATTGGCCAGTACTGTATATTATGGTATCTTGAATGTTTTCCCAATTTATCATTAACACCATCTGCCCTAGTAAATAAAAATGTATACATATAGCTAGTTTCATGACAGGCCTATGCCAAATAGGTTATGCATACTTTCCACAATGTTAGCTGACCACTGATAAAATGTGTAACTTGACATAAACAACCGTTCAGTGTGATGAACCAAGACACACAAAAACTTAGTCACAGGGATGGAGAATCAGCAGGCCTTTATTTGATTCCTTTAAAGGTGCTGGCATTGACACAATTGGCACGAGAATAAACTTTGCTTAGCCATCCTCCTACCACTTTAGCTCAGCAGGTGACCTCTGCCAAAAAGACAACAGGAGCATTACTCAAACCAAATAAGTTGGATAGAAAAAAGAGAAAAAAAGTCATCAAGTCTACCATAGTCAGCCCTGGAGTACCCCTGGCAAATGTTGCTTCTCTTGTCCATTTTATAGCCTTGTCCCAAAGCTATCGCTTGTTGCTGTGGGCGGCTGGTGTGCTGAGATAAAACGTTATTAATTGGTTAAACACAGACACTTGACAATGCTCAAATCATAAGTCCCATTTCAGTGCTCAAGTGCCTCAATTGAGGATAATTGACAATGGAATAAGTTAAATAAACTCCAGTATTTACAGGGATACTCCAGAGCCAGATGTGGGGAAACAGTGCTCAGTATTGTAGGCTGTTTAAATAATGCATGACAATGGTCCTTGTTTGGTTCTGCTGGTGCTAAACTCAATGCGGAGGCCAGCCATCTGCTACATCTCTAATGTTGAAGATTGTAGGATCTGTTAGGGTTGTCGCTATAAGATTGTATTTGGCAATATTTTATCCTTTTAAAAGTAGATCTGTACTGTAGCCAATGACAGTACTGCTACAATCTTCCCTCAACACAACCATTCCTCTGTCAGACTACCCAATATAGCTGTACGAAAGAGGAAAAATATATTGCATAACAATTGTGAGAAAATATGACTGAAATGCTATGATTCCTCAATGACAGTTGCCAGTAGTGTAACAAATCCCTTCTTGAGTTAGAGATTAGGTTCCCCCCACCCTGTGTGACCATTTCTGCTCCCTGGTGTCTCTGAAAAGCTACGGATAGATCTAGGGTCAGGTTTTCATCCCCAAAATTCTATATTAACCACTAGGATAGGGGATGCAAAATTGACCTTAGATCAGTTTCAACAACTCCACATATTAAAAACACAGAGAGTTCTGGGAAGCTGAGAAAACAAGCACTGACTTGAGGTGAGAGCTAAAGAACACATTACCAGAAGCTCTTTTTAGAACAGAACTTTCAAGCTACTTCCTGGAGCTCTGGTTCACACAGACAGATCCATTCAGACGTACAGTATGAACACTGAGCGGAGGTTAGATTAAGGCACGCGAGTGAGTTAAGAGTGCGAGAGATGAACAGAAGTCAGAGAGCGATAGAACAAGATGACTGGCTTCAGCATGTCTAAAGAAATAATAAATAAAAAATTATTTTTTGGGGGGGGGGGGGTCAGTAAGTCAGTGTATCTAAATAAAATGTTTGCCCTGTATCAATGCCCTCTTCGTGTCAGGTTCTATTGCCATCATCTCCTTGTCCAAGGGATTTGTTGCCCAAAGAGTTACGAGTCTGTCTGGTGCCATAGCCCACTAAGGAGGCTGTAAAATATAAACAAACAATAAGTAAACTAATCAATACTCATCAGTGTGCGTCTGCGACAAACTATTCATGTAGGTGCCTTTCATGTATGACTAATGTCACAGCACGAACACTTAAAAACAAAGAAACTTTTAAAATGTAGTTCTATTCGTATTTCCACCGTATAGCACCATGATAGCATTCCCCAGACAGCTGTTAAAGCAGAGGGGGTCCTTTTGGTTTTTTGAGTGAATCCATTATTCGCTATCAGCATGTTCAGCTTTGGTTTCCTCGACAGTCATCTGCTCAGAAATAAGTCTATAGGAAGTGAACCTGACAAGTGTGGAGGGCCTTTTCAACAGGAAATTATGAAATGTGACTGTATAAGAAGCCACTACAGTGATACACTGACAATACAGAGAGTCAGCAGACTTAGAAAATTATTGACAGTTGGCAGGTTGGATACACATCATGTTGTTTAAAAAACAGCTGTAAACTGTGACAAAAACAAACTGACCACTGCTGTAAACTTTGCCCCTCCGAAAAAGAAAAAGCATCCTGTAGAATTGTTTAAATATTCAGTCAGAAACTAAACTTAATGTCTGTGCGCAGCAGGGGATGGTGTGATGAATGCCAGACGCCTCTTGTTCTCCTGGAAAAGAGACAAGGCTCCAGTTAGAAACCAATGTTTTCAAATTGCAGAAGTAAAGCCTATTCAACAATCCTATCCACGAGAATCTTTTATCAGGCTGAACATGAGAACCGTTTCTCAGTTCAGGCCCTAATGCCCAAAATTATTTTGTTGTATGACCACTGACCAGCAAGGATTCAAAGGACTCAACAGATGAAATAAACAAAAGGTGAAATAACTATTATAATGGGAGACTCATCTCTGCATACATGGTCAAACCTTACCATTTATGCTGCGCTTAACTCGCCGTCCTTGCCTCTGATCTCGTCTTCTGCGTCTGGGTCGGCAGAGTGGAACTCCGCCACGTACAGACCCTTGTCGATGCTGCCGGGGATGGGCTTAATGTCAGTCACCAGCTGGTCCTCAATGGACTTCAGGTTGAAGCGGTCCTCAGAGGTGATCAGGTTGATGGCCAGACCCAGGTGACCAAACCTCCCTGGAAAAGGTGTTAAAAATAGACAACAGGCTTATATTTGACACTATTTACACAGGAGAAAAGCAGATGGTAGCTGGAGAAGACCATGATGTTCCAGTAGGTCTGATTTGACAGCGTGATGAAAATGCAGTGGATGGTCTCACCTGATCTGCCGATGCGATGCAGGTACGTCTCAGCGTTCTTGGGGAAGTCAAAGTTGATCACTACGTTCACCGCTTGAATGTCAATTCCCCTGGTGAACAGATCTAAGCAGGGAGGCAAGAGAATTTAACAATCTGTCTATCAGTTATAAAAATAAAAATCAATCAAGCAATCACTCAACTCAAGAGTAAAATACGTTACCAGTGCAGACCAAGTTCCTGCAGAGTCCGTTTCTGAAGTCATGGAACACACGGTTTCTATACTCCTGTTTCAAAGGCAAAACCAGTGCAAGGGTTAGCAAAACATGGCTACACAGATCTACACACTGTCTAATGTGAAGGTATTCCATGCGGTCTACATCTAAAGTGCAAGTGGCTGGGCCGGCTGAGCTGACCTGCATCATCTTGGCATGGATGTAGAAGCAGGAGTAGCCCAGCTGGGTTATCTTCTTGGCCAGCAGCTCAACCCGCTGGGTGGAGTTACAGAAGATAATGGACTGGTTGATCTGGAGCTGTTGGAGACACATTGATGAGACAACATACTCATTATGAATTGATGGATGACCCAGAAATGGATTCCTGCTCTCCCATTAGTCAATATCTCTAGGACTGAAAGAATGAGCTTTTCTGACTGTGTATGTAAAGGACCAGTTACGGAACACATTTCCAACCCACCTTGAGTTAGTATCTAGCAAAACATGAGGCAATATCTCTGGGACCTAAGGTTACTCATCAAGCAGTTAGTGCATTCAAAGTATTTAGACATTGTGAATTTTTTCCACGCCATTACATTACAGCCATATTCTAAAATGGAATAAAATTGACCAGCTCTGGCTGGGCCACTCAAGGACATTCAGAGACTTGTCCCGAAGCCACTCCTGTGTTGTCTTGGCTGTGTTCATAGGGTCATTGTCCTCTTGGAATGTTGTCCTGAGTGCTCTGGAGCAGGTTGTCAGACTGGGGTGAAGGTTTTTACCAAGGATGTCTTTACTTTGTTCCGTTCATCTTTCCCCTCGATCCTGGATAGTCTCCCAGTCCCTGCCTCTGGAAAAACATCCCCACAGCATGGTACTGCCACCACCATGCTTATCTGAAGGAAACCTGCCACCATCCGTACAGTTGTGACACTTGGCATTCAGGCCAAAATAGTTCAAACTTCGTTTCATTAGACCAGAGAATCTAGTTTCTCATGGTCTGAGTCTTTAGGTACATTTTGGCAAACTCCAAGCGGGCTGTCATGTGCCTTTTACAGAGGAGTGGCTTCCGTCTGGCCACTACCATAAAGGCCTGATTGGTGGAATGCTGCAGAGATGCTTCCTTCTGGAAGGTTCTCCCATCTCCACAGAGGAACTCTGGAGCTCTGTCAGATTGACCATTAGGTTCTTGGTCACCACCCTGACAAAGGCCCTTCACCCCCAATTGCCGTTTGGCCATGAGGCCAGCGCTAGGAATAGTCTACCATTAAGAATGATGGAGGCCACTATTCTTGGGGACCTTCAATGCTGTAGACATTTTTGGTACCCTTCCCCAGATCTGTGTCTTGACACAATCCAGGCTCAACGGACAATTCTAGATAGGCGTGTTCCTTTCAAATTCATGTCCAAACAATTTAATTTACAGCAAGTGGACTCCAATCAAGTTTTTTATACATCGAGGATGATCAATGGAAACAGGATGTACCTGAGCTCAATTTCGAGTCTCCCGTCAAAGGGTCTGAATAGGTATCTGTTTTTTTTGTTTTTTTAATACATTTGCAAAAATTTATAAAAACCTGTTTCTGCTTTGTCATTATGGGGTAGTGCGTGTAGATTAATGAGGGGGAAAAAATAATGTAATCCATTTTAGAATGAGGCTGTAAAGTAACAAAATGTGACAAATGTCAAGGGGTCTGAATACTTTCCAAATGCACTGTATGTAGCTCAACAAACTACCTCCACAGCTTTCGACACACTCACCCTGGAGAAGAGGGTGTTGAGGCAGTGGACTTTCTGCCTCTCAGTGACGTAGGCGTAGTACTGGGTGATGCCCTTCAGTGTCAGCTCATCCATCAGGTTGATCTCATAGGGCTTTGAAAGGTGCTTTGCCTGGAGAGGGGGAAAGGGGTAAACATATTGCAATTGAAAGTAAAGACAATTCAGTTGTCAACTTTTAATTCAGACTCATTTATGTCATTGAATCTCCATGCACATCTTCCCCTTGGTATCGTACTCTCTAGCCCGCAGTTATCAAGAAAAGTCTTCTCACCATGAACTTCTGCACACTGATGGGGAAGGTGGCAGAGTAGAGTAGGATCTGACGACCCTTAGCCAGGAAGCTAATGATGTCTTCGATCAGGACCACAAAGTCCTGAGACAGCAGCTTGTCTGCCTAGAGAGAGAGTCAGGACACATTTGTTGATGACCCAGTTGAGTGCAGCCTCAGTACATTAACATAACTGAACAAAAAAAGATATGTTCTCTCACTGTCAACTGCGTTTATTTTAAGCAAACTTAACATGTGTAAATATTTGTATGACCATAAGATTCAACAACTGAGACAAACTGAACAAGTTCCAGTGTCATGTGACTAACATAAATGGAATAATGTGTCCCTGAACAAAGGGGAGGTCAAAATCAAATGTCACAGTCAATGCAGCTGGTGGGCACACCAGATACTAAGTACAGCAGTGCATCTCCTCATGGACTGCACCAGATTTGCCCGTTCTTCCTGTGATACGTTACCCCACTCTTCCACCAAATGCACCTGCAAGTTCACAGACGTGCTCAATGGGATTGAGAGCCAGACTCTTCGATGGCCATGGCAGAACACTGACATTTCTGTCTTGCAGGAAATCACGCACAGAAAGAGCAGTATGGCATTGCATTGCTGGAGGGTCATGTCAGGGAGAGCCTACAGGAAGGGTACCACATGAGGGAGGAGGTTGTCATCCCTGTAACACATAGCGTTGAGATTGCCTGCAATGACAACCTCATGCTGCGACACACTGCCCCAGACCATGACGGACCCTCCACCTCGACCCCACTCCAGAGAACACACATTTCTTCCAACGATAAAAGCGAATCCGACCATCACCCCTGGTGAGACAAAAATCGCAACTCGTCAGTGAAGAGCACTTTTTTCCAGTCCTGTCTATTCCAGTGACAGTGGGTCTGTGCCCATAGGTGCCGTTGTTGCCAGTGATGTCTGGTGAGGACCTGCCTCACTACAGACCTACAAGCCCTCAGTCCAGCCTCTCGCGGACAGTCTGAGCACTGATGAAGGGATTGTGCGTTCCTGGTGTAACTCGGGCAGTTGTTGCCATCCTGTACCTGTCCCACAGGTGTGATGTTCAGATGTACCGATCCGGTGCAGGCATTGTTCCACGTGGTCTGCCACAGAGGACGATCAGCTGTCCGTCCTGTCTCCCTGTAGAGCAGTCTTAGGCGTCTCACAGTACGGACATTGCAATTTATTGCCTTGGCCACATCTGCAATCCTCATGCCTCCTTGCAGCATGCCTAAGGCATGTTCACGCAGATGAGCAGAAACCCTGGGCATCTTTCTTTTGGTGATTTTCCAGAGTCAGTAGAAAGCCCCCTTTAGTGTCCTAAGTTTTCATAATTGCCTACCGTCTGTAAGCTGTCAGTGTCTTAACCTTTCCACAGGTGCATGTTCATTAATTGTTGTTTATGGTTCATTGAACAAGCATGGGAAACAGTGTTTAAACCCTTCACAATGAAGATCTGTGACGTTCTTTGAAAGACAGGGTCCTGAAAAAAGGGACATTTCTTTTTTTGCTGAGTTTATGTTCAAAGAGAGTAGGTGGCAAAGTGGGGCTACTTTCTACTTTCACTTGGCTTATTAAACCAATACTATTCCTGTAGAAAAACTAAACGTGCAACTACGGAGTGTTCCACCAAAAAAAATATATACACTTTCCAGATTTCATAACATATGCCGCTTTAATAAAACAACCAGTAAAGCTCACCTCATCCATCACCATCATCTGGACTTTATCCACTTTGGCCACTCCCTTCTTTATCAGGTCCAGGATCCTGCCTGGTGTGGCTATCACCACATGCACTGAGACAAGGGACGAGATAAAGAAAATAAACATCAAGTACTATGGATGTGCATCTTTCCTCTAAGACGATTTGTTACGCATCCAGGTACGATACGTTTTAGTTTGAAACGATTCAGGGTGACTTGATTAGAGCAGGGGTGGGCAACTCCAATCCTCAAGGGCCTGATTGGAGAAAAGGTGTGACACCATCCCTAGAAAACACAGTGGATTAATCAAATTGCATTCTAAACTGAAGATTAGGGTCCGGATTCACAAAACATGAAAAACGTATGTTTTAAGGGGGAAAAATTTGGAAGTTCATAAGATAGTTCGTAAATGCAAATCCTCAAAATGTTCTTAGGAACTTTGTAAATATCATGTGGCATTGACAGTGACATGCTTGAAACAAATAAATAAGCCTATGTGACAGGGATGATCGGATTTGGTTATTTTTCTTCACATATTATAGCCATCAGACTAGCTATATCAAAATCAAAAACGGATAACCAAGAAAAGAGATGAAATGGAGGAAAGAGCACCCAGGAAAAGGTTGCTGTTGGGTAGACTTGATAACTGCGGGGTCACTGCAGAGACCAAAAATAAAGGATGGGCTTGAGTGGCTGAGTGTCTGTGCCGTCGGGGGTATGGCAAGGGACAGTGACGCCGTAAAAAAGGAGCTGAGACACCATTCATGTGGACCAGCTGGAGGAGAAGGTGTAGGTGGTCTTGGAACTGTGCGACCGGTAAGTTAGCTAGCTAACGTAGCCAACGTGGAAAGACATTATAGCCAACATGGCTATTGACATTAACATTAGCCATGTTCAGTAGCCAACTGTCTGTGGCGCAAGAAAATGTTAATGGCTATAAAAGTATCCATGTCTCAAGACAAGAGTTTAGCCGTGCTAAAGTTTAGGATTTCTTCTTGGAAATGTACTTAAGCATTATTCCATTGTATGCATGTTGAACTTGTGGAACAAATGGATCACTGAATCAAACGCGCCAACTAAACTGACGTTTAGGGGCTATAAAGGACCTTATTGAAAAAAACAAACATTTGTTGTGTAACTGGGACCCTTGGGATTTCAAACAGAGGAAGATCCTCAAAGTTAAGCAATTTATTTTATTGTTATTTCTGACGCCTTTGCTGGTTTGGAAAATGTTAATGCTTTTGTATACGGGGCGTTGTCCTCAGATAATCACACGGTATGCTTTCGCCATAAAGCCTTTTTGAAATCTGACAACGCGGTTGGATTAAGTTAAGCTTTTAAATGATGTATAACACTTGTATGTTCATGAAGGTTTAATATTACGATTTTCTCATTTGAATTTGGCTCGCTCCAACTTCCCCGCATGTTGTCGATTTTGATCACGTAATCGGGATCCGTGCGCGAAGAGGTTTTAACTGACTTGCCTAGTTAAAGGTTAATAAATTCTTATTTACAATGACGGCCTACCAGGGAACAGATTTTGACCACGTTAGGTCGGGGAATCGATCCAGCCAACGCTCTAACCACTAGGCTGTGTGTAAATGATGCTTGTAGGCATCTGATCTGAGCCATAAGGAAAACCACCCACTAATGAATGTCATTTTTGCTGATTAAGTGTTAGAGGAGCTAGTAATGTATAAATATTATTTTTTTTTTTTATATAAAAAAAAATAATCTTGTTATGACATAGCCAATGAATATATAACTTTGTATTTCACCTGTCTAATAATCGGCCGGTTTCCTGAAACGTAACTCTGGACCCCGAAGTCAGTTCCACTGCATTTTATTCATTCTAAATCAGGGACTGATTTAGACCTGCGACACCAGGCGTGTGCGATTAATGATCAGGTAGAACAGAAAACCAGCAGGCTCCGGACCTCGTATGGTGAGAGTTGAATACCCCTAGTTTAGACCGTTTGGAGGTTAACGGACTCTGAGTGTGCTTGTATTCTTCTCTAGTTTCGACCATGTAGTACGGGTAGAAAAAGTGATTGCTGTCCATATTATGAAATTACCAACTTTACCATATACACATAAAAATGACTACACAGATGGTTTTAAGCAAAACTACTGCTGAAAGTGAAATTGAACAATCCAAATGTATGCCCTGATCAGCATGTAACCTACCTACCTGCATTTGACTACCAGAACAGGAATAGACCTACCCATCGTTGGTCAGCGTACGAAGCTGAACACAGGACGCAGTTTGACAAGGCTACTGATATTGACTGGGATTGTTGGACATGCAAAATTACTTCTAGATCAATGACTCTCAACATAACAATCAGTTCAACACTGAAGGAGACAACACGGTTGCCATAAAATATTTGGTATTTTCAGAATTAAATATTATTTTCAGAAGTAATTTGAGCAAAAAAAACAAAAAAGTTTTCCGGCGATTCGTTACGTTTGAATAGATTTTCTGACAATGCATGCTACATTTGGATCTGTTTGGGGTCCCGCGGATCAATGCACTCATCCCTTAAACATTTGAATCAGGGGCCTATCATTACAGCGGACAAAACACCACACTATATATACACACACACACAAGTATGTGGACCCCTCTTCAAATGAGTTGATTTGGCCATTTCAACCACACATGTTGCAGACCGGTGTATAAAAACAGCCATGCAATCTCCATAGACAAACAGTAACAGTAGAATGGCCTTACTGAAGAACTCAGTGACTTTCAATGTGGCACCGTCACAGGATGCCATCTTTCCAACAAGTCAGTTCATCAAATTTCTGCCTCGCTAGAGCTGCCCCAGTCAACTGTATCTGCTGTTATTGTGAAGCGTATACATCTAGGAGCAATAATGGCTCAGCAATGAAGTGGTAGTGCTGAAGTTGCAACACTCATTGGGGAGTTCCAACTACCTTGAAGCAACGTCAGCACAAGAACTGTTCGTCTGGAGATTCTTTAAATGGGTTTCCATGGCCGAGCAGCCGCACACAACCCTAAAATCACCAAGCGCAATGCCAAGCGTCAGCTGGAGTGGCGTTATAAAGCTCGACGCCATTGGATTCTGGATCAGTGGAAATGCATTCTCTGGAGTGATGAATCAAGCTTCACCATCTGGCAGTCCTAAGGACTAATCTGGGTTTGGCAGATACCAAGAGAATGCCAACTGCAACAAGGGAGGACTAATATTAATTCCAATGATTTTGGAATGAGATGTTCGACGAGCAGGTGTCCACATCCTTTTGGTCATGTAGTGTATCAAACATTTGAATCGGGGACTGATCATTACAGCCCTAGTAAGTACAGTATATAAAGGCACATAATGAGGAGCTTCACAATGTGCTGTTGTGTAACATGGGCAAGTCTCTTGATCAACAGCCAAACTAGATGTAAAGTTAAAGTAACAGTTCAGTGTCAGTCACACAAGCAAACAATATCCATAGTATCTGTAGAACTATGATCAGCTGCAGCTCTTCACACATTGGTTATGCCACTACACTACAGCCACTATAACCCTTTCGACTGCCTGACCCCAGTAGCAGTTACCAGTCTCGTCCAGACGCATGATGTCGTCCCTCAGGTTGGTGCCTCCTGTGGTGGCCATGACCTTGACCCCGCCCATGTGCTTGCTCACCTGGATGCTGATCTGGCTCACCTGCAGGGCCAACTCTCGAGTAGGAACCATCACCATGGCTGCGGAGAGGAAGGAGAGAGGAAGACATTTAAGGACAGAGGAGAGAAAAAGGGGTTTGGGGAATGAGGGACAAGAGAAAAACAATCTCCACAAATAAATTGGAATAAATAATCTATAACCGGGGACCATTAAGAAAAGCCCAATTTCCCTGACAGGTAATGAGCTCAGGCATTGGCTTAACTGAATGTAATTTATCCAACTCACTAAACTCAAGTGGCCTTGACATTATGAATCTGTGGCATAATGTTCCCCTGTGTTCAAGCTCTATTACAGCACACTGTGTGTGGGCGTTAGGTTTGTGACAGTGGGTCTGTCCATATGTCAGAGATTCTGTGTCCCACCAGGTGTACTCAGCCGTAGCAATGCCCTCTCCATACACTGAATGTGTGCTTACTTGTGCATCAATCTAGTGAATTGTTCAGGCAACGACATAGGAGTATTCACCAGTGATTACATCACAATAGGCCAAATTAATCATAAAACATTCAGGGCAGATTTCATAGACGGACTTTGTATCAACATTGATTAAAACAAGCAAATGAGATCACATGGATTGATGTTGAAATGGTATTGAGTAGCAGCTGGTGCAGTTCTCACCCTGTATGTGGTCCTTCTTCAGGTCTATCCTCTCCAGGAGAGGAATGAGGTAGGCTCCGCTTTTCCCGGTGCCGTTCTTAGCCCGGGCAAGGATGTCCCTTCCTGACAGAGCAATGGGGATGCTCTCCTCCTGGGGACAGGCAGACATAGGTTGGTGAGAGAGACCGTTCCACAAACATGAGCAAACACTAACACACATTCAACAAAGTTCCAAAACAGTCATGGACAGAGAAGCAGAGGGAAGTCACCTGTACAGGAGATGGTTTCTCCCAGCCCATCTCAAAGATCCCCATCAGTAGCTCCCGCTTCAGGCAGTAGTCCTCAAACTCATTCCCCTTGGTCGATGTCACATCCTGGGGAAAGAGTAGATGGTCAAGGTTGAAGCTAGGGTCATTATTGATTGACGGGCTTGCTTTGTTAAACTGTGAATGTGTCACTAGGACTTACTGATGTTCTAAATCTGCAGTCCTTCTGTGGAAGCTGCAGGCACTTCTTCCAGTCATCGCCAAACCGGATGCCCCCACTGCCCTGGGGAATGTTACCTCCCTTCTGTTGGGCATCTGGTTGTGGGGCAGTTGCCAGGGATCCTGATGTTAGTCCAACTGGCTTGAGTGGTCCTCTAAACTGCCCATTGGGCTTGTTCAGTCCCATGATGGATGTTGGGTTCTCTGTTCTTGCTGTAGACATGGCTTAGAGAGCTTTTCCTTCAGTCTGTCAATTCCGTAGTCACTCAGCTAAACTTTTTTGTTCAATGTTTCCTTAGAGATTGTTTTTCCACTCGTGGAACTAATGTCCTTGTGTTATTTAGCTCACAAAAAAAACCTAAAACCTTGTTTTCAGGATTTCTAATTTAAAGAATTTATGTATACACTTATACGTGCAGACCTCTTGAAAAGAAGAGTCTGGCATACGAAAATGGTATATTTACAAGACGCTCCCCAAAAAGGGAGAAATTAGCATTTATATGAATAAATTGATCATATATCCGCTCAAAATCAAACCTATGTGAACGTGTTTCAGAATTCAACAGAGTTCAAACATCTAAAGTAAATTATCCTGAAGCAGTCTTATTCCTGGTGAAAAATGCCTTTTCTAAAGTTCTGTGTACAACAACCTGTTAAGTTTTTAATATTGTTTCTATGTTCAAAGACCTTTTAAGCTTTTTTCCTGGACTGAAGTGGTTGTACGTTTCTTTGTTAAGAGTCTCAAGTGCTTTTAGTCTTTTACATTCAAACAAACCTGTACTGTCCTCTGATTCACATGGACTATTCCTATGTTTCTGATTCTTTCAACTTGGTGTGTTTTTTGGTGTATTATGAGGCAATTTTGCTATTGGCAACCTCAAAAAATGACTTAAACAAAACACTGAGGGTAATAGTCCCAACCCTTTGTGTTGTTCACTTGGACAGTCACAATGTGTGTTCTGCTGTTGTGCTCTTCTTTTGCTGTGGTAGATGTGGAGCTGACACCCTTAGTTGCATTTCCATTCAACTCCAGGTTACCTGCACGAAACCAACAAAACAGCACAAGGACAAAAACACCAATGTTACATGTCTAAATTATTAATGAAACCAAGTCTAAACGTTTAAACAAAAACAACCACTAACTATGACTGTACTTTAAAAATGATAGAACATGTTAATTTCCTGATAGACTCGATTAGCGAGAAACTTGAGCATTTTAGTTTTAACGTGTAACTAGGTAACTGGACAGATTAGCAAGGTGTTTAGCTAACTAGTTAGGATACGTGGTAAAAACGGTCGATATAATAAGTGTAGTTAGCTAGTTGCCAAGTGCAGTGGTCTGGGGCAACAGGAAAACTGTTTTAACAAGATACAAAACCTAAGAAGTTACGAGCACACGTTAGTTACACACAAGTTGGCTGTGATAAAACACTACATTAGCAAACTAGGACTGAGCTCAACAAAATAGTTCAGCTAACGTTAGCTCCGAGTTGGTGCTTAGTGTACTCGTGAGACAATGAATAAATTGAACAGCCGACATAGACCCACATTTGGTTTACCAGCAAACGTTAGATGGCTAACTAATGATTGGTTGTGTGACCACAGTAACGTTAACAATAGGCACACTTTACGTGGATACTAACTTGCTACCTAGTGGCATTAAATGCCCGGTAAAGTAGATTAGCTAAGCGAACGTACCAAGCTATAGCTGTGAAGTTAGCTAGTCAACTACCGTTAGCTAGCTAGCTGTGATAACGTGTTAATCGAAGTTTATGGGCTGAGTTAGTTTAACTGACAACTTTGAGTCTAACAGTAACTTCACGACACAAGTCAGAGTTGAGGCTAGCGATTTAGATAGACAGTCGACAGATTTTATAAAGTAAAAAATTAATAACTAGCTAGCTGGTTAGTTAGTTAGCTAACTATAATAAATAACGTTAAGCGGACTGACTGGTCGATTCTCGTTCTTCAAACATACTAGCCTAGGCAGTCGAGTAGCGCCCATGCTACTTCAAACAAATACAATATATTACCTTAATGTTCATCGGACGTCTTCTCTCGTTAACTTAATTAAAGCAAATATTCCAAGTATTATGATACTGTTTGTGTTTCGTGAAAACCACCGACTTGTCTCTCTTTTGTCTCTTCTTTAAAAAAAAAAAAGACAATTCAACATGGCCGCGCGCTCGCCTTTAGCTTGTTGTCTCTTTCGCTTTCCTACTGTCGTCACTAGTTACCACAGCCACAAAGTCTTAAACTCCGCCCATTTCTACAATTTATCTTCTTAAAATGTGATTTTAACATGATAACCGTATGCCTAACAATATAAACCTATTTTTATGCATGTTTATGATATAACCAATGTTGACTTTACGGCTGTGGTAACTAATGCAACCCTTCGTTCGTCTGGCTGCGCAGGTACATTAACTATCCAATCAGCATGTCCTGTTTCGAACTCAAATGGGTTAGCGCTATCTGCTTCCAGTTTCGTGAAACCCACCGACTTGTCTCTCTTTTGTCTCTTCTTTAAAAACAAAATTACAATTCAACATGGCCGCACGCTCGCCTTCAGCTGGTTGTCTCTTTCGCTTTCCTACTGGGTCGTCATTAGTTGCCACAGCCACAAAGTAATAAGCCCCACCCATGTATCTTCTTCAAATGTGATTTTAACCTGTTAAACCGTATGCCTAACCTTAAATCATTTTTAATTTATGTTTTACGATATAACCACGTTTGACTTTGTGGCTGTGGTAACTAATGGAACCCTTCGTTCGTCTGGCTGCGCAGGTACATGAACTATCCAATCAACGTGTCTTGTTTCGAACTCAAAATGAATAGCGCTATATGGGTTCCTTGGGACGTCCCTACGGTAAAACACTTGCTTCCCAGACGAAACAGTTTGGTAGAGTTCGTGCACAAATTATGACGACATTTGTGTTAGTTTTGGACTTCGGTGAGGGTTTTTTCGGCTGTTCGGGCACATTAATTTTTTTTCTGGAGGAAAGCCGAATTTCGGTGCCGATGTCTACGCCCCTTCGTCGGTGATTGGTCAACAGTAGGGATTCCTCAATATAGTCTTTGTTGTTATTCAACCAGATACAACTCGTTTTCATTGACAAATACTGCACACACAATCTTAGTCAGATGTACAATTGCGCGTCTAAGATCTATTCGGTAAAAATTAATGACATATTTATTGGGATATCTTCGATACATTCGGACTATTTTGATGAACTGTAACTGGCTACGGCGTCTCAAAATGGATAAACAGTACTATTGACATTTCCCCCCCTCGTTTTCAAGCGTAGGTCGAAATAGCACACTCGGTTCGGATAGTCGAATTCGGCTGGGCGCCAGCATGTTGCTTCATTTAACACCTATAATAACCATAACCCTTTGCTTAACCATTTTACATTTAAACTTCCAATGGGTAGTACGTCCAATGATTCTGCATAGCACAGACCATTCAACTAATAAATATTGGTAAGGCAACCACATATCACACTCATTGCAAGTAAAACGTAATAAAAACAAACAAACAGCTACATCAATACTAATAATAAAAGACGCAGGTTAGTGCAAGAATGTTGGGGGTTGCTAAGAAAGAGGTTTTATTTTAAGGATGATATGTTCCAAATATGATATCAGACAATATGTGAAACCATCAATATAATATCATACAATATGTGAAACCATCCATATCATACATGCCATAGTAGATGCTATTGTCCAAAGCAACTTACAGTTGTGTGCATACATTATTAGTATGGGTGGGCCCAGCGGGAACACATTAGGTCATCACACATTAGACCTACTGCAAAAAGTTTACAAAAGCATTTTTCACTGCCCACCAACCTTGTCTTCAGTTCTCCAACCATCATCTGACAATATCTGACAATATGAGGGTGAGTAACTTCATAAAAGAGGGGAATAGTTGAGTACCTGTTGTCTTCCTCAGTTACTATTGGCAGAGGGAGAGTGGCAGTCTCCTCAATCGTTGGCAGAGGGAGAGTGGCAGTCTCCTCAATCGTTGGCAGAGGGAGAGTGGCAGTCTCCTCAATCGTTGGCAGAGGGAGAGTGGCAGTCTCCTCAATCGTTGGCAGAGGGAGAGTGGCAGTCTCTGCATTTGTTGGCAGAGGGAGAGTGGCAGTGTCCTCAATCATTGGCAGAGGAAGAGTGGCAGTGTCCTCAATCATTGGCAGAGGGAGAGTGACAGTCTCTGCATTTGTTGGCAGAGGGAGAGTGGCAGTGTCCTCAATCATTGGCAGAGGAAGAGTGGCAGTGTCCTCAATCATTGGCAGAGGGAGAGTGACAGTCTCTGCATTTGTTGGCAGAGGGAGAGTGACAGTCTCTGCATTTGTTGGCAGACGGAGAGTGGCAGTCTCTGCATTTGTTGGCAGATGGAGAGTGGCGGTGTCCTCAATCATGTTTGCGGAGGGAGAGTGGCAGTGTCCTCAATCATGTTTGCGGAGGGAGAGTGGCAGTGTCCTCAATCATGTTTGCGGAGGGAGAGTGGCGGTGTCCTCAATCATGTTTGCGGAGGGAGAGTGGCAGTGTCCTCAATCATGTTTGCAGAGGGAGAGTGGCAGTGTCCTCAGTCATGTTTGCAGAGGGAGAGTGGCAGTGTCCTCAGTCATGTTTGCAGAGGGAGAGTGGCAGTGTCCTCAGTCGTTGGCGGAGGGAGAGTGGCAGTGTCCTCAGTCGTTGGCGGAGGGAGAGTGGCAGTGTCCTCAGTCATGTTTGCAGAGGGAGAGTGGCAGTGTCCTCAGTCGTTTGCAGAGGGAGAGTGGCAGTGTCCTCAATCATGTTTGCGGAGGGAGAATGGCAGTGTCCTCAGTCATGTTTGCGGAGGGAGAGTGGCAGTGTCCTCAGTCGTTGGCGGAGGAAGAGTGGCGGTGTCCTCAATCATGTTTGCAGAGGGAGAGTGGCAGTGTCCTCAGTCATGTTTGCGGAGGGAGAGTGGCAGTGTCCTCAGTCGTTGGCAGAGGGAGAGTGGCAGTGTTCTCAGTCATGTTTGCGGAGGGAGAGTGGCAGTGTCCTCAGTCATGTTTGCGGAGGGAGAGTGGCAGTGTCCTCAGTCATGTTTGCGGAGGGAGAGTGGCAGTGTCCTCAGTCATGTTTGCGGAGGGAGAATGGCAGTGTCCTCAGTCGTTGGCGGAGGGAGAGTGGCAGTGTCCTCAGTCGTTGGCGGAGGGAGAGTGGCAGTGTCCTCAGTCGTTGGCGGAGGGAGAGTGGTAGTTTGTTTATTTATTTATTTATTTGGATCCTCATTAGCTTGATTCATACATCTAGGGAGAGGCCTGAAAATAGCTGTGCAGCGACGTTCCCTGTCCAACCTGACAGAGCTTGAGAGGATCTGTAGAGAAGAATGGGAGAAACTCCCCAAATACACAGGTGCCAGGCTTGTAGCGTCATACCCAAGAAGACTCAAGACTGTAATCGCTGCCAAAGGTGCTTCAACAAAGTACTGAGTAAAGGGTCTGAAAATTTATGTAACATTTCTACAAACCTGTTTTTGTGTTGTCATTATGGGGTATTGTGTGTAGATTTCCCTCAATCCATTTTTTAAAATCCATTTTAGAATAAGGCTGTACCGTAACAAAAAAATAGTCAAGGGGTCTGAATACTTTCTGAATTCACTGTAAGGGTTAAGGTTTGGGATACAGGACTACCTGGCATGATGACTCCTTGCTGTCCCCAGTCCACCTGGCTGTGCTGCTGCTCCAGTTTCAACTGTTCTGCCTGTGATTATTATTATTTGACCATGCTGGTCATTTATGAACATTTGAACATCTTGGCCATGTTCTGTTATAATCTCCACCCGGCACAGCCAGAAGAGGACTGGCCACCCACATAGCCTGGTTCCTCTCTAGGTTTCTTCCTCGGTTTTGGCCTTTCTAGGGAGTTTTTCCTAGCCACCGTGCTTCTACACCTGCATTGCTTGCTGTTTGGGGTTTTAGGCTGGGTTTCTGTACAGCACTTTGAGATATCAGCTGATGTACGAAGGGCTATATAAATACATTTGATTTTATTTGTTACACTTAAAACACAAATACAAAAACTTTCTATCGCTGGATTTGAAAATTCAACCTTTGGCACCAGAGGCAGATGCTTACGGCGTCAGCATGCTTCAGTTAGGCTGGCGCCTAGCCGAAGACGGTTAGGTGTTAAAAGACCTTCCCTTGAAAGAAAATTGCATCAATAGTATTGTTTTTAAATTTTTAGACACCGTAGCCAGTATATACTTTCTCAAAATAGTCAATCTAAGAAACAATAGCCAATCTACGTCGCACAATTTTACATCTATTTAAGATATTTGGTGCAGTATTTGTCAATGAAATGTGTGTGAAAATAAGTCATCTCTCGTTGAATGACAACAAAGACTTTATTGAAGAATCCCTACTGTTGACCAATCACCGACGAAGGGGCGTAGACTTCGGCTACTGACTTCGGCTTGACGATAAGGTGACAAACAAAGAAAAATAATTTTAAAAACCGACCGAAGTCCAAAACTAACAAAATGTCATCATAATATATGCACAAACTCTTCCTAACTCTTCCTAACAACGCCTTCGCCAAACTGAAACCTACTTGAAGGTAACAGCGCTTGCTCTTCCCCTAGTGGCCGGTTTCCACGTCATCTCCTGACGCCCTTAGGCATGGGTGGATGTCAAATGGTGACCTGGCTGGGTTCTCAACCTTGTTTGGTTACTCTACCACAAGTACATTTTTCTTTGCCTGGAGTACCCCTGAAGTACCCCCTCATGTACATTTTTACCAGTAAGGCTATGGTCTCATGAGTCTTCTCAAGTAGCCTCTGCGGATAGGTGTTAGTATGCCTGGTTGAGAACCACGTAGGTCTACCAATTGTTTGGATTATTACATGGAGTGTCATTCTGAAAGTACAGGTTTTCAACGTTCTCTGTCACACCACATCTCCATCAGTAGAAAGGGGTTGAGGTTCTCACATGGAAAAATGTACTGTTGCATGTCATCTGTTGGACAACTACATTACTTTGAGGTTTGATTATTGTTGACATGTCTTGAATGAGTTTTTTGTGAGAGCAGCTTGTTCCAAGTGTCAGAAAAAGTACTGAACAGTAAGAGATCATGTTGAGTGACATCTACATCAGCACACAATGATTTGGACGGGGAGACAGGAAAGCATGTCATGTAAATCTCCCTCAAGCCTAATATATTATGATTATTCCCTTCATTTAATTAGATGTTGTGGTTAGCCACATAGCTGATGACTTCACCAATTGTCACTCATATTCTGAACAATTTTGCATCAGGCTCATAAAGGCTGTCACATTATAGTACTTTATTTGGATTTTGTCATATCAGAACCATGTCAACACTCGGGGAGTTATATTGAATAAAAACAAATAATGATGTTGGAGCTAAAATTCAAAGATAGGATGACACCTGTTCCAATTGATTTCATTGGTTGTAATCATACCCATACATGTTTGCATCACTTTTTAAAATAAGAACAAAAGCATTGTCATTTGAATGTGTCTTTCATATGTATTCTAAGGTGATCAACTGTATATTGTACTGAATTCAGTTAATTAAGAATGGTTTTGTAAATCTAGCTTCGGGGTTTCCCCATCAGATATTCATATCTTTACTCTCAAACAGAATGTTAATCACTGTGTCCAGGTGATCACAGAGCCGGTTAGTTCAGTCTTTCTCTGCTGTGTGAGAACTTAAATGTCAGAATACAAACAGTACTTTACATTCTGTTCTCTACAATGGTGCAGTGATACATATAATTGTGAAATGAAAAAGGTACATATAAAAAGGCTAGATTCTCAACTAACTATGGACTCACAATTATCTGCAGCAAGAAAATCAATCACATCAGGTCTTTATAACATTCACGTCTGTATTATTTTTTTTAAGTGTCTACTTGATTAAATTCAATCTCGTTTTTCAAGGGCTCTATAAAGCAACATTATTGCTGCACTGTGTGATAAACTTCAGGTAAGTTTTGATGATTTGTAATATGGATCTACTTCGTGATGGAGGTGATCAAACAAGTTCAGATTCCACCACTCATCTTAATCTTACATTGTCATGCCAACCTTGGCCTTTTCACTGGAAATCATTCCCATCAAGTCAGAAGACAGGAGATCACTCATGATGATTATACCTGCATGTACAAACACATGACGCAAAGGCGCAGCTGCTTGAGGAATAAACGAGAATCAAAGTTAAACCCGAAGGGTACAAATAAGTCAGAGCCAAATGCATAACATTATGAAAGAATATTTCATAAATCTGTTTATTTGAATATTACAATTTGACAGATTAGATATATGCAGATAAATGGGACAAACATAACGTTTTTACTGGACTAATGACCTATACTGAGGATAATAGATTATACAGTGTCATAGGGGAACTATACAAATCCCCCAATTTACTTTTTCAATCTCAGATAATATACAACCAGTATTATGCAAAGTGTGTGTTTTAGGACAGAATTACAGTCAGTGGTTCGTTATGATTATAAATCAACATAGGACATGTTATCACATACTGAAGCAGGATAAGGAGAGTGTGGTCAAAGGTTACTAGATGTAATGCTTGCTATCAATACTGGCCTATCGTCGTAATAAATTATAATAGGCATAAACTGTCTCAGGATAGCATTTAGGTGGGCAAGATGTTTACCATAAATATAGAACATAATGACCATGGACATACTGATTTTAAACAAAATAAATACATACAATATTTACCTAAGCACAAATATTGGAATTGATCAAATCTTTGCTAATCTGTCCTTGATCCGATATTTCTTACTCTGTGGCGCATGGGCCTTCATCACGGTTGTTTGGGTTTGAAATTAAGTTCTGTGGTGACCATTTGGGACAGGGCAGGGAGTTGGTAAAACGCAGACTTGGAGATATCTGGAGAAAATAAATATGATCAGCATTATAAGTGGTGTGTAGGAAAAAACTGAACGGAAACTTAAATAATGTATCTGATTCAACTTAATGAAATTAAATGTTATCTAATGTTGATTAAAAAAATCACATGGATTTGATGGCTCTGCGTCAAGGTTAGGAATTTTAAGTAGCCATCTGCAGGGTTTACGTAGAAGGACTCATCACCCGTTTTCTAGCATTCCGACTTCACAGGGATTGTTCCAGGAATCATGGTCTGCAAAATGGAGGAATACCTAGCGTCATACTGATAATGGAACTTATATGTTTAAAGTAATGATTAGAATATTCCACCCTGAAACCATATAATTGTATGAAATTGATTAGAATCATACAGTTACTAGTAATGAGGTGTGTAGGTTTAGTCAGTAAAATTATATCTCTGTACAAAATGTCTTTATTGTACATGGAAAATAATAATCTGATTATAGCCAATCAGCATGCTTATCGCAAAAACCATTCCACTACCACTGCATTGATTGACATGACTGACCAGTGGCTCAATGCTATGGATAATGGCAAGTTTGTGGGTGTACTATTTTTAGATTTCAGTGCAGCATTTGATTTAGTGGATCATGAAATAATTTTGACCAAATTAATGCATTATGGTTTTAAGGAGGTAGCAGTGAATTGGGTACAGTCATATCTAACTGACAAGAAACAGTCCAGATATATCAATGGTTCATTTTCTTCCCCTCATGTGTTAAACTGTGGAATACCGCAGGGCAGCTGCCTTGGGCCACTTCTCTATTTAATATATACCAATATTTTTTAGATTGAGTATTTATTGAGTCATTATGTTAGTATATTATGTATGTTTGTAATAGTGTGTTATATGTGAAAGTGTGTTTGTATTATACATTTTATTTGAATGTTTAGGGACTCTTTGAAGATCAGTCCAAATGGGGACTAAAAGAGATCCAAATAAAATAAATAAATAGTATCTTAAACACAGACTGTCTGAGCAAAATTCAGTGCAGTCCTTGCTAGGGGCCTCTGAGAGATTTGAGGGAGGACAGGGAGTGCTTCTCCCTATTCTTTGCTGGCTGGGTAGTGATACAGTATGTGCGTAGGATACCTTCTGTTTGTGTTTGAAAGTATGTGCATAAGGAGCCAGTATAAAATTAATGGTTTTGTACAAAGAACTAGAGCTCTCGTGAATAAACATTTTGACTATCATAGCTGGGCCTCCGTCTGTTTCATTCAACCAGTATCTTACGAATTCTGGGTTACAGACCGAGTAGTTTAATTGAATTGGGTTATGAACATTGAGAACATAATTCTCATACACGTGCAAGGAGATGGTGGCTGTCTCATAATACATCCAAGAGGGCAGCGCAGTAAGACATGTTTGTTTTCGTCCCATGTAAATATTGTCTTTTTGGGGTGGGTTCTGTATACATTTCATTATATTTCAATGTCTTTTTTCCATTTTCGGATGAAATATACGCGCCTGCAAACCGCCTCACCCAATGTGGTACGTATCTGCAATTTTTTGGGGGACTTTATAACTGGAACCTCCATCAGAAGCTAGCCAGCTAATTAGCTACTAACTTTTTAGTCATTGTTAGCCACTGCTAGCGGTCTTCACCTTTAGCTCGGACTCCAGTTGCTTTAGCCCGGATAGCCCGGGTAATACCTGCCAGTCTGCATAGCACGATATCAGCCCTGAGCATATTGGACTGCCCCCCCCCCCCCACTACATCACCAGATTCCTGCCGCAAGCTCTGGACCATTACACCGGATCTTCGCAGCTAGCTAGTTGCTACCGAGTAGCTATTGTGGCTAACACCCTTGTCCAGAAGCATGCACCAGCTAGCTTCGTGCTAGGCAAATTTCCCAGCTAGCAAACAAAGTACACCAACTACAATACCTCTCTTATCAATTGGCCTGGACCGTTTGTCAACACAGGGTCCCGCCGATCCATCACGACTGGTCTGCTGACGTAATTCCGCCAATGTGCTCTCAACCGGCCTCTGCATCGTGCGTGGATGTCGGTGTTGATCCATTTACTAGCCCTGTACTGCTAGCTTCCTGAACGCCGTGTCTCCCGCTTGCCTTGCGTAGTAATCGACTACCGAACGGCTCCCTGTTTCGTCTTTGCTGCTCATTGGACCCTATGATCACTCGGCTACACAGCTGATGCCTGCTGGACTGTTCATTAACACAGTACTTCATTTTGTTTATATGTCAGCCCCAGTCTCGTACTCAGGCCCTGTGTGTAGCTAACTGACCCTTTCTGCCCATTCATCGCCATTTACACGTTGTTGTTGTCCTAGCTGTTTACCCGTTGTTGTCTTAGCTCACCCAATCAACACCTGTGTTTGCTTTATGCCTTCCTCTATTGTCAATATGCCGTGTATACTGTTGTTTAGGACAGCTCTCATTGGTTTATTTTACTGCGGAGACCCTAGTCCTGCTCAACATGCCTTAGATAGCCCCCTTGTCCCACCCCCCACACATGCAGAGACCACACCTAGCTTAACTAGCGTCTCCAGATATGAAACCTCTCTCATCGTCACTCGTTGCCTAGGTTTACCCCCACTGCACTCACACCCTACCATGCCCTTGTCTGTACACCATGCCCTGAATCTATTCTACCACGCCCAGAAATCTGCTCCTTTTATTCTCTGTTCCCAAAGCACTAGAGGACCAGCTCTTATAGCCTTTAGCCATACCCTCATCCTACTACTCCTCTGTTCCTCTGGTGATGTAGAGGTTAACCCAGGCCCTGTGTGTCCCCAGGTGCTCTGATTTGTTGACCTCTGCAACTGTAAAAGCCTTGGGTTCATGCATGTAAACATCAGAAGCCTCCTCCCTAAGTTTGCTTTATTCACTGCTTTAGCACACTCCGCCAACCCTGATACACTAGCCGTGTCTGAATTCTGGCTTAGGAAGGCCACCAAAATTCTGAAATTTTCATCCCCGATTACAACATTGTCTGTCAAGACAGAACTGCTAAAGGGGGCGGAGTTGCAATTTAATGTAGAGAGTGCCTGCATAGTTCTGTCATACTATCCAGGTATATTCCCAAACATTTCGAGATTCTACCTTTAAAGATCCATCTCTCCAGAAATAAGTCCCTCACTGTTGCCGCTTGTTATAGACCTGCCTCAGCTCCCAGCTGTGCCCTGGACACCATATGTGAATTGATTGCCCTCCATCTATCGTCAGAGTTTGTACTGCTAGGTGACCTAAATTGGGATATACTTAACAACCCGTCCATCCTACAATCTAAGCTAGATGCCCTCAATCTCACACAAATTATCAAGGAACCTACCAGGTACAATCCCAAATCCGTAAACATGGGCTTCCTCATAGATATCATCCTGACCAACTTGCCCTCTAAATACACCTCGGCTGTTTTCAACTAGGATCTCATTGCCTGCGTCCGTTATGGGCCCACGGTCAAACGACAACCCCTCATCACTGTCAAGCACTCCCTAAAACACTTCTGCGAGCATGCCTTTCTAACCGACCTGGCCCGAGTATCCGACAATGCCTTGTTGTTCTTTAAAAGTGCTTTCCTCACCATCTTAAATAAGCATGCCCCTTTCAAAAAATGTAGAACTAAGAACTGATATAGCACTTGGTTCACTCCATACTTGACTGCCCTTGACCAGCACAAAATCACACTGTGGTGTACTGCACTAGCTTCGAATAGTCCCCGCGAAAATCAACTTTTCAGGGAAGTCAGGAACCAATACACACAGTCAGTTAGGAAAGCAAAGGCTAGCTTTTTCAAACAGAAATTTGCATCCTACAGCATTAATTCCAAAACTTTTGGGACACTGTAAAGTCCATGCAGAATAAGAGTACCTCCTTCCAGCTGCCCACTGCACTGAGACTAGGAAACACTGTCACCACTGATAAATCCATGATAATCGAGAATTTCAATAAGCATTTCTCTACGGCTGGCCATGCTTTCCACCTGGCAACCCCAACCCCGGCCAACAGCTCTGCAGACCCCGCAGCAACTGGCCCAAGCTCCCGCCCCCCGCATGTCCTTCACCCAAATCCAGACAGCTGATGTTCTGAAAGAGCTGCAAAATCTGGATCCCTACAAATCAGCTGGGCTAGACAATCTGGACCCTCTCTTCCTAAAATTATCCGCCGCCATTGTTGCAACCTCTATTACTAGTCTGTTCAACCTCTCTTTTGTATCGTCTGAGATTCCTAAAGTTTGGAAAGCGGCCGCGGTCATACCCCTCTTCAAAGGGGGAGACACTCTAGACCCAAACTGTTACAGACCTATATCCATCCTGCCCTGCCTTTCTAAAGTCTGTGAAAGCCTAGTGAACAAACAGATCACCAACCATTTTGAATCCCACCGTACCTTCTCCGCTATGCAATCTGGTTTCCGAGCTGATCACAAGTGTCCCTTAGCCACACTCAAGGTCCTAAACAATATCATAACCGCCATCGATAAAAGACAGTACTGTGCAGCCATCTTCATCGATCTGGCCAAGGCCTTCATCTCTATCAATCATCATATTCTTATTGGCAGACTCAGTAGCCTTGGTTTCTGTAATGACTGCCTTGCCTGGTTCACTAACTAATTCTCAGACAGAGTTCAGTGTGTCAAATCGGAGGGCCTGTTCTCCGGACCTCCGGACCTCTGACCTCTCCGGACCTCTCTATGGGGGTGTCCAGGGTTAAATTCTCAGGCCGACTCTTTTCTCTGTAGATATCAATGATGTCGTTCTTGCTGCGGGTGATTCTTTGATCCACCTCTACGCAGACGACACCATTCTGTATACATCTGGCCCTTCTTTTGACACTGTGTTAACAAACCTCCAAACGAGCTTCAATGCCATACAACACTCCTTCCGTGGCCTCCAACTGCTCTTATGCTAAAAAAACTAAATGCTTGCTCTTCAACCAATCGCTGCCCACACCCGCCTGCCCGACTAGCATCACTGCTCTGGACAGTTCTGAATATGTGGACAACTATAAATACCTAGGTGTCTGGCTAGACTGTAATCTCTCCTTCCAGACTCACATTAAGCATCTCCAATCCAAAGTTAAATCTAGAATTTTCTTCCTCTTTCGCAACAAAGCCTCCTTCACTCATGCTGCCAAACATACCCTCGTAAAACTGACTAACCTACCGATCCTTGACTTTGGCGATGTCATTTACAAAACAGCCTCCAACACTCTACTCAGCAAATTGGATGCAGTTTTTCACCGTGCCGTCCATTTTGTCACCAAAGCCCTATATACAGTGGGGCAAAAAAGGGGTTGAGATCTGGAGACTGGCTAGGCCACTCCAGGACCTTGAAATGCTTCTTACGAAGCCACTCCTTCGTTGCCTGGGCGGTGTGTTTGGGATCATTGTCATGCTGAAAGACCCAGCCACGTTTCATCTTCATTGCCCTTGCTGATGGAAGGAGGTTTTCACTCAAAATCTCACGATACATAGCCCCATTCCTTCTTTCCTTTACACGGATCAGTCGTCCTGGTCCCTTTGCAGAAAAACAGCCCCAAAGCATGATGTTTCCACCCCCATGCTTCACAGTAGGTATGGTTTTCTTTGGATACAATTCAGCATTCTTTGTCCTCCAAACACGATGAGTTGAGTTTTTACCTAAAAGTTCTATTATGACATTCTCCCAATCTTCTTCTGGATCATCCAAACGCTCTCCAGCAAACTTCAGACGGGCCTGGACATGTACTGGCTTAAGCAGGGGGACACGTCTGGCACTGCAGGATTTGAGTCCCTGGCGGTGTAGTGTGTTACTGATGGTAGGCTTTGTTACTTTGGTCCCTGCTCTCTGCAGGTCATTCACTAGGTCCCGCCGTGTGGTTCTGGGATTTTCTTGTGATCATTTTTACCCCGCAGGGTGAGATCTTGCGTGGAGCCCCAGCTCGAGGGAGATTATCAGTAGTCTTGTATGTCTTCCATTACCTAATAATTGCTCCCACAGTTGATTTCTTCAAACCAAGCTGCTTACCTATTGCAGATTCAGTCTTCCCAGCCTGGTGCAGGTCTACAATTTTGTTTCTGGTGTCCTTTGACAGCTCGTTGGTCTTGGCCATAGTGGAGTTTGAAGTGTGACTGTTTGAGGTTGTGGACAGGTGTCTTTTATACTGATAACAAGTTCAAACAAGGTGCCATTAATACAGGTAACGAATGGAGGACAGAGGTGCCTCTTAAAGAAGAAGTTACAGGTCTGTGAGAGCCAGACATCTTGCTTGTTTGAAGGTGACCAAATACTTATTTTCCACCATTATTTGCAAATAAATTCATTAAAAATCCTACAAAGTGATTTTCTGGATTTTTTTTCTTCATTTTGTCTGTCATAGTTGAAGTGTACCTATGATGAAAATTACAGGCCTCTCCCATCTTTTTAAGTGGGAGAACTTGCACAATTGGTGGCTGACTAAATACTTTTTTGCCCCACTGTATCACATACACACACATATACAGTCATAATATATACATATTGTTTTAGATGCCATTCCCTCAGGCGTTGCTTTATTATTCAGGAACGTGTCAAGACCTGACCCTCAGTGCCTACCATCCATTGACCCTGTTGACTCATCAGTAGGAAAAATGTGTTTCTCTTTTGGTCCATACAACAACAGAGCGATACGAACCTTATGTCATGCCTTATTGATTTATTGATTTATTGATAATATCTGTTGGAAAAAAGTTTGGATGTTGCCATAAACATACCTACTTGTTTAACAAAATTAAGGAAGTGTCCTTTAAAATTGTTCATAAATATTATCTTGCCAACCACCATATGAAGAAGTTTAAGGAAAACATCAGCTCAAATTGTTCCTTTTGTAATGACCACCCAGAAACACTGTTGCATCTTTTTTGGCATTGTATTTATGTAAGGAAACTGTGGCAAGACATCAGTAGATTTATAATTGAACACATTTATGAAGATTTTACATTATTGTGGAGAGATGAACTGCTTGGATTCTTTACCTATGATAGAAATAAGCTGAAACAATTTTATGTAATTAATTTCGTTATTCTTTTGGCCAAATTTCATGTTCACAAATGTAAATTTACAAACAAAACACCACTTTCTTACCTTACAAAAAGAAATTGAACTATATTTTAAGACAATTAAATACTCTTCTAACAAAAAAGCTGTTGGAATTATAAGTGTATGTTTGTCCCTTCAGGTCCTTGTGTAATGTGATGTTGTAACCCCCTAGCCCAATTGTCCATTGTATATTATTCATATATACTTGTGTTCCCACATTTACATTCTGTATTGATTTGTTGTTAATAAAAACATGTATAAAAAATAAATAAAAATATGGAATCCTTTGTGCTGTGGGAACAGTATAACAATAGCTAGTTGGCACGAGATGCAACAACTAACAAATGAATAGCAGCCATTTTGTTTTCCTGTATCACTGCTAAACCCTTCTGTCTTGGGCAATGGAAGAGTTCCTGTACTTCCCTTCGAGTTCAACATTGTGCAATCAGTGACCCCTGGTGGTGAAGAATCGTCCATACGAGTTCTTTAAAAATAATTAGTTAGGTGACACCCAAAAGTGGATTACGTTTAACAAGTGGTTACTTATGATATCCAAGCTCAAGGTCCTAAACGATATCATAACCGCCATCGATAAAAGACAATACTGTGCAGCCGTATTCATTGACCTGGTCAAGGCTTTCGACTCTGTTGTGTTTTCGGCTATGCTGGATTAGGTGATATGACATGCTATTCTATAAAATAATTTATCTGTAATTAATAGGACCTGATTAAGCTAATCAGGTGAATGTAATTAACTAGAAAGTCAGGGCACCACGAAATAATGTTTATAGAGTTGTTATCTTCCGAATAAACTCTTAAAGACCTAGTCATTTTTTTGCATCAATAGCAGTCAATATTTAATCGGCACTTTATTCAGTCTCCTCTGAAAGTTGTAAAGCTTCACGAACCCTGGCTAACAAGTTGAATCAACAATTCAAACTTTGGTTTAATTATTTATTTAATAAATACCTAAATAATCACAGAGAATGGATCATACATTGATTACAAATTCTGTCATAAAGAAAACGTTCCTGGTAGACGGAACAGATACGACGGCTGGTTACACAAAGTGAGGGGGTTGGGTTTGAGTGAAAGAGTGGGAAGACTGAGTAACAAAGGGAGAAGTTATGCTATCGTAAATACAGAATCTTATGCATTCTAAATAACCGCTCATTTGAAAAAGGAGAATGCAATAAATATTTACTTTGAGCTGCGCTTCGGTATATTGGTCGTCGATGGAAGTCTGGTTTGTCTTTTATGGCACTCTGGCCCTCTGAAGAATGTCTAGTGGTGAACTGGAGCGTGGTAGAATGGATACTCTGTCCGTCCTCTCCAAACCCACGTTTAGTGACTGCTGCTAACTCAACGGCTAGGAGGTATCACTTCTGGAGTGAATAAGAGTTCAAAGTTCATACCAAATTGCCATACTTTTAAGTTCATGTTATATTCTGTCTGGTATAGTCAAAATCCATCCTTCCGGGGTGTAGGTTGTCACCTTCACATTGAAATTTGATGCTAATTTCGTTAGAGAACCTAAGGTTGGATTAGTTCGGTAGGTTGTCTTTGTCCTTTCAAGTCCACATGTCCTTGGAACAGCTTATTATATGAGCCCTTTTAACGTAGGACTGTCACCCTAACATCCTCGGAACAGCAAGTTACATTTTCGTCAAGTGCTTTATATAGGAGGGGAGAGAAGGGCGTATTTCATAGTTTATAACCAATGTCTGTTCACATGGGCTGGGCCACTGAGTTGAGCATAGTTCACTCATGAAACCCCAATTCTCTAATTTGGAAGCTAAAATGACATTTCATCTTTTCACAAATAGTTTCATATTTAAACATTTAAAATGCACAACAATTACATGTGAATCTGATAACTACAATGTGTACTTTCCAAGATACAGTTTATGTCGTCCTATCATCAGTAATAATGTCTCAGACGCCAACTGATCTGGCATCATATTCATTTAGTACCAACGCATATTTTCAGCTGGTTGAAAATATGATTAATACTGGTTTTACGCTACACTTGAATGAACGGACAAACATTGCGTGACAAAGCTCACTTGAGTTCCCTGAACTCCTTTACCGGGCTGGACTCTTTTTAGGCCCGAGGTACAGGACATTTCTGAAGGAACCAGAACTCATTGTGTTATATTATATGTGTGTGTAATCCTTTATGTTGGTAATAAAACCCACGCAAAAGGATATAGTTGTTTTTGAAGTTCTTTCCAATGTTTTAAGGGTTTATGAAAAGTGTAGCGTAAACCCAGTATTAATCATACAATCAATATAACAATTATTTTACCACACAACTATAAAGCGTATAAACTTTTACTAAGTCCTCAACTACAACTAACTACACAAATCATCAGAGTATACATCACATCAAAACATATGAAATACCGTATACAAAAAGGTTGTAGTCAGTCAGACAATCCAATCCGCCAACAGATCTCCAGCGGAGAAAGGCCACGAACAACAGAGAAGTGTAGTACAGGGACGCAAAGAGTGGATCCTGTCCGCCAACAGATCTCCAGCAGAGAAAGGCCACGAACAACAGAGAGGTGTAGTCCATGGGCGCAAAAGTAGATCCTGTCCGCCAACAGATCTCCAGCGGAGAAAGGTCACGAACAACAGAGAGGTGTAGTACAGGGACGCAAAGAGTGGATCCTGTCCGCCAACAGATCTCCAGCGGAGAAAGGCCACGAACAACAGAGAGGTGTAGTACAGGGACGCAAAGAGTGGATCCTGTCCGCCAACAGATCTCCAGCGGAGAAAGGCCACGAACAACAGAGAGGTGTAGTCCACGGACGCAAAGAGTGGATCCTGTCCGCCAACAGATCTCCAGCGGAGAAAGGCCACGAACAACAGAGAGGTGTAGTACAGGGACGCAAAGAGTGGATCCTGTCCGCCAACAGATCTCCAGCGGAGAAAGGCCATGAAGAACAGAGAGGTGTAGTACACGGACGCAAAGAGTGGATCCGGTCCTGGGTAAACTCTATTAGGGTACAAAACACACCTTTAACGGCAACAAAACAAACAGAATAGAGAAGCTTCGGAACTGAGGATTGAACACATCCTCATTCACGTCTCCATCACAACCCCACTTTTGCGCAGCTGAT
Organism: Oncorhynchus masou masou; assembly: GCF_036934945.1. Lineage (NCBI taxonomy): Eukaryota > Metazoa > Chordata > Actinopteri > Salmoniformes > Salmonidae > Oncorhynchus > Oncorhynchus masou. Next base: position 74,565,902 of record NC_088240.1, on the reverse strand, counting down.
GCTGGCTATTTAATTGGGAATTAAAGGGAAAGCACCCTATTGGAAGAAGAAGCACTGAGACGTTCAGAAAATTTCAGAGCCGTCACAATATGCTTCTGTTTCACTACTACTACACTTTACACCTCTGTCACTGTGGTTGAGCCCAGACGGGCAATTGGCTGCACTTCAGTCAGGTATACTTTTGATAAAGTTGATTTGTGAAGACAAACCCACTGACTGGGTAAATAACAATATTTTCAGCCTGGTCTCATTAGCTAGGTCCCTATGTTAGGGATTGGGATTAGGGTTAGGAGTTAGGTTAAAGGGTTGAGGTTAGTGCTAGGAGAAGGTTTGGCTAACATGCTAAGTAGTTGCAAAGTAACTAAAAAGTAGTAAGTAGTTGCAAAGTAGCTAAAATTATAAAGTTGTCCGTGATGAGATTCGAAGATGCAGCCTTTGGGTTGCTAGACGGTCATGTTATACATCTACTCACCCTTCTTGACAAACATACATTATTCTTTTTGCCTTAAGTAACCTTCTGTTTTATATAAGTAACCATACCAAACGTAACATACATACATTTCACTCTCCCATGTTTCAATTTACTATGTTACGTCTAGTCTAAGCTAACAGCCACAACAAGTCGTAATTCGTAACATATCATGAGATTTTAAAATTTGCAAACATATTGTACAAATTGCAGTTCGTAACATATCATACAAATTGTAATTCAGAATATACTTTATCATCAGTGGTGGAAAAAGTACTAAATTCTCATAAACATAACTTTAATAGAAAATGACTCAAGTAAAAGTGAGTCACCAAGTAAAATACTACTTGAGTAAAAGTCTAAAAGTATTTGGTTTTAAATATACTTAAGTATCAAAAGTAAATGTAGTTGCTAAATATATTGTCACGCCCTGGTCTTAGTATTTTGTGTTTTCTTTCTTAATTTGGTCAGGCCAGGGTGTGACATGGGTTTTGGTATGTGGTGTTTTTTTGTCTTGGTGTTTTTCACAGGTATTGGGATTGTAGCTTAGTGGGGTTCCAGATCCGCCAGTCAGCCAGGATCCGCCAGTCAGCCAGACTCTTCCAGATCCGCCAGTCAGCCAGGATCTGCCAGAACCGCCAGCCAGCCAGGATCTGCCAGAGCCAACTACCTGCCTGAGCTTCCTCTCAGTGCTGAGCTTCCTCTCAGTGCTGAGCTTCCTCTCAGTGCTGAGCTTCATCTCAGTCACGAGCTACCCCTCAGTCCCGAGCTACCGCTCAGTTCCGAGCTACCCCTCAGTCCCGAGCTACCTCAGTCCCGAGCTGCCCCTCAGTCCAGTGGGGCCCTTGGTGAGGGCTACTAGGCCAAGGCCGGCGGCGAGGGTCGCCTATCTAAGGACGCGAGGAAAATGGACTAAGACTCTGTTGGAGTGGGGTCCACGTCCCCCGCCGGAGCCGCCACCGTGGACAGACGCCCACCCGGACCCTCCCCCATGGGTTTTGGTGTGCGGCCGGGAGTCCGCACCTTGGGGGGGGGGGGGTTCTGTCACGCCCTAGTCTTAGTATTTTGTGTTTTCTTTATTTATTTGGTCAGGCCAGGGTGTGACATGGGTTTTGGTATGTGGTGTGTTTTTGTCTTGGGGTTTTTCACAGGTATTGGGATTGTAGCTTAGTGGGGTTTTCTAGCTTAGTCTATGGTCGTCTGAAGTGGTTCTCAATCAGAGGCAGGTGTTTATCGTTGTCTCTGATTGGGAACCATATTTAGGCAGCCATATTCTTTGAGTGTGTTGTGGGTGATTGTCCTTGTTTCTGTGTTACTTTGCACCAGTATAGGCTGTTTCGGTTTTCGTGTTACGTTTTTTTGTATTGATTCGTGGTTTCCTTGTTTCATTAAAACATGAATCTCAATAGCCACGCCACATTTTGGTCCGACTCTCCTTCACCTAAAGAAAACCGTTACATATATACTTAAGTATCAATAGTAAAAGTATGAATAGTAAATGTATGAATAATTTAAAATTCCTAAAAGCAGATGGCACATTTTTATTTTATTTATTTTATTTACGGATAGCCAGGGTCACACTCTAACACTCAGACATCATTTAAAAACAAAGCGTTTGTGTTTGGGTGAGTCCGCCAAATCAGAGGCAGTAGGGATGACCAGGGATGTGATCTTGATACAGTGCCTTGCGAAAGTATTCGGCCACCTTGAACTTTGCGACTTTTTGCCACATTTCAGGCTTCAAACATAAAGATATAAAACTGTATTTTTTGTGAAGAATCAACAACAAGTGAGACACAATCATGAAGTGGAACGACATTTATTGGATATTTCAAACTTTTTTAACAAATCAAAAACTGAAAAATTGGGCGTGCAAAATTATTCAGCCCCTTTACTTTCAGTGCAGCAAACTCTCTCCAGAAGTTCAGTGAGGATCTCTGAATGATCCAATGTTGACCTAAATGACTAATGATGATAAATACAATCCACCTGTGTGTAATCAAGTCTCCGTATAAATGCACCTGCACTGTGATAGTCTCAGAGGTCCGTTAAAAGCGCAGAGAGCATCATGAAGAACAAGGAACACACCAGGCAGGTCCGACATACTGTTGTGAAGAAGTTTAAAGCCGGATTTGGATACAAAAGATTTCACAAGCTTTAAACATCCCAATGAGCACTGTGCAAGCGATAATATTGAAATGGAAGGAGTATCAGACCACTGCAAATCTACCAAGACCTGGCCGTCCCTTTAAACTTTCAGCTCATACAAGGAGAAGACTGATCAGAGATGCAGCCAAGAGGCCCATGATCACTCTGGATGAACTGCAGAGATCTACAGCTGAGGTGGGAGACTCTGTCCATAGGACAACAATCAGTCGTATATTGCACAAATCTGGCCTTTATGGAAGAGTGGCAAGAAGAAAGCCATGTCTTAAAGATATCCATAAAAAGTGTTGTTTGAAGTTTGCCACAAGCCACCTGGGAGACACACCAAACATGTGGAAGAAGGTGCTCTGGTCAGATGAAACCAAAATGGAACTTTTTGGCAACAATGCAAAACGTTATGTTTGGCGTAAAAGCAACACAGCTCATCACCCTGAACACACCATACCCACTGTCAAATATGGTGGTGGCAGCATCATGGTTTGGGCCTGCTTTTCTTCAGCAGGGACAGGGAAGATGGTTAAAATTGATGGGAAGATGGATGGAGCCAAATACAGGACCATTCTGGAAGAAAACCTGATGGAGTCTGCAAAAGACCTGAGACTGGGACGGAGATTTGTCTTCCAACAAGACAATGATCCAAAACATAAAGCAAAATCTACAATGGAATGGTTAAAAAATAAACATATCCAGGTGTTAGAATGGTCAAGTCAAAGTCCAGACCTGAATCCAATCGAGAATCTGTGGAAAGAACTGAAAACTGCTGTTCACAAATGCTCTCCATCCAACCTCACTGAGCTCGAGCTGTTTTGCAAGGAGGAATGGGAAAATATTTCAGTCTCTCGATGTGCAAAACTGATAGAGACATACCCCAAGCGACTTACAGCTGTAATCGCAGCAAAAGGTGGCGCTACAAAGTATTAACTTAAGGGGGCTGAATAATTTTGCACGGCCAATTTTTCAGTTTTTGATTTGTTAAGAAAGTTTGAAATATCCAATAAATGTCGTTCCACTTCATGATTGTGTCCCATTTGTTGTTGATTCTTCACAAAAAAATACAGTTTTATATCTTTATGTTTGAAGCCTGAAATGTGGCAAAAGGTCGCAAAGTTCAAGGGGGCTGAATACTTTCGCAAGGCACTGTAAGTGTGTGAATTGGACAATTTTCTGTCCTGCTGAGCATTCAAAATGCAACGAGTACTTCTGGGTTTCTGAGTAAAAAGTACATTATTTTTTTTTAGGAATGTAGTGAAGTAAAAGTAAAAGTTGTCAAAAATATAAATACCCCAAAAAACTCCTTAAGTAGTACTTTAAAGTATTTTTACTTAAGTACTTAACACCACTGTGTATCATATGAAATGGATGATGGACATTCACAAATTAATACATACTATACGAAACATAACATGTCTCGGATTTACCTTTACTATTATATGTCTACCCCTGAGTCCAGGTTGATAGTTAAGTGCATGGGGACTGCTGTTTTATGGGGTCTGTGTGTATGGGGTCTGTGTGTTCTGTGCATAGTTGGCATCAGTTCAGTTCATACAGGTAATTATTATTTAAGCACACAGAAAGGAAAACACACTGTGTGCTCAAGAGGCAATGTTACAGACGTTTCACTTCCTGACCTGTCTAATGTCTCTTTTCCACGTCCTCTTACTCTCCTGTATCTCTCCCAAGTTCTCTACCTCTGATCCAAACACACATCCATGCATACTGTACATCTTTCCTTGTCATTCTCTCTACACTCTCAACTATCTTCCCTTTCCAACATATTGTCTTATCTCGCTTTCTCTTTCTTTCTCTCTCTCCCTTAATTCAATTCAAAGGGCTTTATTGGCATGGGAAACATATGTTTACATTGCCAAAGCAAGTGAAATAGATAATAAACAAAAGTGAAATAAACAATACAAAATGAACAGTAAACATTACACTTTTCAAAAGTTCCAAAGGAATAGAGACATTTCAAATGTCATGTTATGGCTGTATATAGTGTTGTAATGATGTAGATCTCTCTCTCTCTCACTCCATCTCTCTTGCAGTTTCATAGCTTTGCCAACAGGTGGAAGGAAAGTCTAACCTACTGTTGCTCTTGTCACTTCCACTCATTTTTTATTTTACCTTTATTTAACTAGGCAAGTCAGTTAAGAACAAATTATTATTATTATTATTAAAGAAGCAGTGCGGCTTGGTTGGTTTGTGTATCGGAGGATGCATGACTTTCAACCTTCGTCTCTCCCGAGCCCGTACGGGAGTTGTAGCGATGAGACAAGATAGTAGCTAATAAAAAACAATTGGATACCACCAAATTGGGGAGAAAAAGGGGTAAAAGAAAAAAAGAAATAAAAAAGAACAACTGATTATTTTCAATGATGGCCTAGGAACAGTGGGTTAACTGCCTTGTTCAGGGGCAGAACGACAGATTTTTACCCTGTCAGCTCGGGGATTCAATATTGCAACCTTTCGGTTGGTTACGAGTCCAACACTCTAACCACTAGGAGGACCACTAGAAGAAAATCCCAGATAGCCCTGAAAGTTGAAGTCAGACTGCAGAGTTTAATCAGATAAAAAACTGTTTGTATTGCCCTTATATCACAACAGCTGGTTAGCACACACATTTATGAAGAGGGAAATGCCTCACAAACAGCACCCATGTAAATGGAGGGATTAAAAAAGACACCAGCTATGTGGATGTTGTTGTACAGGGCCCTTGTATTACAAACAATCTGGTCTGATCCAAGTCATATCAAAGGGCATGCTGGGGTAAACAACACAATGAAACACTGCCTTCAAGGTTGGATATTTACAATGACTCATCTACATGTGCTTGTTATCCACAGTATCTCCCCATCTCCACTTCTTCTGATGCCAGAACCAAACCATCACTGACTACAGCTATTCTGTCTGGAACAACTTCTTATCTGCATCAAAACAATGTCTAATCTCCTTCTGTGCGTCACCACCATTGTGGGATAATCTGCAAGATGCAGCATGTTCAAAGAGACTCCCGTCCTGTGTCTTTCCACTGATTGACTCTCAATGTCTTCCCAGTTCCCATCATATGGTTCAATAGCCCATCATGTCTTCCTCAATAGACAGTCAATGAGATGAGGGAGATACTGTATATTACTCTAAACTACGCTCCTCTGTTGGGATGAGGAAGGCCATTTGATCAGGGTTTAACAATGCCTTTTGGCTCTGTGGTGGTGTGTTCTCCTGAGTGATGGGCATGTGTGAACAGACAGACCCCCCCTCCCCAGTGCCCATATTGGCATCAATATGGAGGAGACAGATGGGCTCAAGAGAGGGTGTCATCTGAAATCAGCATTTCTTTCTCTGCCGGACCCTCATTCTGAATCAGGGAGCTTCGACTTGCCAGAGATCATGTGCGATCATATATTCAAGGAAAGGTTGCCTATGCTTAGCAAAGAAATTGGGTAGTTTAAAAAAAAATGATTACAAAAAAATGAAGACAGGCACTAAGCAGATTTGTCTAAGATGGCTTCATATTAGCAGAGTACACTGTCCGAACCTGCTATGAGTCATTATAATCGTCAGTGCTGTGATTTCTCCTCCATATGTGCCCCTCACATGTCTGTTTGTCCTCCACAGTGTGTTTGTGTACTGTCTGCTTGATGTTTCAGTGAGTTGTTTCTCAGTATCAGGGGAATGACTGTGAAGCCCACGTGTCCTGTTGTCATTGGACTCTGTCCCTCCACGTTGGATGATGAAGAGGAGGTGAACATGGAGGTGTGACACGTGTGTGTGTGTGTGTGTGTGTGTGTGTGTGTGTGTGTGTGTGTGTGTGTGTGCGTGCGTGCGTGCGTGCGTGCGTCCTCAGACAGACACTCATAAACAGTGGAGACCCAGCCAGAGGGAGGAGTAATGCACACCTGTCTGTAGCCTGTGGCACATTCCAAAGTGGAACACTAAACATCTTACCCAGCCAAAATGCCCACATTGGCTAAAATATTGGCCCCGTGTAGGCTGCCCACATTGGCTAAAATATTGGCCCCATGTATGCTGCCCACATTGGCTAAAATATTGGCCCCGTGTAGGCTGCCCACATTGGCTAGAATATTGGCCCCATGTATGCTGCCCACATTGGCTAAAATATTGGCCCCGTGTAGGCTGCCCACATTGGCTAAAATATTGGCCCCATGTATGCTGCCCACATTGGCTAAAATATTGGCTCCATGTATGCTGCCCACATTGGCTAAAATATTGGCCCCGTGTAGGCTGCCCACATTGGCTAAAATATTGGCCCCGTGTAGGCTGCCCACATTGGCTAAAATATTGGCCCCGTGTAGGCTGCCCACATTGGCTAAAATATTGGCCCCGTGTAGGCTGCCCACATTGGCTAAAATATTGGCCCCAAGTAGGCTGCCCACATTGACTAAAGTATTGGCCCCAAGTAGGCTGCCCACATTGGCTGATGTGCCTTCGCTCATCGTCTCCACGTTGGCCCCCAAGGCATTTGCCCAGTGTTGCCCAGTGTGGGCAGCTCATATCTGGTGAGGGCAGCCCTCACTTGGCCTGAAATGAACCCATCTTTTCCCAGCAAACATGCCCACATGGCACAAAGGGCACTCGCTGTTACGGTTGCACAAAATACACTGTGTGTAAACCACTCCCCCAAATATTTGGGTGAGCCCCTGCCTTTATCTGAATTTGGTGTGGGCTAGCCTGTGCTGGGCTTGGTGTGGGCGAGCCTGTGCTGGGCTTGGTGTGGGCTAGCCCATGCTGGGCTTGGTGTGGGCTAGCCTGTGCTGGACTTGGTGTGGGCTAGCCTGTGCTGGGCTTGGTGTGGGCTAGCCCGTGCTGGGCTTGGTATGGGCTAGCCCGTGCTGGGCTTGGTGAGGAATGGCCCCTGTTGGGCTTGGTTTTGGATGGGCCGTGTTAGGCTTGGTGTGGGCTAGCCCGTGTTGGGCTTGGTGTGGACTAGCCCGTGCTGGGCTTGGTGTGGGCTAGCCCGTGTTGGGCTTGGTGTGGGCTAGCCCCGTGCTGGGCTTGGTATGGGCTAGCCCGTGCTGGGCTTGGTGTGGGCTAGCCCGTGCTGGGCTGCGTGCGTGCGTGTGTGTGTCCTCAGACAGACACTCATAAACAGTGGAGACCCAGCCAGAGGGAGGAGTAATGCACACCTGTCTGTAGCCTGTGGCACATTCCAAAGTGGAACACTAAACATCTTACCCAGCCAAAATGCCCACATTGGCTAAAATATTGGCCCCGTGTAGGCTGCCCACATTGGCTAAAATATTGGCCCCGTGTAGGCTGCCCACATTGGCTAAAATATTGGCCCCGTGTATGCTGCCCACATTGGCTAAAATATTGGCCCCGTGTAGGCTGCCCACATTGGCTAAAATATTGGCCCCGTGTAGGCTGCCCACATTGGCTAAATTATTGGCCCCGTGTAGGCTGCCCACATTGGCTAAAATATTGGCCCCGTGTAGGCTGCCCACATTGGCTAAAATATTGGCCCCGTGTAGGCTGCCCACATTGGCTAAAATATTGGCCCCGTGTAGGCTGCCCACATTGGCTAAAATATTGGCCCCGTGTAGGCTGCCCACATTGGCTAAAATATTGGCCCTGTGTAGGCTGCCCACATTGGCTAAAATATTGGCTCCAAGTAGGCTGTCCACATTGACTAAAGTATTGGCCCCAAGTAGGCTGCCCACATTGGCTGATGTGCCTTCGCTCATCGTCTCCACGTTGGCCCCCAAGGCATTTGCCCAGTGTTGCCCAGTGTGGGCAGCTCATATCTGGTGAGGGCAGCCCTCACTTGGCCTGAAATGAACCCATCTTTTCCCAGCAAACATGCCCACATGGCACGAAGGGCACTCGCTGTTACGGTTGCACAAAATACACTGTGTGTAAACCACTCCCCCAAATATTTGAGTGAGCCCCTGCCTTTATCTGAATTTGGTGTGGGCTAGCCTGTGCTGGGCTTGGTGTGGACTAGCCCGTGCTGGGCTTGGTGAGGAATGGCCCATGTTGGGCTTGGTTTTGGATGGGCCGTGTTAGGCTTGGTGTGGGCTAGCCCGTGTTGGGCTTGGTGTGGGCTAGCCCGTGTTGGGCTTGGTGTGGGCTAGCCCGTGCTGGGCTTGGTATGGACTAGACCGTGCTGGGCTTGGTGAGGAATGGCCCCTGTTGGGCTTGGTTTTGAATGGGCCGTGTTGGGCTTGGTTTTGGATGAGCCGTGTTAGGCTTGGTGTGGGCTAGCCCGTGATGGGCTTGGTGTGGGCTAGCCCGTGTTGGGCTTGGTGTGGGCTAGCCCGTGCTGGGCTTGGTATGGGCTAGCCCGTGCAGGGCTTGGTGAGGAATGGCCCCTGTTGGGCTTGGTTTTGGATGGGCCATGTTGGGCTTGGTTTTGGATGGGCCGTGTTGGGCTTGGTTTTGGATGGGCTGTGTTGGGCTTGGTTTTGGATGGGCCGTGTTGGGCTTGGTGATGGATAGCCCGTGTTGGGCTTGGTGAGGAATGGCCCCTGTTGGGCTTGGTTTTGGATGGGCCGTTTTGGGCTTGGTGAGGGCTAGCCCGTGCTGGGCTTGGTATGGGCTAGCCCATGCTGGGCTTGGATGGGCCGTGTTGGGCTAGCCCGTGCCCACCTTGCCCACCAAATATTTTCATGTTTTCACGGTATGAATGTTACATTGGCATTTTACCAGCGTTGACATGTAAAAGGACAGAGACTTGGATAAACCTGTTGCTGACACATGAGCGAGAGATACAAATGTCAGCAGGGCCAGTCTGGACTTAGGAGGCCCAGGAAATAACAGTCTCTAATTAAGCAAAGGGATTTCACACACTCAACACAAGTATTTGTGTTGCTAAAAGAGAGAGAGAGACAGAGTGACACATAGAGACACACAGAGAGACACACACAGAGAGACACAGAGAGAGAGAGACACACACAGAGAGACACAGAGAGAGAGAGAGACACAGAGAAAGAGAGAGAGAGAGACACACAGAGAAAGAGAGAGACACAGAGAAAGAGAGAGAGACACAGAGAAGAGAGACACAGAGAAAGAGAGACACAAAGAGAGACACAGAGAAAGAGAGAGAGAGACACAGAGAAAGAGAGACACAGAGAAAGAGAGAGAGACAGAGAAAGAGAGAGAGAGACAGAGAAAGAGAGACACAGAGAAAGAGAGAGAGAGAGAGAGAGAGAGAGAGAGAGAGACACACAGAGAGAGACACACAGAGACAGACACACAGAGAAAGGGAAGAGACGGGGACAGCCATAGTTGTGACTTATCCTGTGTCCTTAAGTGACATATTGCACGTGTAATTGGAGTGTAATGAATGAGGGAACAATCTTGCATATGTTCATAATTTCAATACCTTTATTTTTCTTTAAAAATTTATGAAATTATAAAAAGTTGACATTATTCAACAAGGTAAAACAAACACATATAAATATTTGAGTGTGAATGTTTGGTTTACATTTTTCGCCCTGCACTAAATAATAATAAATATGATGCTCTGGGTATATGCCCAGTTTAGTTTCCATGTTTTACAGTGCAGTTCAGGGTATGACAGAATCAATCAAAACGTTTCAGCGGATCAAGAAGTGGTGTAGGTTTGGGCCATTTAGTTGGTGTTGGTGAAGGCCTGGTAGAGGGCTGTAAGCTGGGCCTTCAGGTCCTGGGCGTAGGGGTCCAGCTTGTCCTTCAGGTCCTCAGCATAGGGGGCCAGGCTCTGCTGCACCATCTGAGCTCTGGTGGTCAGCTCGCTCTGGAGGTTCTCGGCCAGGGGGGCCACTCTCTTCTGGAAGTCCTGCAGGCGCAGGTCCACTTTCTGCTTCAGCTCATCCGTGTAGGGACCCAGCTGGGACTGCAGCTCCTTCACACTCTGCTCCAGACTCCCCTTCAGCTCCTCACTCTTCTGGAGCAGGGTGGCCCTCAGGGTCTCGGAGTCCAGGGACTCTGCATAGGGAGCCAGATCCTGTTTCAGCTGCTCCACTCTCTGCTGGACTTGGGTCTTCATCTCCTCTGCGTAGGGCTCCAGTTTCCCCTTGACGCTGCCCAGGTCTTGCTCCAGACGCTCTCTCAGCACCTCAGCCTCCTGGGTAATCTTGGTCATCAGGTCCTTGGCTGCAGGAGGAAGCTGCTCCTGAAGGGAGACTGCGTATTGGCTGGCCACGTCAGCGCTCTCTGTGATGCGGTCACTGCAGGAGAGGAGAGGGGTCTGGTCAGGTCAGGATTCTAGTTTTATTTATTGATTTTATTTTACTTACTGTAACAAGGCAAGTCAGTTAAGAACAAATTCATTTTTACAATGACGGCCTACCCCGGGCAAACCCTCCCCTAACCCAGACGACGTGGGCCAATTGTGCACCACCCTATGCAACTCCCAATCACAGCCGGTTGGGATACAGCCCGGGATTGTCTGTAGTGATGCCTCTAGCACTGGAATGCAGTGCCTTAGACCGCTGCACCACTCAGGTGACTAGTACTCTGAGAGGGCTTCCACTACAGACATTACACACATGTTATGACAACTAGATCACAGGTCAAATGACTTACTTGACATCCTGTCCCAACTGAGACTTCCTGATCATCTGGACGGTGTCATCGGCAGTTTTTGTTGCCTTGGCGACGTAGTCCCAGAAGGCATCTGTCAGCTGCTCCAGCTGTGGCTTGGGCTCATCGGCATAGAATAGGTTAGCATGGCAACCTGTTGGGGCATGGAAGTAGAGTTAGTTCCTGTGAAACTGCTAGTTTAACCTGACCTGCTTTATGACCTTACACTGTTCAAGGAGCTTGAAGTAGGCCAGGTTTAAAATAATAATCATTCTAATAATCTTGTTGCATTCAAAAAAAATTTACAGAGTAGTCATGGTTGTGGTAACATTAGATGTTACTTACCAGAGAGTATAGCAATTGCAAGCACCGCCAACACTTTCATATTTGCGTTTCTCACTGAAACAGAAACATCACTAATCAATTACACTTCAAATACATTTGAATCTTAGAAACCTAAAATCCTAGTTTCTCAACACCTTGTTTTGAATCTCAGCATTGGCCTCACCTGTTTTTTTCCTGGTGTATCTCTGTGTATTCAGTCTGTCTGTGTGTCTATCAGGCCAGTGCCATGCTGTATATATAGTCGAAACCAGAGCTGTAGATGTAAGCCCAAAGTCCAGGAGTCACTGCCATGTCACCTCTCTTCCTGCTTCTGCTACAACTCCTTGCTGGCTGTCATCACATGACTGTGCGGTTACTATATTGACATGCACACACACACGCACATACACAATGACAATACATTATTTTGTTACGTTCATATTCATTCTCTGAGCCTGACAGATTGAACATAGACAGACCAGACTTGATTAACCTGGCTTTGGTTGAACTTCAATATGTTTCCTTTGGGAATCTCCCCCACCACACCATGGTCCTTTTTATTGGTTATATTCTAATTAGACAACCGTGCATGGTCCTTTTTATTGGCTATATTCTAATTAGACAACCGTGCATGGTCATTTTTATTGGTTATATTCTAATTAGACAACTGTGCATGGTCCTTTTTATTGGTTATATTCTAATTAGACAACTGTGCATGGTCCTTTTTATTGGTTATATTCTAATTAGACAAATGTGCATGGTCCCTTTTATTGGTTATATTCTAATTAGACAAATGTGCATGGTCCCTTTTATTGGTTATATTCTAATTAGACAACCGTGCATGGTCCTTTTTATTGGTTATATTCTAATTAGACAACCGTGCATGGTCCTTTTTATTGGTTATATTCTAATTAGACAACCGTGCATGGTCCTTTTTATTGGTTATATTCTAATTAGACAACCGTGCATGGTCCTTTTTATTGGCTATATTCTAATTAGACAACCGTGCATGGTCCTTTTTATTGGCTATATTCTAATTAGACAACCGTGCATGGTCCTTTTTATTGGCTATATTCTAATTAGACAACCGTGCATGGTCCTTTTTATTGGTTATATTCTAATTAGACAACCGTGCATGGTCCTTTTTATTGGTTATATTCTAATTAGACAACCGTGCATGGTCCTTTTTATTGGTTATATTCTAATTAGACAACCGTGCATGGTCCTTTTTATTGGTTATATTCTAATTAGACAACCGTGCATGGTCCTTTTTATTGGTTATATTCTAATTAGACAACCGTGCATGGTCCTTTTTATTGGTTATATTCTAATTAGACAACCGTGCATGGTCCTTTTTATTGGTTATATTCTAATTAGACAACCGTGCATGGTCCTTTTTATTGGTTATATTCTAATTAGACAAATGTGCATGGTCCTTTTTATTGGTTATATTCTAATTAGACAACTGTGCATGGTCCTTTTTATTGGTTATATTCTAATTAGACAATGTGCATGGTCCTTTTTATTGGTTATATTCTAATTAGACAAATGTGCATGGTCATTTTTATTGGTTATATTCTAATTAGACAACTGTGCATGGTCCTTTTTATTGGTTACATTCTAATTAGACAACTGTGCATGGTCCTTTTTATTGGTTATATTCTAATTAGACAACCGTGCATGGTCCTTTTTATTGGTTATATTCTAATTAGACAACCGTGCATGGTCCTTTTTATTGGTTATATTCTAATTAGACAACCGTGCATGGTCCTTTTTATTGGTTATATTCTAATTAGACAACCGTGCATGGTCCTTTTTATTGGTTATATTCTAATTAGACAACCGTGCATGGTCTTTTTTATTGGTTATATTCTAATTAGACAACCGTGCATGGTCCTTTTTATTGGTTATATTCTAATTAGACAACCGTGCATGGTCCTTTTTATTGGTTATATTCTAATTAGACAAATGTGCATGGTCCTTTTTATTGGTTATATTCTAATTAGACAACTGTGCATGGTCCTTTTTATTGGTTATATTCTAATTAGACAACCGTGCATGGTCCTTTTTATTGGTTATATTCTAATTAGACAACCGTGCATGGTCCTTTTTATTGGTTATATTCTAATTAGACAACCGTGCACGGTCCTTTTTATTGGTTATATTCTAATTAGACAACCGTGCACGGTCCATTTTATTGGTTATATTCTAATTAGACAACCGTGCACGGTCCATTTTATTGGTTATATTCTAATTAGACAACCGTGCACGGTCCTTTTTATTGGTTATATTCTAATTAGACAACTGTGCACGGTCCTTTTTATTGGTTATATTCTAATTAGACAACTGTGCATGGTCCTTTTTATTGGTTATATTCTAATTAGACAACTGTGCATGGTCCTTTTTATTGGTTATATTCTAATTAGACAACTGTGCATGGTCCTTTTTATTGGTTATATTCTAATTAGACAACTGTGCATGGTCCTTTTTATTGGTTATATTCTAATTAGACAACTGTGCATGGTCCTTTTTATTGGTTATATTCTAATTAGACAACTGTGCATGGTCCTTTTTATTGGTTATATTCTAATTAGACAACTGTGCATGGTCCTTTTTATTGGTTATATTCTAATTAGACAACTGTGCATGGTCCTTTTTATTGGTTATATTCTAATTAGACAACTGTGCATGGTCCTTTTTATTGGTTATATTCTAATTAGACAACTGTGCATGGTCCTGGACCCTTCTACTGAAAACCTCATTCTAGAGAAGACTTAAAGTCGGGGATGCAACTTTCACTGGGGACGGGGGACGGGGACATGTCCCCCACACATTTTGAAATTTAATTTTTGTCGCCCACAGTTTTATCATTGGAATGTGATACAAAACAGCCAACTGTGTGCTTTAGGACCATGCGGACATCTCAGAGCGGTTGGGTAGTCTGTTTGGAGTGTTTACCCGACTGGATAAAAAATATATAAATCATTTTCTAAAATATGCCCCCCACTTCTAAAACCCCTGCTTACAGTAATACTAATGAGTAAAGGTATTTGATGGCCAGCAGATAACCTTAAACATGTCCACACAAGACACTTTGTAATCAGGTCAAGCAATAAGACCACAACCACATATATAATACTAACTAGATTATACGGATGCTGGCATTAGCACATTTCACTTTTCAATTTGGTGCTTTCGACAAGGACATGATTTCATTCAAGACATCCTGGTGTTTGTTCAGCCATCAACGGTAGCATCCCAACGGTTGTGTCACCTCAACTGCCAACGCAAACCTATAGCGCAGTGTCAACCTTCACACATTTTAGTCATCACTGGGGTCAGAGGTTATTTGAGGTGTTGAACATTGCACTGTAGTGCATTTACATAGGGAATAGTAGATTCCTGGCAACACCCTCTCCTTATTCTACTCTCTATAGAGTGGCACTGTGATGGTTTGTAATAAGGCACAGTGGGCAGATAGGAGGTTTAGAACTCAACTTCTGACTTCAAAACTCCTGATTACCAGGATGTGACATCATGAATAACCCAAGTGATGTAGAATGAGTGCTGTGAAGATTCTCAATCAGGCCATTCTCTGTGTAGATTGATCCACCTTTTTGACATGGTAATGTTGTTCCCAGACACTTCTTTGCGCAATAACCCAGGGGCGAGGTTATGACAAGGTCAATTACCAGTATAGCACAGTAACCCACTATCCATTTAAACAGAATAACTACAGTATGACAAAGGGGGAGCTTTACTTTGAAAAATGAAAGTCTACTGTAACATTTAATTGATTCCAAATAAGTTCCTAGACACCATACATTATCTACTAGCTATTGTGAGATCACATCTAATGAATGGACTGGGCCCATGTGGCCCCTAACATTAGACCCTATCACAGTGTGTATGGGCCGGGGTCAAATGAACTTTGGTCAGACAACTGACACATGGAAGTGCTTGAACACATGACCTCACAGTTAAACTGAAAACTATATCATAGAATATATTCTGGGAGTCAATGCCAGCTGGCTGGACATCAAACTTAAACTGACTATAAATCAATACCATATCTGATCAGACTGTGATATCTCATGAAGTTTGGAAGGAAGGTGTTGTCTGGACAAAGTGCTATTTATGTCTGAGAAATGGCTGTGATTGGCTCAGAGAATGGCTGATTCGATCTGAGATTTTCTGTGCCATCAAGGAAAAATCCATGAAACTGACCTGGTGTGAACCAGATACTCACTATCAGCATCGTAGAGTTGTAGCATCATATATAATGACCAAGATACATTATGGTTGAGAGAAAGGAACAGGCTAGTGTATGTAAAAGTGCATAAGCCTCAATACAACACAATACATCTACCCTCAGATGATATTAACAGTAACAGACCTGTATAGCTGCAAGTCAACAAGTGTCCCGCTGCACATGTATCACGACTGCATATTATTGAAAAACTATTGACAAGGGGATTGAATGGAGATGTGTTTATCAGCATGCAGTCCCAGGAGATTGGTCTTCACTGAGTATCTCTGATCACTACTTTATGTTCCAAACTCTGTTTGTGACACTTTACCCAGAGGTGATGATAACGCAGTGCTCTCCTGTGCGCTCTGGGTCCAGGGGTTCATTGGGACAGGTCCAGGGTGAGTTGTAAGGACATAACTGGGTTGGGTCAGGTAGACAGGTGCTGAGTGCACTGCGGTCTGAGGGTTTATGATTTGGAGCACTGCTGACAGCGAGGCACTGGCTCCTGGACTTTGTGTTCCTTACTGTCCTGCTCACTATATATACAGGCCAGGACATGGCTGAAACTAGTCACTGCAGACTGGACTCAGAGATACACCAACACACTCATTCACAAAGACGGTGAGCTGGATTCTACAAGTCCATGGTATTATTTGATAGCATTCCATTATGTTTTTTTTTATTCTGGTGGATTACAATGTTTTAAGTGATTGTTGCTTTATTTCACAGAATCTGATTGAGAGTCATGAAGGTTCTTGTGGTGCTCGCTCTGGCTGTATTCACTGGTGAGTGGGATACAAGAATATTTCAGATAAGTGAAATTTATAGAGCTGAAGTACAACAACCTAATACCTTCCATCAATCTACCAAATTCATTTTAAGTCAATAGTCAATAATAACCACGGCAGAGGGAATATACTTTTCTAGTTACCTTAATGACGCCAACAGGTTGCCATGCCTAACCAGTAATGACCCTGAAATATACAATTTCACAACAACTAACTCTTCTGCAACGCCCCAACAGGCTGCCATGCTAACCTGTTCTACGCTGATGAGCCTAAGCCACAGCTGGAGCAGCTGACAAATGCCTTCTGGGACTACGTTGCCAAGGCAACGCAAACGGCCGAAGACACCGTCCAGATGATCAGGAAGTCCCAGCTGGGGCAGGATGTCAAGTAAGTAATATGATCTGTGATGCAGTTGTCATAACGTGTGGAATGTCTGTAGTCGAATCGCTCAGATTACTAGGTTGGGGTTTTGAACTGACCCCCCTCTCCTCTCCTGCAGTGGCCGAATCACAGAGAGCGCTTATGTGGCCAGCCAATACGCCATCTCCCTGCAGGAGCAGCTCCCTTCTGCAGCCAAGGACCTGATGACCAAGATTACCCAGGAGGCTGAGGTGCTGAGAGAGCGTCTGGAGCAAGACCTGGGCAGTGTCAAGGGGAAACTGGAGCCCTACGCAGAGGAGATGAAGACCCAAGTCCAGCAGAGAGTGGAGCAGCTGAAACAGGATCTGGCTCC
This sequence comes from Oncorhynchus masou masou, assembly GCF_036934945.1. Classification (NCBI taxonomy): domain Eukaryota; kingdom Metazoa; phylum Chordata; class Actinopteri; order Salmoniformes; family Salmonidae; genus Oncorhynchus; species Oncorhynchus masou. Next base: position 74,548,650 of record NC_088240.1, on the reverse strand, counting down.
CTATGCAGAGTCCCTGGACTCCGAGACCCTGAGGGCCACCCTGCTCCAGAAGAGTGAGGAGCTGAAGGGGAGTCTGGAGCAGAGTGTGAAGGAGCTGCAGTCCCAGCTGGGTCCCTACACTGATGAGCTGAAGCAGAAAGTGGACCTGCGCCTGCAGGACTTCCAGAAGAGAGTGGCCCCCCTGGCCGAGAACCTCCAGAGCGAGCTGACCACCAGAGCTCAGATGGTGCAGCAGAGCCTGGCCCCCTATGCTGAGGACCTGAAGGACAAGCTGGACCCCTACGCCCAGGACCTGAGGGCCCAGCTTACAGCCCTCTACCAGGCCTTCATCAACACCAACTAAATCAAAAACACTTTCCTCCATCTGACTACTCTTGCACTCTTGATGACTGTATTCTCCCATCAAAGCCTTAGAACATACCACCGTTGTCAATAGAACGAGGGCGAGTTTACAAATATGAACTTGGTAATGCAGAACAGGCCCATTCTGTATTTTGTATAAACTGAATTGGCTCTGATGAGTCAATGACATCTTTGTATTTTGTTTGTTTGTTATCTGAAGGTTGGTCAGTGACTGTGCCATGTTGATGTTGTTAATTTATGGAAATAAAAAGCGAAACTAAACATAACTTAAATGTATCGTGTCTGATGTGTCGTGCCTATGATGCTAATTGAAATCATTTAAGCTACTTCCCCAAATGATAAAGTGGTGATAAGGGTATGAGGTGGAAAGTCATATTAGCACATTCAAATAGTACATAAACATTGTCCAATAAGACTGGTTGCATGTAGGACTACTGTATGCCGCTGATCCAGTCATCTCTCTTCAACATAAGCATATGCGTCAGAAATATCAGAAATAAGTGTGTATCACAGCATAAACAAATCTTGATTATGTTTAAATATTACATTAACATTTTAGTCATTTAGCAGATGCTCTTATCCATAGCGATTTACAATTAGTGCATTCATCTTAAGATAGCTAGGTGGGACAACCACATATCTCAGTCATAGTAAGTACATTTCTTCTCATTAAAATAGTTAAATATCTTACTCAAAGGGAGAGTAAAAGCTATTAGGATTATAGCCTGCAGTGTTTGTCTTCAAAGTGGAAGCCATAATTACAATCTCTGTGTTGTGATAATTGTGTTGTTTGTTCTATAATCTGTTAGTTCATATGCCTTGACACTGTGATATATAGACCTATAGCCGAGACAATAGGAAGACGCAGTGGCAGAATAAATTCAACCACACATTTGTTTCATTACAAAACCGGAGAGCAACATATGTATGTCCGGCGAAGTCCACAAAGCATATTGCATTTAACAAACAGTTACATGACCTACAGCATGGTCAATCAAGTTAATATTTCAGACATTTTCGAATTACTGAACAACTATTGATTTAGAACAGCGGAGTTACTGCAGGTCCCAAAGAAAACAGGAGCTGCCTCCACTAATCCAGCACCATTTCAACTTCAACATTTCAAAAACCTCAAATCACCGATGTTTAGTCTAATACAGTAGCAACTAAAAGACTCCCGAAACAATTTAGTCCAATCAACACAAGCTAAAAATCATGTGGCTGTCCATGGTATTGTTGTGTGTGTGTGTGTGTGTGTGTGTGTGTGTGTGTGTGTGTGTGTGTGTGTAGAAAAAACATGTTGACTCACCCTACTTGAAGAGAAACGCCAATGTCATCTTCCTCTCTTTCATGTTGACAAAACGGTCTATGACTATCATACAGTACACGCTTTTAGTTGTTGTTGTCCTAGGCTACTGGGCTAAAATGCTTGCTCGCTAGCCTAACTTCCTTTCATGTGCAACGATTAGCCAGTTAGTTAACATTAGCCTACTACTTCTCCCGAGTGGCGCAGCTGTCATCTCCTGAGTGGCACAGCGGTCTAAGGCACTGCATCTCAGTGCAAGAGGTGTCACTACAGTCCCTGGTTCGATTCCAGGCTGTATCACATCTGGCCGTGATTGGGAGTCATATAGGGCGGTGCACGATTGGCTCAGCGTCGGGGTAGGCCAGGATAGGCCGTCATTGTAAATAAAAATTTGTTCTTAACTGACTTGACTGGTTAAATAAAAACATCTACTGTAGCTACATATTGAACATCCATCCTCTGAGGCCAGGGGCACAATGTATGAATTAACATTTGGTCCAAATCCCTATCTCCATTTATGGCTAATTTAAGAGAAGGCCACCAGAGGACAACAACACAATGAGTTGGAACAATCCAAGTTCTCTTTTATTTTGATGTGGTGTGAATCCAAATCCAAACTGGATTCCCTAAACACTTTTTATTGGTGCGCCAGGACCAATCACAGTTGAGTTCACTCAGTTTAGCTTGAAATATATAAATGATTGTATATGTTTTATATTGGTACATTTTGGGGGGGAATGCTGGCTTCCCTTGGCATCCATGAATACACACCACTGGCAATAGCTTGGTTGCTCCTTCAACATAGTTTTAGAATGAATGCCATCTAGTGGCAGTTCATTGTCAATTCAGGGAATTATAAAGCCCTTTGCAATGATGGTGATTTACTGACCTCTTCACAGAAATCAGAAAATAACCATATATACAATGACCTGACAAACAGTCATATACAGCTCTCTCTACCCCCCCCCCCCCTCCCTCTGAATTACTTGTAAAAACAACACAGTCCTGTAACACTATCTGAAATTCTATCACACCCCACAATCCCAAACCCCCTCCAGAGGTGGGTATGGAGCATGTTCAGAGCTGTCTCTGCATGTCTGATGATGTACCTGTATCACCCATCCTCCCCCTCTCACCCTCTGGCTCTGCCAGGGCTTTCCCATGCCGCCTCACCCAGAGGAAAACAAAATTCCTTGGCTCTGCCCCAAACTGCCACTGGCACCAGTAACCGTTAACCCTGCTGGGTTAGCCATGAACTTCCTTTGTTCAACATCATTACATTATCAACCTAATATAAATGGCCTGTCAAACGCTTTCTACTGGCCATACTGTTAACCCTCCAAACACTGTTATACAAACATATTAATTGTTTACTGTTACCTGCATTGGGTAGCAGAACGTATGTCCATAAAACAACTCTGTGATAACAGGGAACATGACAACTCAGCATAAACCAACAGTGGATGTTGATTTAGATCTTTGCCTGGTAGTAAGACTGTAAAACAAATCTCTGAGATCTGCCTTAATGCCACAGGGGTTCTGTGATGATAGACTGAGTAAAGGGCCCACATCTAAGCCTATAATGAACTGGCAAAAGGCTAATAGATAAGAACGACAAGAGACAAGTACGGAAATGGTCCTTACAGTGTTCCTTATGTTCATTGGAGCAGCATTTTTACATGGTGAACTGTGTTTGATTTATGGTCCTTGTGTTTGCTAGTGAACGGACACTGTATTTCTATGTAAAAAGGGCATTGGAGGTGAGGTCAACCTATTGTTCGGTGCAAGTTGCCACCTATCAGCTACAAAAGCAAAATCAGTGAGTCAGAAGCAGATGACTGACCACACACACACGGAGAATGGGATCAATCCTTCAAAACAGGACCCAGCTGAGTGCCCTTTGGCCCAGACACAGCCAGTTGTGGTGACATCACAGACTCATGTGAAGTTAGAGGTGAGAGGTCTCACTCTGACCAGAGGTGACCAACTAACCACAGACCACAGTCCTCCAGCTCCCGTCACACCACTCCTGACTCCAAGATGAGCTGGCTGGGGTTATGAGAGTTCACTGCTAACCGACAACCTCTCACACACTGCCCTGGTAGATGCATATTACCACATCACCCATCCTTACAATGAGAGGGAACAAAGAGGTATATATTTTTAGGACAAGAGGAAGTGTCTTCTGTTACAGAACTCTGTAGAAGTCTGTCGGTCTGTCTGTCTACAGCTAGTTATGCCGTACCATCATTCTTCTTATTCTCTCTTTCACTTCCCTCTTGTTCTCTCTCCCTGTTTCTATGACCACAATGTTCATGCCTTGAAAACCATTACAAAAGCTCTACTGCACTACTCTTCATAACAGCTGTGCTGCTATCCCTGTCCCTCGTGGTCCCAGTTTTAATAGGACATGTCTGTCTGTCCCAGCAGGGAGAGCAGCAGTGGGTATTGAGTTCAGCTCAGGCTGAGACATTTAAATACAAAGAGTGACCCAAATCACAATCAAATCAAAATGTATTTGTCACATGCTTCATAAACAACAGGTGTTGTCTAACAGTGAAATGCGTATGGGCCTTTCCCAACAATGCAGAGAGAAAATAAATAGAAAACATTATGGAAAAATAATAAACACGAGGAATAAACACACAATGAGTAACAATGTGCAAGGGTAGCAGGTAATTAAGGTAGATATGTACATATACAATACCAGTCAAAAGTTTTAGAACACCTTCTCATTCAAGGCTTATTCTTTATTTTTACTATTTTCTACATTGTAGAATAATAGGGAAGACATCAAAACTATGAAATAACACATGGAATAATGTTGTAACCAAAAAAGTGTTGAACAAATCAAAATATATTTGAGATTTGAAATTCTTCAAATAGCCACCCTTTCCTTGATGTCACAAACTCTTGGCATTCTCTCAACCAGCTTCACCTGGAATTCTTTTTCAACAGTCTGGAAGAAGTTCCCACATATGCTGAGCACTTTTTGGCTGCTTTTCCTTCACTCTGCGGTCCAACTCATCACAAACCATTACAATTTGGTTGAGGTCAGGGGATTGTGGAAGCTAGGTCATCTGATGCAGCACTCCAACATTCTCCTTCTCTGTAAAATAGCCCTTACACAGACTGGAAGTGTGTTGGGTCATTGTCCTGTTGAAAAACAAATGATAGCCCCACTAAGCCCGAACCAGATGGGATGGCATATAGCTGCAGAATGCTGTGGTAGCCATGCTGGTTAAGTGTGCCGTGAATTCTGAATAAATCATAGACAGTGTCACCAGCAAAGCACCTCCACACCACAACACCTCCTTTTTGCTTTATGGTGGGAAAAACACATGCGGAGATCATCCGTTCACCCACACACGGCAGTTGCAACCAAAAATCTCCAATTTGGACTCCAGACCCAAGGACAAATTTCCACAGGTCTAATGTCCATTGCTCGTGTTTCTTGGCCCAAGCAAGTCTCTTCTTATTATTGATGTCCTTTAGTAGTTGTTTCTTTGCAGCAATTCGACCATGAAGTTCTGATTCACACAGTCTCTGAACAGTTGATGTTGAGATGTGTCTGTTACTTGAACTCTGTGAAGCATTTATTTGGGCTGCAATTTCTGATGCTGGTAACTCTAATGAACTTATCCTCTGCAGCAGAGGCAACTCTGGGTCTTCCATTCTGGTGGGGGTCCTTATCCCCGGATTCCTACCGCAAACTAAACATTTTCATCATGATCTTCACAACTAGCTAACCGCAATCCCGGATGACTACTCCTGGCTAGCGTTTCCATCCCAGAGCAAGCACCAATTTAGCTTGAAGCTAGCCCGGCCAGGGCTCCTGTGCAACCACCGAAGCATACTCCTGGGCAACAATATCGGCCTGCTAGTTACCAAGAGCAACTTGGAACCCTACTAATTCCACTACTGGTCTATCGACATCACCGCACAAAGATGCAAAAACAGACCCAAAGGCTAACTTTCTAGCCCCTGCTATCTGTTTGCTTGCTAACCCGGTCTGCTAACTGCTAAACTGTCAGGCCCTGGTCTGCTAACTGCTAGCTTGACTGCCCGGTCTGCTAACTACTAGCCCTTGCTAACTGCTTGCTTGCTAACCCGGTCTGCTAACTGCTAGCTTGCCCTGGTCTACTAACTGCTAGCCCATGCTAATTGCTTGCTTGCTAACCCGGCCTGCTAACTGCTAACTTGCCCTGGTCTACTAGCTGCTAGCTTGTTTAGCTCCGGCCTACTAACTATTAGCATGTTAGCCTGCTAACTGTCTGAATCGCCGTGTCCTCAGCCAGCCCAACCACTCACTGGACCCATATATTCTCTTGGCTACGCATGCCTCTCTCTAATATCAATATGCCTTGTCCATTACTGTCCTGGTTAGTGATTACTGTCTTAATTCACTGTAGAGCCTCTAGCCCTGCTCAATATGCCTTAACCAACCATGTTGTTCCACCTCCTACATATGCGATGACATCACCTGGTTTAAACATCTCTAGAGACAATATCTCTCTCTTCATTACTCAATGCCTAGGTTTACCTCCAATGTACTCACATCCTACCTTACCTTTGTCTGTACACTATGCCTTGAATCTATACTATCGTGCCCAGAAACCTGCTCCTTTTACTCTCTGTTCTAAACGTGCTAGACGGCCAGTTCACATAGTCTTTAGCTGTACCCTTATCCTACTTCTCCTTTGTTCCTCTGGTGATGTGGAGGTTAATCCAGGTCCTACAGTGCCTAGCTCCACTCCTACCCCCCAGGTGCTCTCATTTGTTGACTTCTGTAAACGTAAAAGCCTTGGTTTCATGCATGTTAACATTAGAAGCCTCCTCCCTAAGTTTGTTTTACTCACTGCTTTAGCATACTCTGCCAACCCAGATGTCTTAGCCGTGTCTGAATCCTGGCTTAGGAAAACCACCAAAAACCCTGAAATCTCCATTGCTAACGATAACGTTTTCCGCCAAGATAGAACTGCCAAAGGGGGCGGTGTTGCAATCTACTGCAAAGATAGAAAGTAATACAGAACTCTGCAGGCTAAGTCTGTACCCAAACAATTTGAGCTTCTACTTCTAAAAATTCACCTTTCCAGAAACAAGTCTCTCACTGTTGCCGCTTGCTATAGACCTCCATCTGCCCCCAGCTGTGCCCTCGAAACTATATGTGAACTGATTGCCCCCCATCTATCTTCTGAGCTTGTGCTACTAGGTGACCTAAACTGGGACATGCTTAACACCCCGCCATCCTACAAACTAAGCTTGATGCCCTCAATCTCACACAAATGATCAATGGACCTACCAGGTACAACCACAAATCAGTAAACACGGGCACCCTCATAGATGTCATCCTAACTAATTCGCCCTCCAAATACACCTCTGCTTTTTTCAGTCAAGATCTCAGCGATCACTGCCTCATTGCCTTTATCCGTAATGGATCTGCGACCAAATGACCACCTCTCATCACTGACAAACGCTCCCTGAAACACTTCTGCGAACAGGCCTTTCTAATCGACCTGGCCGGGGTATCCTGGAATGACATTGACCTCATCCCGTCAGTAGATGATGCCTGGCTATTCTTTAAAAGTGCCTTCCTCACCATGTTAAATAAGCATGCCCCTCTCAAAAAATGTAGAACTAGGAATAGATATAGTCCTTGGATCACGCCTGACCTGTCTGCCCTTGACCAGCACAAAAACATCCTGTGGCGTTCTGCATTAGCATCGAATAGCCCCCGTATTATGCAACTTTTCAGGGAAGTTAGTAACAAATATACACAGGCAGTTAGAAAAGCTAAGGCAAGCTTTTTCAAACAGAAATGTGCATTCTGTAGTACTAACTCAAAAAAAGTTCTGGGACACTGTAAAGTCCATGGAGAATAAGAGCACCTCCTCCCAGCTGCCCACTGTTCTGAGGCTAGGAAACATTGTCACCACCGATAAATCCGCTATAATTGAGAATTTCAATAAGCATTTCTATACGACTGGCCATGCTTTCCACATGGCTACCCCAACCCCGGTCAACTGCCCGGCACCCTCCACAGCAACCCGCCAAAGCCCCCACCATTTCTCCTTTACCCAAATCCAGATAGCTGATGTTCTGAAAGAGCTGCAAAATCTGGACCCCTACAAATCAGCCGGCTAGACAATCTGGACCCTCTCTTTCTAAAATTATCTGCCGAAATTGTTGCAACCCCTATTACTAGCCTGTTCAACCTTTCTTTCATATCGTCTGAGATTCCCAAAGATTGGAAAGCTGCCACAGTCATCCCCCTCTTCAAAGGGGGTGACACTCTAGACCCAAACTGCTACAGACCTATATCTATCCTACCCTGTCTTTCTAAGGTCTTCGAAAGCCTAGTTAACAGATTACTGACTATTTCGAATCCCACCATAACTTCTCCGCTATGCAATCTGGTTTCAGAGCTGGTCATGGGTGCACCCCAGCCACGCTCAAGGTTCTAAACAACATCAAAACCGCCATCGATAAGAGACATTACTGTGCAACCGTATTCATCGACCTGGCCAAGTCTTTCGACTCTGTCAATCACAACATTATTGGTACACTCGACAGCCTTGGTTTCTCAAATGATTGCCTCGCCTGGTTTACCAACTACTTCTCTGATAGAGTTCAGTGTGTCAAATCGGAGGGCCTGTTGTCTGGACCTCTGACAGTCTCTATGGGTGTGCCACAGGGTTCAATTCTCGGGCCGACTCTCTTTTCTGTAAACATCAATGATGTTGCTCTTGCTGCTGATGATTCTCTGATCCACCTCTACGCAGACGACACCATTCTGTATACTTCTGGCCCCTCCTTGGAAACTGTGTTAACTAACGTCCAGATGAGCTTCAATGTCATACAACTCTCCTTCTGTGGCCTCCAACTGCTCTTAAACACAAGTAAAACTAAATGCATGCTTTTCAATCGATCGCTGCCCGCACCTGCTTGCCCGTCCAGCATCACGACTCTGGACGGCTCTGACTTAGAATACGCGGACAACTACAAATACCTGGATGTCTGGTTAGACTGTAAACTCTCCTTCCAGACTCACATTAAGCATCTTAAATCCAAAATTAAATCTAGAATCGGCTTCCTATATCACAACAAAGCATCCTTCACTCATGCTGCCAAACATACCCTCGTAAAACTGACCATCCTACCGATCCTCGACTTCGGTGATGTCATCTATAAAATAGCCTCCAACACTCTACTCAACAAACTGGATGCAGTTTATCACAGTGCCATCCGTTTTGTCACCAAAGTCCCATACACTACCCACCATTGAGACCTGTACCCTCTTGTTGGTTGGCCCTCGCTTCATACTCGTCGCCAAACCCACTGGCTATCTACAGGTTATCTACACATCTCTGCTAGGTAAAGCCCCGCCTTATCTCAGCTCACTGGTCACCATAGCAGCACCCACTCGTAGCACGCGCTCCAGCAGGTATATCTCACTGGTCACCCCCAAAGGCAATTCCTCCTTTGGTTGTCTTTCCTTCCAGTTCTCTGCTGTCCATGACTGGAACGAATTGCAAAATTCTCTGAAGCTGGAGACTCACATCTCCCTCACTAGCTTTAAGCACCAGCTGTCAGAGCATTTTACAGATCACTGCACCTGTACTTATCCCATCTGTAAACAGCCCATCTATCTACCTACCTCATCCCCATACCGGTATACCCATACTTTCAAAGTTCTTGAAATGTTCCGCATTGACTGACATTCATCTCTTAAAGTAATGACGGACTGTTGTTTTTCTTTGCTTATTTGAACGGTTCTTGCCATAATATAGATTTGGACTTATTTGCGCTGTTCTTGCCATAATATGTATATGGTCTTTACCAAATATGGCTATCTTATATATACCAGCCCTGCCTTGCCACAACACAACTGATTGGCTCAAATGCATTAGGAAGGAAATACATTCCACAAATTAACTTTTAAGAAGACACACCTGTTAATTGAAATGCATTCCAGGTGACTACCTCATGAAGCTGGTTGAGAGAATGCCAAGTGTATGCAAAGCTGTCATCAAGGCAAACAGTGGCTATTTGAAGAATCTCAAATATAAAATATACCTTGATTTGTTTAACACTTTTGACCGGTAGTGTAGGTAGGGATAAAGTTAGTCAACAGGGCAGATAATAAACTGTAGCAGCAGTGTATGTGATGAGTCAAAAGAGTTCAATGCAGATAGTCTGGGTAGTTATTTGGTTAACTATTTAACTATTTAGCAGAGAGAACAGTCTTTGACTTGGGTAGCTGGAGTCTTTGACCATTTTTATGGCCTTCCTCTGACACCGCCTGGTATAGAAGTCCTGGATGGCAGGGAGCTCAGGCCCAATGATGTACTGGGGGCTCCCCTCTTTATCGCCTTGCGGTCAGATGCCAAACAGTTGCCATATCAAGCTGTGATACAGCCAGTCAAGATGCTTTCAATGGTGCAGCTGTATAACTTTTTGAGTATCTGACGGCCCCATTCCAAATCTTTTCAGCCTCATGAGGGGAAGAGGCTTTCTTTACAACTCTCTTGGTGTGTGTGAACCACGATAATTCCTTAGTGATGTAGACACCGAGGAACTAGAAGCTCTCAACCCGCTCCACTACGGCTCCGTCGATGTGGATGAGGGCGTGCTCGGCCCTCCGTTTCCCGTAGTCCACAATCAGCTCCTTTGTCTTGCTGACATTGAGGAAGAGGTTGTTGTCCTGGCACCACACTGCCAGGTCACTGACCTCCTCCCTATTGGCTGTTTTATTGTCGTCGGTGATCAGGCCAACCACCGTTGTGTCATCAGCAAACTTAATGATGGTGTTGGAGTCGTGCATGGCAATGCAGTCATAGGTGAACAGGGAGAACAGGAGGGGACTAAGCACGCACCCCTAAAGGACCCCTGTGTTGAGGGTCAGCATGACAGATGTGTTGTTGCCTACTCTCACCACCTGGGGGCGGCACATCAGGAAGTCCAGGATCCAGATCCAGTTGCAATAGAGATTGTGTCATCTGTGGATCTGTTGAGGTGGTATGCGAATTGAAGTGGGTCCAGGGTGTCTGGGATTATGGTGTTGATGTGAGCCATGACCAGCCTTTCAAAGCATTTCATGGCTACAGAAGTGAGTGCTACTGGGTAATAGACAGGTAGGCAGGTTACCTTGGTATTCTTGGGTACAGGGACTATGGTGGTCTGCTTGAAACATGTAGGTATTAGATAATGGATCAGAGAGAGGCTAAAAATGTCAGTGAAGATACTTGCCAGCTGTTCAGCGCATACTCTGATTACACGTCCTGGTAATCCGTCTGACCCTGCGGCCTTGTCAATGTTAACCTGTTTAAAAGGTCTTACTCACATTGGCTGTGGAGAGCGAGATCTCACAGTCATCCTGAACAGCTGGTGCTCTTATGCATGTTTCAGCGTTGCTTGCCTTGAAGCAGGCGTAGAAGGAATTTAGCTGGTCTGGTAAGATCGAGTCACTGGGCAGCTCACGGCTGGGTTTTCCTTTGTAATCCAACAACCCTAGGAACCTGTTGGAACATAAAAACCTAATTCAATGAGATTTCCGCATTAAATGTGGGAGAAAAATAACTAATGATAGAAGCCGGTCAGATATCACAAAAGGATTGTATGACAACAGATTGTGAGGTTGTTTGGATTCAATTACTTCAGCAATCCTCTAAACTGTGTGCTGAACAGGACTGGACTTGTCATGCTGCTGAATGCCCACTTTTCCCATCTGACACACCCATACTGTGACATAGAGTATAGGAAGCATGTAGAATTCTATGCATCAAACTGAGAGACATCTGATGGGTGATTTGATTTTATGTTACATGTTTTTTATCCAGTCAAGTAATGTGTAAACTAAGATGGTAAAAAAATGTGTTATGTGTTCTCAAATTGCCTGTAGTCAGAAGAGAACACAAGCACTGCAGTGGCTGTACATCTCAATATATGCTAGCTGGCTAGATATATACATATCCATTCCGACCAATCAGTGAAGAGATAGAAGTTGACTCCTGGAGGTTATCTCATACTATCAGGCTCTGAACAAACCAATCAATTCCAGTTTGTTTCTTGGGAGTAGGCTTCTTGTGATTACAACACAGAGAGGAATGTCTAGTATGGGCAGCAGAGGTAGCGTACCTGCTGGATCATTATCGGTAAAGGTCATCGGTACTGCTCGAATCAGTAGGGGTTGCTGATAACAAAGCCTATATATGGCCAGCATTGCACATACTGTATATAGACTTTCATTACCTGAGTATAACAATGACTTAACATAAGATTCCTCATTATGAAAGCTCTGTTGTTGTACCACTGGGCTTTCCAGAACCCCTTACAAGACCCAAGATGTTAACTTTCACCATACAACACCATCTCTAACCAAGCCTTAACTATGCTTAGATCTTACTATGCCTGACTAAATTCCCGAGCAGAACATATTCAGGTCAAATCTGATGTGATAAACAAGCAATAATGCAAGGACATTGTTGTTGATCAGGATGTGGCCTTGATGTACTTCCATTGTATTCATCAGTTGTGTAAAGTACTTAAGTAAAAATACTTAAAATTCCTACTTAAGTCGTTTTTGGGGGTATCCATACTTTACTTTACTATTTATATTTTTGACTACTTTTACTTTTACACATTCCTAAAGAAAATAATGTACTTTTTACGCCATATATTTTCCCTGAAACCCAAAAGTACTTATTACATTTTGAATGTAAGCAGGACATGAACATGGTCCAATTCATACACTTATCAAGAGAACATCCCTGGTCATCCCTACTGCCTCTGATATGGCGGACTCACTAAAAACACATGCTTGGTTTGTAAATTATGTTGGTGTGTGCCCCTGGCTATACGTAAATAAATAAAAACAAGAAAATGGTTCCGTTCTGATTGGCTTAATATAAGGAATTTGAAATGATTACTGTCTAAGTACTGTATATTTTAACAATTACATTTAGTTTTGATACTTAAGTATTTTTTAAAACCAAATACTTTTAGACTTTTACTCAAGTAGTATTTTACTGGGTGACTCACTTATACTTGAGTGTCACGTCTACTCCCGCTTCCCCTCTCCGGCGCTCAACGTTGCCAGTCTACTAACCACCGGTCATGGCAACCCTTCATTACGCACACCTGTGCCCCATCATGAGGCACACCTGGACTCCATCACTACCCTGTTTACTTCCCCTTTATCTAGCACCTCTTTGTTATCACCCACCAGGAAATAATGTTTATGTTTCCATGTTAGATGCTGCTCTTGTATCGGTCGGTGTCATTAAACTCACTAACTGCACTTGCTTCCTGACTACCTGCGTCTATGTTACAGAATATTGCCTCAGCGAACAGGGAGACCTACTTCGCCATCACCACGAGCCATGCCATGGCTTCCTCCTCCAGTGCTCCCTCTACTTTTCTCATCAAACGGGAGCCCCCACCACCGAGAGGTCCAAAGTTGCCACAGTTATTTCCCTGTTGACCGGCGGGTGTGGGAGAGAGGAGAGGAGGAGCTGGGTTCCTATGGGAGGTTCATGGCTCTGTTCAGAGGAGTTCAATCATCCACCGGACGGCAGAGAGGGGGTGAGCGACCTACTCCAAATACGGCAGGAGGACCAGACTGCTGCGGAGTACGCCCTCTCCTTTAATAGAGTGGCAGCATCCAGCGGATGGAATGAGCCGACACTCCACACCTTATTCAGAAGAGGATGCGTGAGGGAGTCCAGACAGAGCTGGCATGCCGAGACGACACCCTCTCATTGGACACCGTCTGGATAACCATCGCCTCTCTCCCTCCTTCGTTGACTGATCTGAGTCAGAGATTGAACCCATAGAGGTAGAGACCACATGTCTCCCTGCGTCTGAGCAACGCCGTCAGAGACAGCGGGGCTCTGTCCCTATTGTGGCCAAGAGGGACACAAGCTTCAACAGTGTCCGCTACACTCTAACCCGAGAGTCAGTAGATCAGAGGGACGGTCCAGTGATCACCCGTCTCCTGGGGTCGGTGTGAGTATTCCATCTTCACTCTCCGCCAAACTTTTTTTTAGTATCAATATCACTGGCTGTCCCTCATGTTTTGTTTCCACAGCTCTATGTGAACTCGGGTGCCGCTGGGAATTTTATTGACCAGGCCCTTGCCTCCTCCCTGAACATAACATCATACCCGCTCTCCTCTCAGTTTCCAGTTCAAGCGCTGGAAAACCGACCACTGGGATCTGGCACAGTGACACACATCACAGCATCACTCACAATCACCATGGGACTCCTGCACCAAGAAAGCCTCCCCTTCCTCATCATCCAGGCACCCATACACAGTCGTCCTCAGCCTCCCTGGCTGAGGATGGAGATTACGGCCTGGGGCACTCGGATGCCGGAAGACCTGCTTCCCTTACCCTGTGGTTCCACGTCAGTTGAGAGTCCTGTAGTTGCCCTCCAGGACAACATCCCAAAGGTTTACCAGGATCTCTCTTTGTGGCCAAGAAGGAGGGGGGTCTTCATCCATGTATTGACTACAGAGGTCTCAATGCCATCAACGCCAAGTACCGCTACCCCCTCCCGTTGGTGCGGCCGCCATTGAACAGCTCCATAGGGACCTGTTTTGTTTTTTTACCAAGCTGGACCTGCGGAGTGCCTACAATTTGATCTGCATCCAGGAGGGGGATGGAAGATGGCCTTCAGCACAGTGTCTGGGCATTACGAGTACTTGGTGATGCCTTATGGTTTGGCCAATGCTCTGTCGGTGTTCCATGCATTTGTGAACGGTCAGCCTCACTTCCGTCCTCAATCTAATGGGCTTGTGAGAGGATGAACCAGGAGCTGGGTAGGTTCCTGAGCAGTGTTCGTGTCGCCAACTCCATTCTCCTGTAAGTCGCACTGCTCCAGAGAATCCCAGGCGGGCTCCGGGACTCTCCCTGGGTCCACCGACCACCTCTCTATTTCGTCCCATGTTGTCACCTCCTCCAGACAGTGCTGCTCCTTACCACGCTGCTTGGTCCTTGGTTGGTGGGTGATTCTGTAATGGCCGTTGTTGGTGGAAGGAGAGGAGGACCAAAGCGCAGCGTGGTAAGTGTTCATATTCATATTTATTTAAACTCAGAACACTAAACAAAATAACAAAGAGAATGAAACGATACTGAAACAGTTCTGTAAGGTAACGAAAAACACTAAACAGAAAATAATCACCGACAAAACACAGGTGGGAAAAGGCTACCTAAGTATGATTCTCAATCAGAGACAACGAACGACACCTGCCTCTGATTGAGAACCATACCAGGCCAAACACATAAACACAACATAGAAAAAAGAACATATAGACTACCCACCCAAACCAAACTAAAACAAAGGAACTAAGGTCAGAACGTGACAACCGCAGTCTATGTGATCTATGAACTCTTTGTTGCCCCTCACGCCACTCTCTCTACCGCCCACTCATAGTCCTTCCTACTGCACCAAAGCTCTATCCCCAAGCCCTGACATGTCCCTGAGAACAGCAGTATCTCCCACTCCTACTTTGTTTTGCACTGATCTGTTAGCCTGGGGAGTTCTTGTTTTGAGGAAATAACAGATGTTAACATTTAGTGCCTTCAGAAAGTATTCATACCCCTTGACTTATTCCACATGTGTGCAAAATGGATTACATAGATTTTACTCTCACCCATTTACACACAATACCCCATAATGACAAAGTGAAAACATGTTTTAAAACTTTTGCAAATATATTCAATTAAATACAGATATCTAATTTACATAAGTATTCCCACCCTTGAGTCAATACTTTGTAGAAACACCTTTGGCGGAGATTAAAGCTATGGGTCTTTCTGGGTAAGTCTCTAAGAGCTTTCACTCCTGGATTGTGCAACATTTGCCCATTATTCTTTTCAAAACACTTGAAGCTCCGTCAAATTGGTTGATTATTTTCAGGTCTTTCGATATATTGTCAAGTCAATGTCGCCCTTCCCTGCAGTCAAATGACCAAATCGCCCGATAGTGTCCTCATGAGTGAAATGCTATTCATATTTTTCATAATCAACATAAAAATAAAGGACATCTGGTGTTTCTATGTCAAACGATGTCATATTTCAGTCTTCTGTGATGTATAGAAAGTGCAATCTTGGGATGCAAACTCAACATGTAATACATTTCAACTCTATATCTGACATGGTACAAGCCATGTGTGTGAGGTCCATACTTTTGTTTCAAAGTAGATTTGTTTAAGACGACCAAAAAACACTCTGCGTGACCCTCATTTAGCCCACTGCAGTAAATAGTTATTAAGTCAAAACTGTAACTCTCCCACTCAGGAACATTCACTGTCTTCTTGGTAAGCAACTCCAGTATAGATTTGGCCTTGTGTTTTTGGATATTATCCTGCTGAAATGTGAATTCCTCTCCCAGAGTCTGGTGGAAATCAACTGAACCAGGTTTTGCTTTAAGATTTTGCCTGTGCTTAGCTCCATTCTGTAATTTCTTTTTGATCCTGAAAAACTCCCCAGTCCTTAACGATTACAAGCCTACTCATAACATAATGCAGCCACCGCTATGCTTGAAAGTGTGGAGAGTGGTACTCAGTAATGTGTTGTATTTGATTTTCCCCAAACATAACACATAACATAATAGGACAAAAAGTGAATTGCTTTGCCAAATGTGTTGCAGTATTACTTTAGTGCCTTGTTGCAAACAGGATGCATGTTTTGGAATATGTTTATTCTGTACAGGCTTCCTTCTTTTCCCTCTGTCAATTAGGTTAATATTGCGGAGTAACTACAAAGTAGTTGATTCATCCTAATTTTTCTTTTTTTTAAAAATCATTTAAGGGGGGGGGGTGAGAAGGATTGCTTTATCCTATCCTAGGTATTCCTTGAAGAGGTGGGGTTTCAGGTGTCTCCGGAAGGTGGTGATTGACTCCGCTGTCCTGGCGTCGTGAGGGAGTTTGTTCCACCATTTTGGGGCAAGAGCAGCGAACAGTTTTGACTGGGCTGAGCGGGAACTGTACTTCCTCAGTGGTAGGGAGGCGAGCAGGCCAGAGGTGGATGAACGCAGTGCCCTTGTTTGGGTGTAGGGCCTGATCAGAGCCTGGAGGTACTGCGGTGCCGTTCCCCTCACAGCTCCGTAGGCAAGCACCATGGTCTTGTAGCGGATGCGAGCTTCAACTGGAAGCCAGTGGAGAGAGCGGAGGAGCGGGGTGACGTGAGAGAACTTGGGAAGGTTGAACACCAGACGGGCTGCGGCGTTCTGGATGAGTTGTAGGGGTTTAATGGCACAGGCAGGGAGCCCAGCCAACAGCGAGTTGCAGTAATCCAGACGGGAGATGACAAGTGCCTGGATTAGGACCTGCGCCGCTTCCTGTGTGAGGCAGGGGCGTACTCTGCGGATGTTGTAGAGCATGAACCTACAGGAACGGGCCACCGGGCCACTCCGGCAACTGAGTTAGGAAGGACAGCTGTGTCTTTGTAGTGACTGGGTGTATCGACACACCATCCAAAGTGTAATCAATAACTTCACCATGTTCAAAGGGTTATTCAAAGTCTGCTTTCTTATTTTTACCCATCTACCAATGCGAGGCATTGGAAAACACCCTAATAATAATAATTCTGGTAGAAGATCCCTGCCGGGGTGGCAGGTAGCCTAGTGGTTAGAGCATTGGGCCAGTAACCGAATGGTTTCTGGATCAATCTCTGAGCTGACAAGGTGAAAATCTGTTGTTCTGCCTCTGAACAACAAGGCAGTTACCCCACAGTTCCCTGGTAGGCTGCCATTGTAACTACACATCTGACTTGCCTAGTTAAATAAATTAAGATGTTTCATGGGTCATGGTTTCAATTTCATTCATGTAGACGACTTACCCAGTCTGGTCATTATGGAGACAGTGCCTTTCAAATGAATTTGATTGGTGACCATCACGGATTCAAATAGCCCAAGGGGGTAGTCAGTTGAAATAAACTGATTGAAGACCATTGGAGCTGCCTGACAAGGATCGCCTATTTACAGATTCCTGGCGCCAGCAGTAGATCATAATTGGCCAAATAATTGTTCTCGGACATTTAATTGTATTGCCAAAACGGATTACATAAAATACATGTGAAAAAGCCAAAGACCACGAAGGAAATGTATAAATAAACTGAATAAGCCACAATCACATCTAAGAGTTCTTCAAACGAGTTTCTTTGTTTCAAATAGACTACAGTTTTTTTTTCATAGAAGCACAGACTATTGTTGTTGACGTGCATCATAAACTATATATTGCACAATCACAATACAGCCAGCAACAACGCTAAGAGATGATAACTTCGAACGCGGAGTGGCTCATCTTGTGGAACTAACCACGAGCCGAGCCGCACATCCTCACATGCGCGCGCTCTCCAGCTACAGGCGCGCGGCCGTCCCAGGACAGTATAAAAATCCCGGCGAACTGTCCCAAGAGCACGGAAAGAACTGGATTTCTTAGGTGAGTGAGGAGTGGGGACAACTAATGGGCACCATATAGTCTACAAACGCGCTTTTGTCATGAGTGAAAGAGCTAGTTTTTAGTAGAAATATAAAGCATCTCTTAAAGTAGGCGAGATTTCATACCGAGATAGAGACTACTTATAAATTATTACATTAAGGTCAGGCTACTGTAGCCTACACATTGGCATTGCAAAGCAAGTAATCCATCTTCTGACTGTAGTGTGCAGATTAACCAGACCAAATGTATGGTAAAACTGTTAAAACTAGATTATTTGTAGGGGAAACTACAATACCTTATTAGTTTTTTAGCATAATGACTGGATTTAAAGTTTAATCTGAAACTTTTAATTGCATAGAACTAGTTTAGTTGCTATTCTAAAATAGCTCAGTGAGTACAGTTATGGACATTTAGCGTCCATGAAAGGTTATTTTTCCTATGTAAAGTATTCTACTTTAAAAAAAAAAAATATTCTGCCAATTATTCCAATGTATCTTTGTATATCTTTGTATTTATTTTCTATAGCTCTGATAGACAACCACTGTCTGACATGGTTCTATGTCTGTTTTCATAGGTGTATCTGTCTGTCAATCAATCATGAAGGCTGTGGCAATAATCCTTGCTCTGGCAGTCATCTCTGGTAAACCTGGGTTTACACTGTTCCCTTTTGACACTGTTATCAATTTATACAGTGCCTTGCAAAAGTATTCATACCCCTTGAATTTCTTCACATTTTACTGTGTTAGAAAGTGGGATTAAAATGGACTTAATTGTAATTCATTACAATTAACGACTATATTTTTGTTATAAATGGTTTATTAATCTTTTTTTAAATGTTTGAATTTGTCTTCTACTTTGACATTACAGATGCTGAGTAGATTGCTGACAATGAAATACATTTTAATGCCACGCTGTAACACGATCAAATGTGAAGAAAAGGCACTGTATATACAGAATATATATATTTAGTATTAGTAAACTGTATATACAGTATATATATATATATATATATATATATTTAGAATTAGTCAACTGTATATACAGTATATATATATATATTTAGTATTAGTCAACTGTATATATAGTATACATATTTAGTATTAGTCAACTGTATATATAGTATATATATTTAGTATTAGTCAACTGTATATATATTTAGTATTAGTCAACTGTACGTACATGAATGCATTTACTGACTCCTTGCTGAAATCAGTCTTTAAGATCAACTCTTACAATACTGTAACACTTGTATAATTAGGCTTCATACTGTACCAAGGCTCCACAACCCCCCCTGATGGTGTATATTATGGACACCTCACCTCAGAGCTCTCTATCTCCCCCTGCAGGCTGCCATGCCCGCGCCGTGCGCCAGGCAGAGGCCCTCCAGACCCACTGGGAGGAGAACGTTGAGCGCTTCTGGACCTACGTGTCTGAGATCAACAGCAGAGCCGACGGACTGGTAGAGAACCTCAAAGCCTCCCAGCTCAGCAGAGAACTTGAGTGAGTGGCACATTGTAACACTATTTCATTCTGAAGTGATATAGGCTCATACACTTTACTTCATCGCTCTCCATTATCACCTTGTGCTGTGTGACTGTCCCTGACCATGCCTCCCTGCTTTCCCCCTCTCTCCCCAGTCCTCCCCCTGTGTCCCTGACCATGCCTCCCTGCTTTCCCCGTCTCTCCCCCGTCCTCCCCCTGTGTCCCTGACCATGCCTCCCTGCTTTCCTCCTCTCTCCCCCGTCCTCCCCCTGTGTCCCTGACCATGCCTCCCTGCTTTCCCCCTCTCTCCCCAGTCCTCCCCCTGTGTCCCTGACCATGCCTCCCTGCTTTCCCCCTCTCTCCCCAGTCCTCCCCCTGTGTCCCTGACCATGCCTCCCTGCTTTCCCCCTCTCTCCCCCGTCCTCCCCCTGTGTCCCTGACCATGCCTACCTGCTTTCCCCCTCTCTCCCCAGTCCTCCCCCTGTGTCCCTGACCATGCCTCCCTGCTTTCCTCCTCTCCCCAGTCCTCCCCCTGTGTCCCTGACCATGCCTCCCTGCTTTCCTCCTCTCTCCCCCATCCTCCCCCCTGTGTCCCTGACCATGCCTCCCTGCTTTCCCCTCTCTCCCCCATCCTCCCCCTGTGTCCCTGACCATGCCTCCCTGCTTTCCTCCTCTCTCCCCCGTCCTCCCCCTGTGTCCCTGACCATGCCTCCCTGCTTTTCGCCTCTCTCCCCGTCCCTCCCCCTGTGTCCCTGACCATGCCTCCCTGCTTTCCCCCTCTCTCCCCCGTCGTCC
Organism: Oncorhynchus masou masou; assembly: GCF_036934945.1. Classification (NCBI taxonomy): domain Eukaryota; kingdom Metazoa; phylum Chordata; class Actinopteri; order Salmoniformes; family Salmonidae; genus Oncorhynchus; species Oncorhynchus masou. Next base: position 74,528,260 of record NC_088240.1, on the reverse strand, counting down.
CCCCTGTGTCCCTGACCATGCCTCCCCTCTCTCCCCTGTCCTCCCCCCTGTACCCTGTGTCCCCCTGTGTCCCTGACCATGCCTCCCCTCTCTCCCCTGTCCTCCCCTCTGTACCCTGTGTACCCCTGTGTCCCTGACGATGCCTCCCCTCTCTCCCCTGTCCTCCCCCTGTACCCTGTGTCCCTCTATGTCCCTGACCATGCGTCACAGCTTTCCCCTCTCTCCCCTGTCCTCCCCCTGTACCCTGTGTCCCTCTATGTCCCTGACCATGCGTCCCCTCTTTCTCCTTTCCCCCCCATCCTCCGCCCTGCACCCCTGTGTCTCCTGAGTTCCCAGACAATGCCTCCCCTCTTTCTCCTCCGTCCTCCCCCCTGTACCCCTGTGTCCCCTTATGTCTACCTCTACCCACTTTGTGACCATCTCTGACCATGCCTCCCTCTCCGCAGCACCCTGATCACTGACACCGTGGCTGAGCTGACCGTGTTCAGGGAGGACATCCAGACCAAGTTGGGGCCCTACGCCCAGGACACAGCCGCCTTGCTGGGCCAGGACCTGCAGCTTCTGACCACCAAGCTCCAGACCGACATGGTTGATGCCAAGGAGCGCAGCACACAGTACCTGGGAGAGCTCAAGACTATGATGGAGCAGAATGCTGATGATGTCCACAACCGCGTCAACACCTACACCCGCAAACTGAAGAAACGCCTTAACAAGGACACAGAGGAGATCCGCAAGTGAGTATAGATGGCAACAGCTAATGTACTGTAACAGCTTGATCCAACATAGAATAATATGTCTTCCAAGTGATGCTAACCCCCTCTGCCTCTCCCACTCAGCACCGTGGCTACCTACCTGGGAGAAATTCAGTCCCGTACCTCCCAGAACATGGATCTCATGAAGGAGCGTGTGGAGCCCTTCGTGAGTCAGGCCCACGACACCGCCGCCCAGAGGCTGGGCAGCTTCACTAACCTTCTGAAGAACCAGGCCCAGGACCTGAGCCAGCAGGTCTCCACCCAGGCTGAAGGCATGCGCAAGCAGCTGGAGGCCACCGCCGAGGACCTGCGCACCACCCTGGAGGGCAAGATCGATGAGCTCAGCAGCCTGATCGCCCCCTACGCCGCCAAGATCCGTGAGCAGCTCCAGACCGCCATGGACAAGGTCAAGGAGACCGCTGTCTAAATGGACCCAGGGGAGGGAGGGGTTTGGAGGACTGGTGTCCCACCACTACACCCCTGTTTAAGTAGGGGTGGGGGATGTGAAGCACTGGGCCACCATTCACCTAGCTACCACAGAGAGGGGGAGTGAGTTAAGTGTTACTGATGCTGTTTTCACTGTGTTGGCACTGTGTGTTTTGGTTGAGGGGGGTTGATAGAGAGAGAGGGGTGAGGATGACAGAGCTTTGAAGGGGTCTTGAGCAGACAAAAAGTCCTTTATGTCTGTTCAGGCCTGTTCAAACACACAAGAGGCCATTGTTTTTAACCTGCTTCGCTTGTCTTCCTCATTATAAGTGCTCTAGATGTCTCCTCCAAATTGTTCTACTAATCTGCATCAGGTTTCTAAGGCTGCTGTATGGGATACAAGTGGGGTTGAAACAGTATCTAACAATCGTGAGCCAAATTGTCTCCGGCCCATTCTAGCGCTGTCCTTCATTTCAATAACTGCACTGAATTAAGACTGGACTTATCTCCGGCACTAGCATCAGTCTGTCCAGAACCAGTTCCTTGCTTGTCTGTGATGCTGTATCTACACCTGCTTTGTAGGCTCTGTATTTGTTGTGATTCATATAGGAGTGTATTTACTATGACTGTGATATGACGCGAATATGACAATGAAACTAAAAGGTATACTTCACAGGGTCCATATACTACCTGTCTGTATTAATTCAGTTTGGCCAGAGTGTCTCTGCCACTTCACAATGTAACACGCCCTGCTGCTCCCTGCTGCTCACTGTTCGTCTGGCTGTTTGGCTGTCTGGCTGACTGCAGTGTGCTCCCTAGCGCTGCGGAAATAAAATATGCTTGTTGCTCAATTGTCAGTGTTCTTTACTTGTCAAACATTTATCAACTTTTTTCAACTTTTACATTTATTTGTATTTACAATGACACATGAGGTAGTTAATATAGCTGAATAGATGGATCTTCATCTTACAATTTATGGTTGATGAACACACAAAGCAAATCATGTATAAATTCCCTCTATCATGCACCATGTTCTGATAACAATGATAAGCTGAACCAGGTTATTTACAGCTGGGGTTGGAGCGAGAACCTACAGGAGGGTAGCTCTCCGGGAACAGGGTTGGAGCGAGAACCTACAGGAGGGTAGCTCTCCGGGAACAGGGTTGGAGCGAGAACCTACAGGAGGGTAGCTCTCCGGGAACAGGGTTGGAGCGAGAACCTACAGGAGGGTAGCTCTCCGGGAACAGGGTTAGAGCGAGAACCTACAGGAGGGTAGCTCTCCGGGAACAGGGTTGGAGCGAGAACCTACAGGAGGGTAGCTCTCCGGGAACAGTGTTGGAGCGAGAACCTACAGGAAGGTAGCTCTCCGGGAATAGGGTTGGAGACACCTGACATACAATAATTCAGTTTTGGTCTTTATAAACCACAATGTAAGTTGAATTGCGATCGTTAGGTTATAATGTCACGTAACATCACATCTGGAGGCCCCAGAAATTGGTTGGACAGAATGTTTTCTTTTCTATCATGTTTTCCCATCCCCAGATCCAATGTCTTGAACCCCGAAACACCAACCCTAAAACCCCTGTAGGCAGTTCTCTACTACCTGTACACTCATAAACACACACGTTCCTTATAATACACTTTCTTCAGGCTGTTGTTACATACATTTATAGGGATAACTTCTACAAGGGAAATGTCTGATGATTTCCTTCTCCCTTCTCCCTTCCTTCTCCCTAACCCTCATCCCCCTTTCACCATTTCTTTTAGGACCCTCCCCCACCACCCATACACCCCTCTCCACACACACTGTCAATTCCTCTCCTAATCTTTACAGATGGTGCTTGATTGACCAAACACTAAAGGACATTCCACCCCCTCCTGCCCTGCAGGTCTTTCTTTCTATTTTGTCCCCTTTCCTCCCTCCTTCCGTACCTCCCTCCCTCTCTCCCTGCTTCCCCGGTCCTGGCTTGTTGGGATCTGCTCTCACATTCCTTTCTCGTTATCCCAGCAGGTTTCAGGAACCATATTTGTGTTTTCATCTACTACAGTTGAAGTCGGAAGTTTACATGCACCTGAGCCAAATACATTTAAACTCTGTTTTTCACAATTCCTGACATTTAATCCTAGTAAAAATTCCCTGTCTTAATTTTAAGAATGTGAAATGTCAGAAAAATAGTAGAGAGAATGATTTATTTGAGCTTTTATTTCTTTCATCACATTCCCAGTGGGTCAGAGGTTTACATACACTCAATTAGTATTTGGTAGCATTGCCTTTAAATTGTTTAACTTGGGTCAAATGTTTCAGGTAGCCTTCGACAAGCTTCCCACAATAAGTTGGGTGAATTTTGGCCCATTCCTCCTGACAGAGCTGGTGTAACTGAGTCAGGTTTGTAGGCCTCCTTGCTTGCACATGCTTTTTTAGTTCTGCCCACAAATTTTCTATAGGATTGAAGTCAGGGCTTTGTGATGGCCACTCTAATACCTTGACTTTTTCTGTCCTTAAGTCATTTTGCCACAACTTTGGAAGAATGCTTGGGGTCATTGTCCATTTGGAAGACTCATTTGCGACCAAGCTTAAACTTCTTGACTGATGTCTTGAGATGTTGCTTCAATATATCCACATAATTTCCCTTCCTTGTGATGCCATCTATTTTGTGAAGTACACCAGTCCCTCCTGCAGCAAAGCACCCCCACAACATGATGCTGCCACCCCCGTGCTTCACGGTTGGTATGGTGTTCTTTGGCTTGCAAGCCTCCCCCTTTTCCTCCAAACATAACGATGGTCATTATGGCCAAACAGTTCTATTTTTGTTTCATCAGACCAGAGGACATTTCTCCATAAAGTAAGATCTTTGTTCCCATGTGCAGTTGCAAACCGTAGTGTGGCTTTTTTATGGCGGTTTTGAGGCAGTGTCTTCTTCCTTGCTGAGCGGCATTACAGGTTATGTCGATATAGGACTCGTTTTACTGTGGATATAGATACTTTTGTACCTGTTTCCTCCAACATCTTCACAAGGTCCTTTGCTGTTGTTCTGGGATTGATTTGCACTTTTCACACCAAAGTACGTTCATCTCTAGGAGACAGAACACGTCTCCTTGATGAGCGGTATAACGACTGCGTGGTCCCATGGTGTTTATACTTGCATACTATTGTTTGTACAGATGAACGTGGTACCTTCAGGCATTTGGAAATTGCTCTCAAGGATGAACCAGACCTTTTAAGGTCTTAGCTGATTTCTTTTGATTTTCCCATGATGTTAAGCAAAGAGGCACTGAGTTTGAAGGTAGGCCTTGAAATACATCCACAGGTACACCTCCAATTGACTCAAATGATGTCAATTAGCCTATCAGAAGCTTCTAAATCCATGACATAATTTTCTGGAATTTTCCAAGCTGTTTACAGGCATAGTCAACTTAGTATATGTAAACTTCTGACCCACTGGAATTGTGATACAGTGAATTATAAGTGAAATAATCTGTCTTCTAAACAATTGTTGGAAAAATTACTTGTGTCATGCACAAGTAGATGTGCTAACCGACTTGGCAAAACAATAGTTTGTTAACAAGAAATTTGTGGCGTGGTTGAAAAACTAGTTTTAATGACTCCAACCTAAGTGTATGTAAACTTCCGACTTCAACTGTATGTTTATAGATAGTCCATCCTTCTCTCCCGTCTAAGATACACAGACGTGCACGAAGGTACACACGCAGGACATAGGTACACACGCAGGACATAGGTACACAAATGCTTTTTATGGATCTATAATTTTTGCAATTTGACTTGTAATATCGCTGACCTTGCTGCTATCTTGGACAGAGTCTGTGTTGCAAAATAGATTTTATCTAAGAGATTTTAGGTTTATACCTAGATAAATCGTGTTTGAAAAGAGCATGTAAACACCAGAAACACACAGTAATAGTAAGTTATTCTGTCAGAGCAAACAAAGCATGGAGTTGTTTGAGTGTAGTTAATTAACAGAAAGTGTGCGTCACAAAGTTTGCCTCTGAAGCGTAGGATAGAGGCCAGCAAGTAAACACTTAGGCTGGAAGCCAGGCAGTGAAGGCCACCACTTATCCCTCCTCTCTGCTCTACCAATCCCCTACTGCAAAAAGCACTTACACCTACAATACTTTAGTATTGTTGTTAATGGTAGTTTTAATAAACTAAACCAGGTTAATTCTCACTGTATACAATAGCACTATGGGCATCTTTATTTTTGAAGTTGAAGCACCGTTTCGTGATCAAGTCTATAAATATGAACACAAACACCTTAAAATGTGCTCACACATCCTTTTTTTAACCAGGAAAAAAACAGTAGAAAAAATACTCCATGCAAGCAATAAATGTGTCTCGTAAACCTCCCCCCCCACTCAACCCTAACCAAAAGTAGCATACCGTTTCAAGTGTGTGACCTTGTATTCAATTAGAAGACAAGAAGAGCAACAATGACTACAATGACCTCTCCCCTAAATCAGGTCACACTCCTAATAACAACCTCTGTGTTGAAGTGCATTGCATACAACTTCATTGAAGGTGAGTAAGTTATTGAGTCACAATTAGTTTCTGTTCCTCCTTTACTGGAAGGCCGTGTTTGGGTGAAGTGTCCTACACTATAGTAAACCCTGGATGTATTTGTAACGGTCTGGCCAAAGAGAAAACAGGAAAACCACAAGCATTCTGCCAGTCAGCACTTCTTCTCACATACTATACTGCAGCTCCTGGGTGTCTCTGGCTCCGGCTGAAGCAACAAAGGGCTCCAGCTAGCAGGTGTTGGCATAGCAAAAGCCACAGTAACCCCCGACAACTCCCCCACAGAGATTTGACCTCTTACTCCCCTTCCTCCCTCTCTTCCCCCATCTTGGTGCTGGAACACAAACCATCACCTCAGGAGCCCTTTGGCAAAAGAAGGGAAAAACAGTCTTTTCTCAGCCAGCTTGTTATTGCAGTTCCTGAGCGAGGAGACAGGCACGTTCACGCCTCATGAGGGAGACAGGCACGTTCACGCCTCACGAGGGAGACAGGCACGTTCACGCCTCACGAGGGAGACAGGCACGTTCACGCCTCACGAGGGAGACAGGCACGTTCACGCCTCACGAGGGAGACAGGCACGTTCACACCTCACGAGGGAGACAGGCACGTTCACGCCTCACGAGGGAGACAGGCACATTCACGCCTCACGAGGGAGACAGGCACGTTCACGCCTCACGAGGGAGACAGGCACGTTCACGCCTCACGAGGGAGACAGGCACGTTCACGCCTCACGCATCACACAAAGACACTCTGCCACAGCTGAGGAATGGGGACTGTGTGATTAAGAGGTGCAAGACAATGGTCATCTGTGCATCATAATAGGGTTTCATATGGCTAAAGCCATCAGCACCAACTGGGCTCCCTGCCGTGGGCAGCAAGGGGCTGGTTGTAAAGAGGGAAGTGCTGCAATGAGGAAAACATACATACCCCTCCAGCACTAATGAGAGGTTACTATAGTTCAACAAACTGTAGTCCACTACCTCTGTATGCTCCAACACAGAGAATGACCTTCTAGACTTACTTCCCTATTTTAAGAATAGTGCAAATAAAGCCATAAGACTCTCGAGTCAAATAACTACAAATCTGGTGTTTTCAGAGTTGTGTCTATGTGATTATTTACACCAAACCCATGTACCACACCAAACATTTACATTTACATTTAAACATCACACACACACACACACACACACACACACACACACACACACACACACACACACACACACACACACACACACACACACACACACACACACACACACACACACACACACACACACACACACACACACACACACACACACACAGACTGACACCCACAAAAAATAAGAAGTTGACATAGACTTTGCCAGACTTTGTAGTTCTTGGACGTGGAGTTACGTATAGGCTATTCCAGTACTGTAGAGGTTTGTTGACCCCAGCTTCTCTCTCTTGGAGACAGCACGGAGGAGCACTAATATAATGGACTTCTATCAGATTTACATAACACTGGACAAATATGATGCTGTGCATTTTATATCACATGACAACACTGATAACACAGATCTGCGTGTGAGGTCAGTGAAGGGTAATGGCACTGAAATTAGATCAGAGGGGAAGAAGCGCACATGTTAAAGGACTAATTTATATATTATGAAATAGATAGGTGTCAATAACGATTCCATCACAGCTTTCATCTATTCAGAGAAGTCAGAACAGGGATGTCTTCAGGGAAGGGAGGAGGGAAGGATGGAATGGGGCCCAAATTCTTGCCTTGCCAAAAAGACTAAGGGCTGGATTCAATCCGCATTGCCAGAAGATCTACTTTAAAATTCAAAGGTCATTGAATGCAGTCAACGCAACGATGGGAACACTGGCTTTAATTATCAGTCGCAGATCTTCAGTGTTATGGATTGAATAGAGCCCTAAACAGACTGGTCTGCTGGACTCAGAGACAGATCTGCACTGTCAATGCAGTGCTGTTTAGTGATGCCACTGTAGAACTGTATCAATATCTTAGCTCAGTAGTATCTTGTGACCTAGTTTAATGGCCTTAGTCCACTTTAGGTCTGTATCTCTGTGCACTCACAGTCTGATGATTTACAATGGATATTTTATGACGAATTAATATCACATTTTAAAACCTAAGGCAGGATGAAAACCCCCCCAGATCAGACTGTGAATTACAGATCTAGTCAAATAAATATATTCCCACAAAATCAGATTAAATAAGTGTGGTTTGAAACCAGACCATACCTCAGCTGGGCTCTCCGAAAAAGGGAGATGGGGGAGTGTTGGTTAATCTGGATGAGAAGGTGGGAGTAGGCCACTCTTGGCGTGCTCTTCATTGGGCGATGCGGGGTCACCATAGGTCAGAAATGGTGACTACTGATTACGTCAGCGTCCTGGGATATATAGAGGGACTCCGTCAGTCTGTCAGACACACTGGGGTTATTTTCTCTCTGAGACAGAACACAGGTAAGATTAACCTACTTTTCACTGGCATTCTGGAGACTTCCTTTCATTGTTTTTACTTCAAATGTCTATCTTTGCATGTGTTTGCTCTTATCTGAGCAAACACATAGGTCGGTATATCTGTGACTTTTGTTCAGTTTATTTACCAAATATAAATGCACGAGATTGTCGCCAATGCAGTTGTTTATTTTATACCCCAAACTTTCCATAAAATCTATACCCGTCTCTCAAAATCCATTTGCGGTATTGTGCTGACATCTAGGTGTAGTTATACAGTGGGAAAGACATCCAGCCTACCTTCTGTTTCTGAGCGCCATTCCAATGCTGAAGACAGATATTAATATAATAAATGGTTATGTTAGTCTACTAATTTAATCAAATGCAGGTCAAGTTTAATCTAAAATGTAAAATGTAAGTTTTTTTTTCTTGCTAATGTGAAGCCACCAATCGAAGATGTGTGATGGCTAGAGAACGCAAAGGGAGCTGTCCACTGTGCTGACCGCACGGGAGCGCTCTTTCACTAGCCACACGTGCAGCTGAACGGTTTCAGCTATAACACATAACAGCTTCTGATCATTTCCACTTGTTTAGCACAGCTCCTGGTGAAGCCCTGACAGCGTAACGCTTCAATTTTGTTTTAACTCATAACTAACTCATCATGCAAACCTTTTTATGATGGAGGATATTAAAGGCAGGGTGTTTTGTTACTAAATTTGTCCTTCGCTTGCAGCCAACAGTCAATATGAAACTGTCCATTGCCATTGCCGTGTTGATGCTTGTGTTCGCCGCACACACAGGTATGAAGCCCTACCCTTTTAGGCATCCATTACACTCCAACTCTATCTAGTCATTACCATTGCTCCTTCACCTCCTTCACCTCCTTCAATACTTGTGTCAATACTAATGCATTATCACTGGTGACACGTGTGTGATGTTTCTCTATCACACAAACACATGCACATGTACTAAAGTCTGACCTCAAATACACTTCAATACAAATGTATTATTATGAACACACTTGTACCATCTCTCTCTCTCTCTCTCTCTCTCTCTCTCTCTCTCTCTCTCTCTCTCTCTCTCTCTCTCTCTCTCTCTCTCTGTCTCTCTCTCTCACTCTCTGTCTCTCTGTCTCTCTCTCTCTCTGTCTCTCTCTCTCTCTCTCACTCTCTGTCTCTCTCTCTCTCTCTCTCTCTCTAACTCTCTCTCTCTCTCTCTCTGTCTCTCTCTCTCACTCTCTGTCTCTCTGTCTCTCTCTCTCTCACTCTCTGTCTCTCTGTCTCTGTCTCTCTCTCTCTCTCTCTCTCTGTCTCTGTCTCTCTCTCTCTCTACCTCTCTGTCTCTCTCTCTCTCTCTGTCTCTCTCTCTCACTCTCTGTCTCTCTCTCTCACTCTCTGTCTCTCTGTCTCTCTCTCTCTCTGTCTCTCTCTCTCACTCTCTGTCTCTCTCTCTCTGTCTCTCTCTCTCTGTCTCTCTCTCACTCTCTCCACCTTCCTGTCTTCATGATGAAGCCCCCTCTCTCTCTCTCTCTCTCTCTCTCTCTCTCTCTCCCTCCACCTTCCTGTCTTCATGATGAAGCCCTCTGTCTCCCCATTTTCCTGACTATTTCCAGTTCTCTGTTCATAGATCTAACACTCTCCCCTTCTGTTCATAGTTCTAACACTCTCCCCTTCAGTTCATAGTTCTCACCCTGCCTCCTTTCTCTCTCTCTACAGACGCTCAGGAGGATGAGAAGACCATTGAGGAGCATTTCACCAACTTCGGCAATCAGATGAAGGACCTAGGTGAGGACCTGACCGTCAAGACCAAGGACATAGTTGAAAAGATTGGGGACAGCGAGTTCGTCACCAAAACCAGGTACACGCACACACACACACACACACACACACACACACACACACACACACACACACACACACACACACACACACACACACACACACACACACACACACACACACACACACACACACACACACACACACACACACACCCCAAAACATAACCCAACATTAAATTAATTGGAGATCTACATTAGTACTCTGAAATAATTAAAGACTGAAATGACTCACTGTGTGTCTGTCTCCCCATCTCCAGGACCTGGTTCACTGAGCAGTTTGACAAGATGAAGGCCAAGATCGATGAGACCTTCCCCAAGCAGTAGTAAGCCTGTACACCTCTGACCCTGCCTGTCTAAGAGCTCCCCCTCCCCCCACCACTACGCTTCTTGCTCTGTCTTGTCTGGTGACACGGTTGCTGTGACGCTGACACTTGCGTTGTGCCGACAGACACCAAGGTTATATTCCCCCTCTGTGAAGAGACCGACGTCATCTCTGTGTAATTGTTATGGCTTTTGCTTTAATAACCTGGAACACAATGAGTTGAACAATAAAGATACCTTTGTGATAAAACTATATTTGTGGGTTGTTATATTATGCACTTGATTTGCTACAGTAAGACGTCAACCTGTTGATTTTTAAAGAGACCAATGAGTCCAGTCAATGACAAGTTAGAAGTTATTCTGAACAATGAGTTTGATCAACATTGATCTTGATTTGACATGTGTCTCTTCAACTAATATATGAGGGGCACATCAATCA